>NC_084605.1:35942000-36269500 GCF_033807715.1 Cololabis saira
ATTGGTCCATATTTGATAGTTTCCCAAAAGTCACCAAATTTTGCATGCAAGCCAGACTTGGCGATAAATTTGATATTTCATGGTTTGCATTAATGGGCGTGGCCTAACGGCTCAACAGCGCCCCCTAGAAAACTTTTCTCTGCCATAACTTTTGAATGGTTTGACATAGGAAGTCGTGGGTGGTGTCATCAGATTCTTTATGGAGTCCTTGACCTTCATTGGCCTGAATTAGCCCCGCCCCTTCTTCTGATTGGTTGTCCCTTTTTTCTGCTATAACTTTTTAATGGTTTGACATAGGAAGTCGTGGGTGGTGTCATGGGACTCTGTAATGAGTTCTTAAGCTTCGTTGGCCTGAATTAGCCCCGCCCCTTCTTCTGATTGGTTGTCCATATTTTCTGACTATAACTTTTGAATGGTTTGACATATTTGAAATATGCTGGTAATGTGTCAGCCAACACCAAAAATCTCTGGAATTTTGGTGGAATCATTTATTTTTTGTCCTTGCCCGGTGCAAATGACATAAATAAAGTGCATGGTTTGGTTGTGAAAAAATAAAAGTAATGTTACGTGAACAATAAATCAAACGCTCCCTTCCATGCAGTGTGTGTGTCTAGGAAGTAAAGACTGGAACATGCTATTCACAAAAGAATAAATAGTGGGGTTTTACTAATATTTATATCTTACAAATATTTTAAAAATTACGAAAAAACAATTCGGGACTCTATTATATCGCTATGTTGGTCTTTCCTCTATCAGTCAGTCAGAAAACAGCCAAGCTGATTCGTGGCTGAAGGGTAGCATCGCCGTCTTTCATGTGAGAGACCGTTGGATCGATCCCAGCTCAATGCAAAGATTATTGTCAGCAATTTGTATGTTTTTTTTTTTACATCAACATGTGCGTCTCCTTCCTGCGACGACGCGCATTACTTTTCTCATTCAAAAGCGTTAACGTGGCAACACTCGACGCCAAAAAGTGCGCCCCCTTCATCTGATTGGTCCATATTTGATAGTTATCCAAAAGTCACCAAATTTTGCACCAAGCCAGGCCTGGGGATAAATTTGATATTTCATGGTTTGCATGAATGGGCGTGGCCTAATGGCTCAACAGCGCCCCCTAGAATACTTTTTTCTGCTATAACTTTTGAATGGTTTGACATAGAGAGTCGTGGGTGGTGTCATCGGACTCGGTATTGAGTCCTTGACCATAATTGGTGCAAATTAGCCCCGCCCCTTCTTCTGATTGGTTGTCCCGATTTTCTGCTATAACTTTGGAATGGTTTGACATAGGAAGTCGTGGGTGGTGTCGTTTCTGATATGCTTATGGGGGGCGGTGGCCGTGAGTGCGAGGGCCCGTTCATCGCTGCTTGCAGCTTTAATTTCTATTGTTTTCTGATCTCTGGGCTCTGCGCTGCCTCAGGCGTTCCACATTTGCTCGCTGGAAGGGCAACAGAAATATACAAAACACATAAATACTGCTTTAAATTTCACCTTTTTTAAGGTGATTATAAATATCTTTTGTACATGGCATTCTGCTCCCAAGTGATTTTAAAATAAATATCAAATCAAAACTCTTTTGTACATTTTGTAAAGATGCATCAACCTTTTACTTTCCCCTTGTGCCCCCCCCAAAGCCACAAGGGGGGCCCTCTTGTGGCCCCCCCAAGCTACAAACCCAGAATTTAGAGCACTAAAGCCAGGTCGTGGTCTGTCAGAACATTTAGGGACTCTCCACTAAACCCCCGACAGCTGTTGGTTTCACTGAACTACAATTTACAGAAAATGCGGGCTATAAAATGGTAAACAACTGCTCTTTTCCCCTCACTCTTATCTAAATATCAGTATGTTAGTCCAACACCACTGTATTTACTTGTAGGCCTGATAAACTATGCTTGAATGGAGCCTCATCACCAAAGCCAAGTATGTGTTACTATTAAAGTGTTTCAAACTTGCTGCGAGAGTTGTTTGACTGAAATACCTCTTCTGCAGGTCCATAAACTTCACTTTCTTTGTGTTATGCTGGGTTTTGGTTGACAAACTAATCTGCATTTACCTCTATGAGTGCGTTTACATGGGAAGTTTAATTCCTCTTTAATTTAGAATTAAAATGAAATCCGATTTAAAATGAGTACAAATTACCATGTAAACACCTAATTCCGAATGAAAATGGCCATTCCGAATTAAACTTAATTCCGAAGTAAGTGGCTGGTTTATTCTGATTTTAAATCCGAATAGAATAATTCCGCGATCATGTATACACTCATTCCAGTCTTTCTGCGCTGCTCGTTCCCTCGCCCGTCTTTCTCCATGACGCTTATATTCCGCGCTGGAATATAACTTTGAAGATGGCAGCACGCAGTAAACGGTGGTGAAGAGCAGAGACCATTTATTTAATAAATAGCTTGGAGGACCTGGAAATAATTAAAAGAACAGATGGCAAGAAACATAAAAATTGTGAGCTTTTCAAAGCTGTAGCGGCTAAGTTTGTTTTTCTTCCGGCAGACGTAACTTCCGGTCCCCCCCCTATCCAATCAGAACCTTCCCAACCCCCAGACCTTAAGAGGAATAGGATAAAGCCGATCAAACGTGTTTTCCATGTAAACCTCAATTCGGAATTACTATTTCCATGTAAACTCGAAGGAAAATAGATTAATTCTGAATTATTTAATTCTGAATAATTAATTCCGAATTAAAAAACATCATGTAACCGTGGCCTATGTTTACTGTTTACGACAGGCGTGGACAGCACCAGATTGATAGCTGGCTTCTGAGGCCCAAAATCTCACACTTTCCATTTTGATCTTTGTTGTCAAGTTGTCAAGATGCTCTGTGTAGCTAGCTGCCAATTCAAGACTATGTCTCTAACGCTACGAAGACATATATGAACAAATATTGCATTTCTTACATTTACCCACCAGTTGTACATCTGTATGTGAAAATATAGTTTTGCTTCTTATTCGACGTGAAGAGGCTCAAGTGCCCCCTGAACTGCACATGCAGATTGAAAAAGAAAAGCAAAAATAAAAGACTACAGAAAATTAAATTATGTAAATTATGTATTAGATGGCAAAAGGAAGACGCGTTTACAAGCTGACGGAGGAAACAGCGTGATAGAAAATTAGTGGTATTAGCTGGCAGTTTTTGCTCAATCAATCACTAACTGTAAATGAATTGGAAACATGTTTGTATACATGTTTTTTATGCTGCTGATAACACACTATAACTTAAAGGAAAAGGTCAGTCTTTTTTAGGATGAAGATTAGAAAGAAAAAAAAACATATAGAGCAAATGTGGTCACCAGTCACGGTATGTCAGTGTTGTTTGTGGTCTTATTTATTAAGTAAGGTCACTTCACCTGAATAAAATTCCAATTAGGAAACCAGATGGAGCACACCTTCAATGTTACTATTGCAGTAACAATGTTTATTTGTGTGGTACAAAGCTAAAGATGCTGAAGTTTGAGTAGATTTTATGTCCCAGAATGGTCGTGGGTAGTAAAGCGACACACAAGAGTGTGGATCTCTTGAGTTTTTCTTGGTTCTCCTCCTTAAGTCTTGATGTTTGTATTCCTGTGCTTGCTTGAAAGTGTGATTCCTTTCACGATGAGTTCAGGTTTGACTTTGTTTGTTCTCCTCTTTCCTGCTTGTTCACACCTGTGTCATCAACCCCTGTGAGCATATTTTGTCTTTTCTTTCCTCTGCCCTTGAGACCTTGCTGTGTTCTGTTTATAATGTGCAGCTGGTTCTGTCTCTGAAGGTTTTTTTTTTTATTATTTAACTATTATCTGCAATGCAGTGGTTTTGTTCTTGTCTTCCACACCTGTGAATTTTTGCCCCCCCACCACCACCACTTCGACCGAAACGATTAACTATAGTTTTGATTGTAGGAGGACAAAGATAACTCTGTTTTGGAGCAATAAATCATTAAAATGCTGAAAATAAGGGTTTATATTGGTGTTTCAATTATACCTGACATGCTATAAGGATAATAAGGATGCAATACTAACCCATGAAGGGCTTTAAAAGCTCTTCTGTCAGAAAAAAAATGTAAACTTAAAAGATTGCAGATCCTATTAACCTCTCTAATACTAGCATTTGTAAAGACGTGTTCGGAGCAAGCAGGAATGCAGAAGACGAGCACAAAAACATTGCTGCGTTGCAGCGTTGCTGCGTTGCTGCGTTGCTGCGTTGCAGCGTGCAATCTGTACATGCAAGCACCTGCGGCACATCAGGCATTACTGAAAACATCATATGCAGAATACATTGAGGTATTGTGAATGCCTAGGAGTTAATACAACCATAAAAATAGTGCCCAACACAGTTTCCCCTGTTAAAACTTTATGGTATTAAGGGAATATGAATTTAGAAAAAATATATACATAGGACTAAACAACACTATATCTTCTTGATTATTGTGATCACATGGTGTTTATTATAAAGAGCACAATTTAACCCTTAATCAAACCATTAGGCATGCCATTTTAAGTGTGAAATGACACTTTAATGGTTCGGGTTGGTATAAAAAAAATGAGGGGAGGTGGCATTCCTCCAAGTATGTGGTGCATAACGACACCCAGACAACAATAAATGCCCAGTAATAACGTGCTACGCTACGGGGAGGGTTATTGTAATGCATTTTTATGAGACCAGGCTACCGTGCGACATTTGGACTGATCCACAGCTTGTAAAGCCAGCACATTAAAATAGTTATTCTTATTGTAAGAGAGCAGAAAACTCTCAATCACATGTGCATACTAGTTAGACCCTCCAGGAATCCGCGATTCCGTGATCGCGGAATTTTTCGCGGATTTCACGGCTGTCCGTGGATTTACAGACCTTCCGTGGATTTCAATGTCTGGTGCAGAAAAATCACTTTTACTGGGGTTAATATTGCATATGTCCGCGCTGAATATGCGAATTATGCGGGGCTCGCTTGATTTCACTGCATCATCGCCGCATTTTCGCATAAAGTTTGGAAAAAGGGGGGAGTGTTGTGAGTGACATTTCGGAACGCCCGGTCGCGAAGTGCGGGACCCGCCCGGGGACCTCCGCACCCCTCGCAGAAACCGCCACCCCCCCAAACAGCAGCTCTCACCCGCGGGGTTGAGAGGAAAAAGGGAGTGCCGTCTCCGTCCAGCCCCCCGCGCTGCCGGTGGGCGCGGCTGCCGGGGGACTCAGGATCCGCGCTGACCGCGCACCACTGCGCCTGCGAGGGCCGGCGGAGGCAGGCGGACGCGTGGGGTGACGGAGCTCTGTCTCGTCCCCTCGCTGTGCCGGTGCGCCCGGCAATCACCCGAGCACTGAGCCGCGGGCTGGAGGGAGAGAGACGGCCGGCCCCCGGGCTGCGACCGCCCCTCTCCTCTCCACCTGCGCTCTCCTTTTTTTTTTTCTCTTACGACCTCAGATCAGACGAGACAACCTGCTGAATTTAAGAGGGAAGAGCTCAGCGCCGAATCCGCAACTTCCTGCATATTTCGCATATTTTGCAACTTCCCGCATATTCCGCAACTTCCAGCATATTCCGCAATTTCACCGCATAAAAGCACATAAAAAACCTGCACATTTAATCGCATAATCAATGATTTTAGCCCGCAAAATCAAGGATTTTAGCCCGCGGAATCAAGGATTTTAGCCCGCAGAATCAAGGATTTTAGCCCGCGGAATCAAGGATTTTAGCCCGCAGAATCAAGGATTTTAGCCCGCGGAATCAAGGATTTTTGCCCACGTTTTTCTGGAGGGTCTAACTAGTGAATTGCATTGGTTACCCGCAAGAACTGGTTGCCACGTCAAGAAAATGTGACCTACTCTCTTTCCATGGAGGCACTACTGGATTTTTGAAGTCAATTACCTTTTTGAGAGATTCAGTTAAGTTAGGCTTTGGGATTTAACATTTTTGAAATATTGAGCTGAAATTAACTGGAAAGGTGAGATGAAACACTTTGAAAAAAAAAAATGTTCAATATCAGAATAGCAAACAGCCTCCTGATGCTGTAGTTTATCAGCTGTCCCAAGACAGATTACCTGCGCACAGTATGAAAACTGTTCCCCTGATGTTTCAACTGTAGATGAAGTGAAAAGTAAGCATTAGTCAACAAAAAATGCCTAATATATAGTTGTCTCACGCTGCAGTCTGTGTGCTGTCATCGATCGCCACATCTGCATCTCTTCTGAGGCATTAATGCCATGCTTGCTCAAAATGTTAATTTCTCCATGTTGCTTACCAATTCAAATCAAGGGGCACACGGTTTGCATTTCAAGGATGGAGGAGGCTCAAACTATTTCAAGCATTTGGTGTATCTTAGCTCTAGGATTAAAAATGTGATATGCAGTATCAGTATGTAGATGGTTAAATACCGGCATCTACGGAGAATACATCACTCTTAAGCCTGAATTATGGTTCTGCGTTAAACCTACGCCGTAGGGTACGCGGCTACGCGGGAGTCTCTCCGTAGCCTACGCCGTAGCCTGACGTGAACCTCCCAAAAAATGGAACTATGCGTCGAGGCGACGCAGACCCAACGCAGACCGAGAGGGCTGTGATTGGTTTGCTTGGTAGCAACGCATTTCCGGTTCCGGTTAGTAAAGCAGTAGTGAACTTTCACTGCTCTTTTATTCGTGTGTGTGTGTGATTTTTTTTTTTTGGGTTGTTTTTTGCACAATAGCTGTCCTTATCTCTTTGATTCACTGTGACCGGAAAAAAACGGAAGCTAAACAAAGTATCAACTAGCGCTCTGGGGGGGTACTGCACCGCGGAGAAATGGAGTGACGGAGAAGTCCGAAGGGTTCACGACGGCGTCACGATGGCGTCACGATGGCGTCACGATGGCGTCACGATGGCGTCACGGCAGCGGCGTAGGCTCTGCGTTGGTGTAATGCAGAACCTTAATTCAGGCTTTACTGTGATACCACAAGAGGATGCAATAAACCACCATCAATATTACCCTGCAGGGAGCTTTGTGTTGCCTGGAGGGACAAGGAAACACACTTACTATCAAAATACAATAACCTGGACACAGCTGTGGTAACACAAATGATAAAATGAAACTATTTGTACAATCCATATATTGTGTTGCCCAAAGGGATCTGGAGGCTGTTTTTTTTCTCTTTTTTGGTGCACACTTCCATGAAATGCTCCAACAAAATGTCTAAAGCTTCATTTTTATCTTTACTACTTTGTTTCCCTCAGCTCTTTACCTCTGTGGCATACTGACTAGACCTCCTTTATTTTACTTTTTCATTTTCTCTTTTTGCAAAATGGCCTTTTCTGTCAGTGCAGTCCCCATAGACAAAACCAGCATTTAAAAAGTCCTCTTTTAATTTGTGCATGTGGTAATGTTCATTTTCATTTCATCAAGCGCATCCTCACCATATGTCACTGTGTCTCACATTTCTCCACCACGCCTTATCCTACAATTAGGTCAGAAGTCATGTCGGTAGCTCTCTGGTCATTCAGTCTTCTTATGCCTGCACATTCATGGCTGTTGACTAGGATACAATTCTTACAAATCGTCAATTCATTTCTTCATTTGTTCCGCAGGACTGTGTTATTACGATAAAAAACTTGTTTTTAAAAAGTTTTGATTATTTTACATGATGCATCTCACAGCAGGGGAGTGTGAGGCAAGGAAATTACTTTATCGACAGTTTAATTCATTTTCTTACACAGACAGGTCTCTTATTGCCAAACGAAAATGCCAAAAGGCTATGAAACAAGAGATGATATCTAATGTAACATTCCATCACATTATGTGAAAACTGTGTTTTACATGATGGTAATGAATTAACTTTTAGAGGAGCATTTTTAAAAGGACTAACAGGAACTCCTGTAGGCCTGCTCTGTAAAAGAAATGTGGTTGTGGTCAAAAGGGTGAGATTTTTCCACAACACTGGAGAGGAAAATAGTGAAAAACTTCAACAGGAGTTCATAAAGATGATTGTTCCTGAATCTTCTGGGGCTGATGTTTTATCGACCACTGTTGTGATAACCATCCATCACAGTGGTCTTCAAGGTCATTGTCCAAGAAGAACTGCGCTGCTCGCTCAAAGCTCTGAAACATGGGGATGAGATACGGATGTCTGTCCCTGAGGTGTTTGGGCACACCTACGCTTGCTTTGGTAAGGGAAAGTAGGGCTGGGTATCAATTCAAATGACGATGATAGAATGGACGGGTTGTTTAACTTCAATGTTTTTAAGTTGGCTCATTTTGTTTCTGAAGCCTGGATAAAGCGTCAGGATTGTTTATATGTTTAATTGGTACAGGGTCTGTTTTCCGGCTTTCATTTGCTTTATGTTCCTTTTTCGTTTTTTGGTGTCTTGTAAGCCCACTCGGGCTGGGCACTTCATGTGCATGACACGTAAATAAAAAGTTCAATCAAAAAAAATCAAATGTCAAGAATCGATTTGATTCCGATTCTTAAGATTCAGAATCGATTATCACCATTTGATTCGATCCGATTCGATCCGATATTGATTTGGGTTAGTGTTATTAAAAATGTTTTTTGAGCTGTTGCCTGAATTATATGACTGTAAAATAACTAGTGAAATCATAATTTCACAATAATTATTGTGAAATAACAAAAAAATAAATAACTCAAATCGGCCTTTCAATATCCATTTAAAGTGCAAAAAAGAAGGAAATTGCAACAGCTCATGCAGTAAACAAATCATTTTAGCTTGTCTAATTTATTCTGTCACCAGACACACAGCTTGCCATGAAGCATCGGGCATTTTTCAGATATTTCATGACAAACCGTTGTCCGATAATAGAAGAAACCAAACAAGCTATAGTAAATATAGATAATATAAACTTCATTGAACTTATATAACATTTTGAAATTTAAGCTGAAATATCCAAAACACTGAACACTGGTTGTGCACAGGTGGGGTGTGTATGAGTGTGTATGAGTGTGTCCGTGTCTGTGTGTAACGTGCCTGGCGATTCAATGATCTGCAAGTTTTGCCAGCACACAGTTGACACGGAAGGACACGTGCGAAGAAACCTGTACTTTAACGGCAACGTCTGTAATAGGTGGAATCATAATTTTGTATTACAGTACGACGTGCTCTCCTCGCGTGGAGCGCAGCTGGTTGTCTGTGCAAACGGACATTAACGCATATGGCAGCATAAACACAGGCTCAAACAGCAAGTAATTTCCAGCCTTAACGTTCCTGCTCAGCCCGCTGTCTATACGGAGTGAACCGGTTGTTCCGTATTTCTGCGCTGGTTTCTCAGGCGGCCGCTTCCACGTTTGTTTCGTTCACGAGGGCAGCGGGGGCGGGAGGGGCAGAGAAGCACGCAGTGTCCCCGGCTTTTAGTGACCCCTCTTTCATCATTTTCTCCAAAGAAAACTTCATTTAATTCGGGAGATTTTAAAATTAGCGCCTTGTTAACGCTACCGCTGCTCTTCCACGCCATGTTCATTGTTTGATAGTTTCACACTACGCGCATGTGTGAATTAAATGACGTGACTACTGGGATTAAAGTTCACCTGGCGAAAATCTAATGATGAAAAATAATCCTTAGACATACGAATCGATTTTTAGGAATTAATATGAGAATTGATTTAGAATCGGAAAATCGATTTTTAAAACACAGGCCTAAAGGAAAGAGGTCTTCATTCCCAAAAGAACACAATTTGCACATACAAGGCTGTTTGCACAAACAGGCTAATGCTGTGGGGGTGTTTTGTCTGTGTTTTAAAAGACAAAAAAAGAAGTATTGATTTTCTGAGGAATAATGCAGAAAAAAAATAAAAAATACACAAACCAACTGCCAGTGAAGGGTTAGGTCGTCAGTGGGTATTTCAACACCGATCCGAAACTTACTACGTTCATCCAAAACCTTGGAAGGACACACAACCCCCATAACAGTCCTACTGAAAACCTGTGGAGGGAACTAAAGCTTAATGTCAATGCTGGAAAACAAAGCAGTTTGGATGAGCTAGAACAATTTTCCATGGAAGAATGGATGGAAGAATAGGGTGAAATCCCTCAAGAGACGTGTGCCAATTTAGTTAGGAACTACCATAACAGCTTGTTTTCGGCTGCAATTCGCAAACACTACATTATTGATTATTAAATGTCAGAAAGTTAATACATTTGTCCTTGGCATATTCGTTTCTGACCTCAACTGTAATTGTGTTTTCTAACATGTTTTTCTGGCGACCGGCATGTGTGCAATCAATTTCCAACACAACACTGCACTAACATGCAACAATTCTTCGTTCAAGTGTGAAGCATATCTGATAAAAGGTTGTCAGGAAAACTGTAGAGGGAAAAAAAACCATAGACAATGATGGAATATAAAAGCAATCTCCACTATGAAAAGATATTGAATGAGAAAATACATTTGAAGCCAATATAATCAGCGTTCCTGTTGGAGAGTCTTGCATTTTTCTGTGGTAAGGACCCAAGATTGTAAAAAAGTATTGAACTTTCGTCATCTCCAGCCTTTTAAAAAAAAAAAATATATATATAGACCTTTGTCAGCTAAAGATCACTGCAGACACTTTATTCAATACCACCCGCAACACCCTCATTCAATTACACAAAGTGGCTTCAGGGAGTAGCTCAATACAGCTCCAGTGGAGCCTGGTTGCAGTGGGGGGTTAAGTGCATTTGTCAAGGGGCATCACTGGAAAGGTCTGCAGGTAGAGCGGGCAAATGTTACACAAACAGATCCTCTGTTGCAGAATTAAGGAGGGGCACTGCAGTCACAGGCTAAATTTGACAGGCTCAAGAAGACAAGTTGATTTCTCAAAGCACGTTTTATGACGTAAATAGAAAGAAACTCAAGTTTTCACTGATCCTTTGGTTGGAAAACGTGTAAATGTTTAACTTATTACAGTAAAGGCTGTCAAGTGAGATAATGGACTATTGTACTGGGAATGACATTTCTTTGAAATAATGACTCTCCAAGATGCAAAATGCTTTTGATAGTTAAAAACAATATCTCCTCATCATGAGCATACACTTCCCATGCCGATGTCTGTCTTTTTCCTGACAGCATCCTCAATGAGCCGCAGACACACAACTGTTGAAGTGCTTTAAAATTCAGACATGGCGCAACCTTAGATAACCTCCTCTTCCACTCGATAATTGGCTACGTTTCTTGAACCAGCAGTCAGGGCCAGTTTTTTTCCTCATTTGACTAAGAAAAAAAAAAATCAGTATCTAAAGCAGTCCTTAAAGCATACAAAGCCATTAAGTAAATAGGAAGTATTTCAAGAAACTTGAATCTTGCATTGCGTTTTTCTATGTAGTACTGAAAGCTCCAAAACGTGTCTGCGTGTCGTCTGCCTACTGAATATTTATTCAAAGCTTGAAAATTATTTTTTCTTGATTTTTTTTCTTCCTTCAAATAATTCCCAAGAGTCTGAAAGACAGTCAGTCTCTACAGACTCTGTGACATGCTGGACCCATAACGCATCCTGTACTGAAGAAACACTCAATTTAGACTCCAACTTAAAGGGGACCTATTATGGCAACTAATACCTATTTTAAACAGGCCTTGAATATCTTAAAAACAAACTTTTGATTGTTTTTGCTAAATAAATTAGAAATTCAGCCTCTGAGTCATGTCTTCATCTCATTCTCTAACCTCATTATCTATGCGGGATTCTGAGTGGGCGGGGCTATGATAATGAGGCTCTGTGCTGATTGGCTGAATGACGCGATACACCGCTACTAAAAAATGGCGGAAGCTCCGGCCAGCGGAGTTAGTTGTGGGCGTGGTTTCACGCATCGGAGGCCAACCTCTTTTAACTTAAAGCAGTGTGTGTCTGGCCCCACACATGAGCACGGGCATACACTTGACTTGGTCCTCTCTCATGGTCTGACTATGTCCAGCCTAGAGATCGGTGAGTGTGTGTTCTCTGACCATGCACCAATTTTATTCAGTATAGACTTCTCCTGTGTGGCAGTCAAACATCGCGCTCCTGTCCGGCTCCGTCGGGCTTTTAACCCCCTCACTGCCGGCAATTTCTCTGCTGCCTTCTCTGCTGTCTTCGTCCGTCCCGCTCAAGCCTCTGCTGATACGGAGGAGCTCTGCTCCTGGTTTGACTCCTCCTGTCTTTCCATATTGGACTCTGTGGCTCCTCTAAAACCCAGGCAGCCTAAGGCTAGACTCGAACCCTGGTTCAATGACAGAACCCGTGCAGCCAGACGGGATTGTCGCAGAGCCGAACGCAAGTGGAAGAAGGACAAGCTGCAGGTCTCATTTCAAATTTTAAAGGACTTCTGGTGCTCTTATCAAAACACTGTCAAGCAGTCCAAAAGACAGTATTTGTCACAGATTATTACAGAAAACTGCAAGAACCCTCGTTTTCTTTTCAGAACAATTGACTGTCCTGAATGCCCCACAGCCTGTTTGTTTAGAAACATCCATTGATGTGTGTAACAGTTTTCTGCACTTTTTTATTGATAAGATTGTCTCTACAAGAGCTCTTATTTCTCCACCCGCCGTTGACCCCTCTGTCTCTGTTCTTAGCTCAGCTGTGTTCAACAGTTTTGAACCAGTGTCTTTGTCAATGTTAGAGGATGTGGTGGCCCATATTAAACCGTCAGGCTCCCCTCGTGATGTGGTCCCCCCACACTTCTTTAAGGAAGTTTTTCCTACTATAGGGCGGGCCATTCTGAATATCATAAATAGCAGCCTATCATCTGGTGTTGTCCCTGCAAGCTTCAAACATGCAGTAGTAGAGCCTCTGCTGAAGAAGCCTGGTCTTGACAGCACTGTTTTAGCAAATTTCAGGCCCATCTCCAAGTTGCCCTTCATCTCTAAAATCCTAGAAAATTGTATCTGCTCAACTGAAAACTTTCCTTGAAGAACACAGCATTATGGAGGTTTTTCAGTCCGGTTTTAAAACGTTGCACAGCACGAAACTGCCCTTTTAAAAGTTTTTATTTGACATTTTAATGGCAAATGATAGCGGAAACTACGCAGTATTTGTTCTGCTTGACTTGACCGCTGCCTTCGACACCATAGACCACAAGATCCTGCTAAATCATCTACAGCAGCTAGTGGGTGTTGATGGTAGCGCCTTGGACTGGTTTAGGTCCTATTTAGCAAACAGGACAATGTGTATCAGTCTTGGGGTCTGTGAATCCTCCCCTGCTCCGCTCTTATACGGGGTCCCACAGGGCTCAATTTTAGGTCCCCTGCTTTTCTCCTTATACATGCTTCCTCTAGGATCTATTTTCAGAAAGTATGATATTGATTTTCACTGTTATGCCGATGACTGCCAGATATATGTCCCCCTTAGGAAGAGCGATGCCTTCTCCCTCAAACCCCTGCTGGCATGTCTTGATGACACCAAAGCCTGGATGGCTCTAAACTTTTTAAATTTTAATGAAAAGAAAAAAGAGGTGATTGTGTTTAGCCCTAGCAGCTTCTGCTCATCCTCCTCTGTTGATCTGGGTCTTTTGGCAGTTCATGCAAGTCTTCTGTGACTAACTTGGGTTTTAAAATGAACAGTGATTTTAAACTAAGAGCCAAGTTAGCGCAGTAGTTAGGTCGGGTTTCTTCCACCTTAGGCAGCTGGCTAAGGTGAAGCCTTTACTAGCACAACAGCACTTTGAGACAGTTATCCACGCCTTCATCACGTCTCGCCTGGATTACTGTAATACTCTGTATCTTGGAGTCAGCCAGTCTTCTCTTGTTAGTTCAGAACGCTGCCGCTCGTCTGCTAACTGGAACGCGTAAGAGAGAACACATTACGCCCATACTGGCCTCCCTCCACTGGCTGCCTGAATTTTAGAATCCATTTTAAGATTATTTTATTTGTTTTTAAATCTTTAAATGGTCTTGCTCCTCCCTACCTCTCTGAGCTTCTTCACCCCCACGCCTGCACATCAGACAGGCCTCCTCACTGTCCGCTTTTAGAACCCACCTCAAAACCCACTTTTACTCATTGGCTTTTAACCCAGTATGAGACCTCGCTCTGTTTTTAGTGGTTTTATGTAATTTTATTTGTTTATTTAATTGTTTTTATTTTTTGCTGTTGATTGTTTGTCCTCTTATGTACAGCACTTTGTTTCAGCTGTGGTTGTTTTAAAGCGCTTTATAAATAAAGATGAGTTGAGTTGAGTTGAATGTGTTCTGCACGCTGGGTTCAGCAAGAGTTTGATTTAACAAATGGCCCCACTGGACACGATTTGTTAATCTTAACGGTTGAAGTTAACCGTTGAGAGATGTGATGGATGGTTCATCCGGTCACCTGCCAAGTGTTGGTAAAAGTGTCGACTTTAATTCAAAAAGTTTCCAAGGATGACTTCCCGCATGGCTCTGTGTAACAAATCATCGAGTCAGCTAAGAATATTTTAACAAATTCTTGCATCCAACATGTTGGCCACAGTAAATAAGTGCCACAATAGTTTAAACAAAAGAGAAAAAGGGAACCATCGCTTGTGTCTCTAAATTTAAACATTTGTTTGACTGTAATTTCTAACAACATGGCAATTACAATGACACAGTTAAGATTTTAAATACTTTTACAAGTCATTATTAGGGCCCGAGCACTGACAGTAGAAGGCCCTATTGTATCTGTAGGAATTGTTCTCGTTTTTATTTTTCCGACGAAAGAAGGGCCTTTTTGCCCCCCTAAACGTGCCCCAAAAGTCACCAAATTTTGCACGCAAGCCAGGCCTGGTGAAAGATTTGATATTTAATGGTTTGAATTAATGGGCGTGGCCTAATGGCTCAACAGCGCCCCCTAGAAAAATTTGTGCCTCAAGCCCCACAATACGGTTTGACGTACATGCACGAAAATCGGTACACACCTGTATCATCTCGCAACTTAAAGAAAAGTCTCTTGGCTCCACGGCCGAAACCGAACAGGAAGTCGGCCATTTTGAATTAATCGTGTCATTTTGGCCCAAGTTATGCCATTTCTTCGGCCGTTAATACGGCCCGAACTGTAACGTGCACCCAGGTGTGTTATACATCAAAATGTGCATCTCGATCCTGCAACGACGCGCATTACTTTTCTCAGTCAAAAGCGTTACCTTGGCGAAGATAGACGCCAAAAAGCGCGCCCCCCCCCCTTCATATGATTGATCCATATTTGATAGTCCCTACTTCCTGCCATAACTTTTGAATGGTTTGACATAAAGAGTCGTGGGTAGTGTCATCAGACTCAGTTTTGAGTCCTTGAACATAATTGGTGCAAATTAGCCCCTCCCCTTCTTCTGATTGGTCGATATATGATAGTTCCTACTTTCTGCCATAACTTTTGAATGGTTTGATATCGAGAGTCGTGGCTGGTGTCATCCGCTAAATGTCCAGGCCTAAATGTCTACATGCAACTCATACAAGCTTCCACTGCAGCACGCCTGAACATGCACAAGGGTGCGAGGGCCCGTTCATCGCTGCTTGCAGCTTTAATTCAATTTATTTTTCCAACTTGAGACTTTCTTGAAAGCTCAAAGGGTTGGAAAAACACAGCCCTTTCTGATTGACTTCTTAAAAGGTCATGTGATTAAGAAGGTAA
Source organism: Cololabis saira (assembly GCF_033807715.1). Lineage (NCBI taxonomy): Eukaryota > Metazoa > Chordata > Actinopteri > Beloniformes > Belonidae > Cololabis > Cololabis saira. The sequence continues at coordinate 35,957,486 of NC_084605.1, forward strand.
TAGAAGATATCCATCTTTATGGCCTTTCAAATGAACACTTGACATCAGCAGAACACACCCGTGCACACGCAGGCAATCACAGCCATTGAGATGTGCTTCAGTGTATTTTCGTGTGTGTGGGTTTGTGTGTGTCTGTACAGAAAGCCATAATTCATTATTATCTACCACACACAGGCAGTGACCTCTTAACATCAGAGAAATAGGTGATGGCAAGAAAATGCCCATGTGTACATGTGTGGAGAAGGGAATGATGAACGATTGTGTAAATGTTTACTTCCAGCTGGAATGATGGTAAATCTGTTCTGACGACCCACAGTGGCTTATTTGCACAACCAAAAATGTTTGTATGTGTTTCTCAGGGAAGTGTTTGTGCTGTACGCGTGTTGGTCTCAAAAATGTCTATGAATTTGTGCTGTGGACATAAATGTGGCCTCACAGTCACTTCGCGGGGGCCTCGTCTCTCTGTTGAGAAGACATCAGTATAGTACAATACAAAATTATTTGCTGCAAACCATACCAAAATGAGTTTATAAAAATGCTCTGGTTTTTGACAACCTTCTAGGGTGCACTTAGGGTGAAGTTGGAAACACAAGATGAACAATTTTTAAACCTTCTCCAAAAGTTTAGCCTGCTCTTGCTAAGAAGAAATAATTTGACATGCTGGATGTCCTCCACTGACATCCTTCAAGCGTTATGTTGTGCCGGTACTATTTAAAAAGAGCAAAATACAGTTAGAATGATTTGCGAAGAGCAAATATAGTCAAGATGAGGTGAATTAAAATGTTAGAGGTGTTAAGTGATTGTCTGAATATGTGTACTTCTTTATCTTTGTGAATATGGAATGTATTCTGACTGAGAAACTCTGTGTGACAGCCAACCGAGGGGGACTTGAAAAACACCCCAGTTCAGAGAAGTGTACTTTGCCTCTGGTGTATTTGGCCAATGGCGAGTTGAGAAAGCATCAAAGGCAGGAGACAGTTCAATAATGAGCTGGGGTGAGTGACCATTTTCAAAAGTGCACTGTCCAACGAGGCTTAACATAATTTTCATGTTGCCTGTAAAATGTCATCTTTCTGGTCTGGGCTATTCACACAGCAGTGGGGAGGAATATTTTCAAATTAAAAATGGAGAGCAAGAAAAACTAATCTGCTGAAAAATATATTTCATAATCAACCTTTAAAAGCAGTCTTAAATTGAATAATTTGGTAGCCATGGTAACATGAATGTGGCTCAGCATAACAATATGGGGGTCCAATAGTCCAAAGCATTTTAGACTGCAGTCCATTCTGTCGTTCGGTGCCTTTATCAAAGTCACTCCACATTAAACATCATTGTACAACTTAATTAAGCTGTACAATAGGCTGTCTCTTTATGTTTGCCATCACTCACAAGGTTTTTATACAGCAGGCAGTAATAACCCACTAAAACTGAGATACTTTTGGCATTAGAAAACATAAAAGTATGCATAGGAAGCCTTTAAAGGTGTGTGTGTGATAATAACAAGAAGCCTTTATACCAAAAATAAAATGCATTTTGTACTAGGATTTGATGATGTTGCTTAATGATTTATTTTAGTATAATTTCTAAGAAGGAACACTCATGTGTGCTGCAAGTCCCCCTGAATGAAAGGAATACCACATTGTTAGGGCTATATTTGTAAAATAGATCAGACCAAACAGTATAATGTGCCCATTGAGATCCACTTAAACTTTAACACTTGTGTCGCAAGATGATTTGAGCACCGTAAGTGTACCATATGGGATAACTATCAGCATAAAAGACAAATATAAGATGGAAGTGGAAGAATAAGTAGCTTTGGATGCCATTTTCTAAACAGTTGAGGGGGATGCAAGACCATACAATGATGTAATAATCTTGCAAAAAAAATAAAAAAATAGGCCAAGTAAATTTAGGATGGACCAAGGCAGAATGTGAAAATACATTTTGTGTTGCTTTTTGCAGATGGAGAATGATGGAGAACAAGAGAACTGAGCCTGCAGTCAATATTCTGATTCTAAGATTGTATTTGGTTTTAATCAAATTATATTTCTTGCAGCTGTAAACTTGAGCAATTCAGAACAGCTTTGAGTATATTTTCTCCAGGCCAGCAAAGGCTCCTGAAACTGCCAATGTTTTTAACCATGTCCTCATGACCTCATGACCACGTCCTACAACATCAACACCTATCAGGGGAATCTGATTCCACTATTCAACATTGCAGCTTCTCATGAGACAGATAGGCAATAATCTAATTAGAAATACATATTGTCCTTATATGACTGGTTAAAAAGAAATGTTTTCTTATTAGTTTTTCTTTTGTTTATTATTTCTCTTGTTCATATTTTAAAGAACATGCTGTGGTAACTATGCAGCAAACAACCTTTCAAATCTATTTCTCACCAATATGTGCAATATTTTACAGGAAATTAGCATTGAGATAGAAGACATGCAGAAGCATTAAAGAGGGCACCATCCACTATTGAACGACTATTGTTGGAATTGACAAGACTGAGAATGACCTTCCTCCTCCTGAATACCCTTCTCATTAGCCTTCTCACTGTGATCAAATACCTGTGTTCCTGCACCCATTAAAATTGTAATACAAATAGACAACAAACAAACAGACACACAAAGTGCACAATCACTTCTCACAGTAACCAACCACAGATAGGCCACTATTCACCGTACATCAAATCCAATGAAAAGAAATACGTTTTCAAAGATGACTTAAAAACCTCTAGGGTCTGAGCAGATCTAATATTTAGTGGCAAGCTATTCCACAGCTTAGGGGCAGCCACCGCAAAGGCTCGGTCACCTTTTGTTTTGAGCCTGGATTTTGGGACGTCTAAGAGCAACTGACTTGACGACCTCAGTGCTCTGGCTGGTGTGTGAATATGGAGAAGTTCAGTAAGGTATTGGGGTGCCAAGCCATTCAATGATTTAAAAACAAACAGCAGAATCTTGAAATCAATTCTGTAGGGAACAGGAAGCCAGTGCAGGGAGGCCAGAAACGGGGTAATGTGGTCGCGTTTTCTAGTGCCAATCAGAAGTCGAGCAGCAGCATTCTGCACCAGCTGCAGTCGTCACACAGAACGCTGGTCTAAGCCCACATACAGAGAGTTACAATAGTCTAGCCATGACGTAATGAAGGCGTGAATGACCCTCTCCAAGTCTTTAGGAGATAGGTAGGGCTTTACTTTGGCCAGGAGCCTTAGCTGAAAAAAGGCACCTTTGACTACAGACCCAATCTGTCTATCAAATTTAAACTCACTTTCAAAAGTGACACCAAGGCTTTTAATAAAATAACTCTTTTTGGAACCAAGGGGACCCAGAGCACTAACAGAGTAATTTAAAACAACCGGATGTCCAAACACAATAACCTCCGTCTTATTTTCATTTAGATTCAAGAAATTTAGGTCCATCCAAACCTTAATGTCTTTAAGACAAGCTAGTAGAGGCTGCAGAGAGTCCTTACACTTTATTTTTAAAGGAAGGTAGATTTGGACATCATCAGCAAAACAATGAAAAGAAACATTATGCTTTTGGAGAACAGAGCCCAGAGGGAGCATATACTGTATAAAGAAAATAATAATGGACCCAAGATGGAGCCTTGGGGGACCCCACAAGTAAGAGGGGCCACACTGGAGGAGAAATCACCCAAATGGACAGAAAAAGACCTGTCAGTCAGTTATGACTGAAGCAGCATGAGAGCCGCACCTTTGATACCCACACAGTATTCTAGGCGTGACAACAGGGTCCTATGATCAACAGCATCAAAGGCAGCGGTCAAATCTAAGGTCACCAGGATAGCAGCACAACCAGAATCAACAGTTAAAACCAGATTGTTAAACACTCTTAAAAGAGCAGTTTCAGTGCTATGACGAGGTTTAAAACCAGACTGAAACTTCTCATAAATATTACAGTTTTCTAAAAAAGAGTTTAACTGAATAGAAATTACTTTCTCCAACACTTTGGTAAGAAAGGGCAATTTAGAAATGGGCCTAATTAGAAAGAACAGAGGGGTCCAGATTTGGCTTTTTGATTAGTGGCTGCACAATAACGCGAGGCGAGAGGGAATACTGTCCGAGAGGCAGTTAGTGGGCTGTAGCTCACGAACAACATCAGACAGTGAGGACAGTGATATGGGCTCAAACTGTTCAAAAACAACTGGGCATGTAGGAGGAGCAGAAGGGTCAGGAGCTGCTAGGGATGGTACAGCCTGTAGAGAGGAGATTTTGTCAACAAAGAAATTTAGAAAGTCACCACAGAGAGCAGCCGTGGGTACAATGGGGGCAGTATTACGAGGGTTAACAAGAGAGTCAAGAGCTCTAAACAGAACTTTGGGTTTATCAATGTTGTTTGAGACAAGATTACGGATACGGACAAGCTCTCTGATACTCCAATAAACAGTCCTTCAAAATCCCAAATGAGACATGCAACTTGTCCTTCCATCTTCTCTCAGCACGCCTACACGAGCGTCTGAGAGTACGGACAGAGTCATTTATCCACAGTTCAGAAGGTGGCTTGGAGCGCTTGCTCCTTGAAGGAGCAATGGAGTCCAAGATGTTTGTGCATGTAGAATTAAAAAAGAGCAACAAGCTCTTCAGCACTAAGGGCACCACACCCATCCCCAGAGGAATGTATAAAGGCATTAAAAGCTGCAAAAAACTGCAGTGAAGTGCTGGAATTTATGGTACGAGAGCAGCGAGCAGGGGGACGAGCAGCAACAACAGACCCAGGGACAGTGGCAGAAAATAAAACAGGCAAATGATCAGAAATACAAGCACTATCACAAATTTAGTTGACACAGACAGATAAGAGGCCATAAGACAGCACTAGGTCAAGAGTATGCCCCTTTTCTTGTGTCGAGCCAGAGACCCACTGAACAAGATTAAAAGAGTCAATCAGAGCCAAGAAGTCTTTAACCAGAGGTCTGGTTTCACAACACACATGGTTATTCAGATCTCCAGAAATTAACAGGTGATCGAAATCCACCATAATTCCAGACAGAAAGTTTTCAAAATCCTGGATGAAATCTTTATTGTATTTGGGTGGACGATATACCACCGCACACAGCAAGGGAGGACACAAATTCACTTCAAAGAGCTGCAACTCAAAGCTGGAGTATGAGACAGATGGAATCTTCCGACAGTGAAAACTGGATTTAAATACACAGGCTAGTCCTCCACCTTTGCCAGTGGTTCGTGGGGGAGCTGAGAAATGTACAGTCAGGACGGAGAAGCTCTGAGAATGGAATAAACTCACCAGCATGTAGTCAGGTCAGAAACATAAAATCCAGCGCACGGGAGGTGAAGAAATCATTCAGCAGGAAGGTCTTATTTGCTAGCAATCTAGCATTAATCAAGGCCATATTCAAGGTGACGTCAGGACTCGCGCCGGTCGAAGTCGCAGCACGTCTTAATGGGCGATGGTTTGTGTGGGCAATGCCACTTTTGCATGCTCGCAGCTGCCCGGGAGGAGCCACCAACCCCAGGCAAAGCTGAGCAGAAACCACCAGCGAACTCCGAGAAGCGGCGCGCAGAACAGGCGACGTCACCAGGCCAGGAGGAGCGGAGCCTGACAGCGACGCAGGATGCATCGGCCGGCCAGGCAGCACCGTCAGCCCGGGAGCAGCAGGGGAAGGGCAAGGGATGACAGTCCGAGTCCACGGTCCTCTGAGCTGCATTGAGCGTCTGATGGCAGAAGAATAACAGTATCCCTTGTGCAGGAGGCGAGGATTTGCCACACAGGACGACGACAGGTAAGCCTTGACTTTTATCAATAGGCCACCCCGCTTTCCCCGTCTTTTCCGGCGCTTTTTGGCGGGATGGACACTATTTGAGGCCTTGGGTCAGCTTTGAGGCCCAGTTCTGGGGCCTCAGGCTGAGACCAGCCTCGAGTTTATGATACCTGACCGCATGGTTTGGAACAAATGAAACCCCCCCATGGTGTCTCCAAGCAGAATTTGCATCTAAGGCCCTTCAGTGATAGGAACAGCCGTCTGATTCAACATGGACCCAAACTGCAGGAAGGGCCGCATTGACTTCCTGGGCTCAGCTATAAAGAGCAAAGCCCCCCTCTCTCTCTCTCTTCTCTTGTCCTCTGCTCTGCTCTTCGCTCTTTTCTCTTCCCCTCCAGATCCCAGCTCTCTTTTTAGCATGAGGAGCTAAGCTAGCTACTAGCTACGGACCGGCCTCCTCCCACGATCGTTGACCGAAGAAGCGTCTTGTCTGGAGCGCTACAACTGGTGGCCCACGAGTGTTCCCAGTCCCAGAGGAGCCGAACCAGGGAGCCTGCATGCCTCGACGTGAACGCCTTTGGACCGACCTGAAGCTGAAGGAGGCCAGCTGCTGTTCCAAGCTGCTGTCCCCTCATCCACATGGAGACAAGGACCATAAAGTGAGAGAGAGCCGTTCCTTATCAGGATCGCCTGCTGAGCGTAACCACCCTTTGTTCAACAAGGAACGCCGACCGGCCAGACCAAACCACTTTTTCTTCATTTACAAAGATCCACGTAAGGGCTGTTTTTGTGTCTGGGCAGAGATGTGTGTGTGTAGCGCCGCAGAGGATGGCGGCCACGGTGAATTGGTGCGTGTTACTTTGTCTCGTTTTGTTGTTTAATTCAATTTTCTGCGATGACACCCGGAACTCTTTCACCATAGAAGAGCTCTTGAACATCAGGGGAACAACTCCAATGGATTTATTTCCCAATTTTCTCCTACCATTAGTGGAATTATTGAACATTCTGGTCACCTTTGTTCACGCAGTGAAGCGCCGGAGAAGAGGTAAACGAGCCAGCGCGCTCGCGCGTCTCCGCCGGCACGGACTCCGCCGGCACGGACTCCGCACACCTCTACCTGGCATATTTATCTCCAACGTGCGATCTCTTTGCAATAAAATGGATGAACTTCAGCTACTGGTGGGAAAAAACAGAGACTTTTCTTCATCTTGTTCTATGCTTCACGGAGACGTGGCTGTGTGGACTCATCCCGGACTCCGCGCTGCAGCTGGCAGGTTTCCAGCTCTTCAGAGCCGAAGGAGACACGCAGCTCTCTGGAAAAACGAAAGGTGGAGGAATCTGTTTTTACATTCACAACGGCTGGTGTAAGGATGTGACAATGATCCAGCAACACTGTTCTCCCGATCTGGAATTTTTTTATTATAAACTGTAAACCCTTCTACTCTCCCAGTGAGTTCACTTCATTCATCCTGGTCGGTGTTTACATCTCACTGCAGGCCCACGTGCAGCGCGTGCTCGCCGACCAGATACTGAACGTGGAGCGGACAAACCCGGACTGCTTAGTTACTGTCCTCGGTGACTTTAACAAAGGTAACCTCAGCCATGAACTCCCAAAATACAGACAGTTAATTAAATGCCCGACCAGAGAGGGAAACATCTTGGATCACTGTTACTCTACAGTAAGCAGAGCCTATCATGCCGTCCCCCGAGCTGCACTGGGACACTCAGACCACCTCATGGTCCACCTGATTCCCGCATACAAGCAGAAATTAAAGCTTTGCAGACCTGTTGTGAGGACATCAAAGCAGTGGACCAGGAAAGCTATGGAGGATTTTCAGGCATGCTTAGACTGCACTGATTGGGATGTTTTCAGGACTTCTACCAACAGTCTGGATGAGTACACAGAGGTTGTGACATCTTACATCAGCTTCTGTGAGGACAGTCGTGTACCATCACGTACCAGTGTTAGTTACAACAACGACAAACCCTGGTTCACATCAAAGCTCAGATGGCTGCGGCTGCAGAAGGAAGAAGCGTTCAGGAGTGGTGACAAAGACAGGCTCAAAAAGGCAAAGTACACAGTTAGCAAGGAGGTGAGAGTAGCTAAACAACTGTACTCTGAGAAGCTACAACAACAGTTCTCAGAAAACAATGCCAGCTCAGTTTGGAAGGGACTGAGACAGATAACTAACTACAAGCCCAGAGCCATCAACCAACCAACTCCATCAACGACGGCGCCTAGCTAACGACCTGAACGAGTTCTACTGTCGCTTTGAAAGACTGAGGGACAGTGCTAATACCATCCCCCGGGACTGCATTCACATTCCCCAGTTCCATCCCTCCAACTGTACCCCCCCCTCCCCAGCAGGGGCTGGAGCTTCTCTACCACTTCACACCCCAGAGGCCCCATCCCCATCCCCCCACACCACAGCGATGCCCCTCTCTATCCTGGAGAGGGACGTCAACAAGATATTTAAAAGACTAAACCCCCGCAAAGCAGCAGGACCGGACTCTGTCTCCCCATCCACCCTGAAGCACTGTGCCGATCAGCTGTCTCCAGTGTTCACGGAGGCTCTGCAGTTTGCCTGCAGAGCCAACAGGTCTGTAGACGATGCTGTAAACATGGCCCTGCACTTCATCCTCCAGCACCTGGACTCCACAGGAACCTACGCCAGGATCCTGTTCGTGGACTTCAGCTCTGCTTTTAACACGATCATCCCATCTCTGCTCCAGGACAAGCTCTCCCAGCTGAACGTGCCTGACTCCACCTGCAGGTGGATCACAGACTTCCTGTCTGACAGGAAGCAGAGGGTGAAGCTGGGGAAACATGTCTCTGACCCTCGGACCATCAGCACCGGATCCCCTCAAGGCTGCGTTCTTTCTCCTCTGCTCTTCTCCCTGTACACCAACAGCTGCACCTCCAGTCATCAGTCTGTCAAGCTCCTGAAGTTTGCGGACGACACCACCCTCATTGGACTCATCTCTGATGGTGATGAGTCCGCCTACAGGTGGGAGGTGGACCAGCTGGTGACCTGGTGCGGTCAGAACAACCTAGAGCGCAGCATTTCTTCTCCTGGTCTGTAGGCACTACACTTTAGTTAACACGGGTACACCATAAAACACAGTTATCCTGGCATTTGGAAAATCACAGGGTCCCACTCCTGCACTGATGCATCACCAAGGTATCAAAGGTCGCGTTTCCATTAGATTTGTGCAAAATCCAAATATCAAAAAAGAAAACCTATAACAGAAACAGCTTTAATTTAAAAAAAAAACTCCTAAATAACACCAAAACGTTTTTATGCTTTGATGAACTGGTTTTTCAGGTGTTTCGATAATCCAGTTAATGCAAAAGTATAATGGAAATGCTTGTATGCAAGTGTTCATTTTAGCCAGTGTCACATTTGAAATGTATCAGTACAAATCTCAATTTTTCTGGAGTTCCTTTGGAATCTTTCTCATCTCCCAATTTCTTAGAATTTACTATTTGCTGCATGTTCATAAATTGACATGAACATGGCAGAAACCAGAGGATATTAGCTTCATTTGATTTTTATTTATTTAATTATTACTGACTTTTGAACCATCTTTGATTTGTAAAGGAACGTTGACTCAACCAAAACTTATTCTTTTCACTTAATTACTCTGTAATTGCTATCATCAGAAGCCTTGTTCTTAGTTAGGGGAATATTCACAATAATAATTAGCATCAAAATGTAATTTTCCCAGTAGTGTTACGCACCAAGGCTTTGAGACTTACTATTTTTTTTACTATTCACAAAGGTGTAATTAAGACAAGGATTTACCATCCTTTAACAATGTGACTCATGGGACTGATTTGACATCAATTGTTTATTTTGATATTTTTCAACAAAATAATATAAAAAATATATGTCCAAGACTATATTTTGCAGATAAAAATGAATTACATATTTGAAAAAAAAGGGCCGTATGGTCTTAAAATTTAGATACAGGAGAAAAAAAAACGTAATCATCTACAAGTTAAAACAGACACACAGACATTCAATATTGTATAGGGATTCTACATGAGGGTATAAATATGACTTTGAGTTTTGCCTTTAATCATAGCCCAAGCAACTTCAAAGGCAAAAAAGGAGAAATTAATTTATTCTTTAATAGAAAATGTTTGCGTACACAATTCCTATTAAAATCCCCCTGCAATACGTTTCTCTGAAAACTAAGACAGAGAAGCAGGTTTCAGCTTAATCAAAGCACTACATTTTCTGCCCACTGAAGAAGATGTTTGTATATAGAAGAATGATAGACTACTGTGTTTTTTAAGCAGTTTGGTTTAATGTTCCTCTTGAACAGGATTCAAAGGAAATTAATGTTCCTCTTGATGGAAAAACCATCCAAATCATTCTTAATTTTATACAATCAAGAAATTAAAAAAACAGTGAGAATGCAAAAATGTGTGCGTTCTCCTTAATTGACAAAACATAATAAAAATCATCTGTTTATAATACAATACGTTTCAGTATTAAGCATACAACCTCAGACAAGAAGGACCACATAACCACTGTGGCATTATTTATTCGAGAAAATATGCAAGAAAGAAAACTTAAATGTGAGCACTTTTAGGAACCCTTTTTAAGAGGTCGAGTTGCAGCTGTGTGCTTCTGATCAACCCCCAATGAATCGATCATCAGGAAGTGTGCAGACTTTTAGAAAAGTATGAGTTTTTGGCTGTTTGCTGGTCTGGAACGTTTCGGCTTGTTGGCATGAGGGAACTATGACATTGACATAACTTAACCTCCCCTAGAGGTGGGAAGTCCTTCCCAACCTGGATAGCACAATATGTCACAGACCACCATGTGCTCACATTTGACCATTCTGATTTTCAAATGAGTTACTTTACACTTCACTGCAAACCATTCCAGTACCTACTAGAACAGTCAGGAAAGCCAGCAGGACCACATTATTTGTGACTAGTGGATTGAATTGGAAATCCTCCACCTCATAAAATCTTCTTCATAAGCATACAATTGTATATTATACCTATGGGGGTAAGGTCAGCATGGTGGCTTAGTGGTTGGCGGAAAAAGGTTCCATGTTTGGCTCGAGGACCTGGCAGGAGTCTTTGTGGAGTTTTTGTGTTCTCCTTGTGGTTGCGGGGTTTTCTCCAGGGGACACCGGCTTCTTCCCACAGTCCAAATATATGTAAGTTATTTGATGACTAAATTGCCTGCAGGAGTGAGTGTAAATGTGTATGTTTGTTTTTCTATATATGTGGCCCTGCAATGGACTGATGACCTGCCAAGGGTGTACCTCTGCTATTCAACTGTGCTGAGCTCTCCAGCAGACCCCCCGTGACCCTTTATAGAATTAAACGGATATCCAAAATGGATGGACTTATGGGGGAGTCCAGCATCCACAAGCAACAACACAATTTAAATATACACTGGCTGGCAATAGTACATCAATTTAGAAATCACTCCTATTATTAGGGCCCGAGCACTGACAGTGCGAAGGCCCTATTGTATCTGTAGGATTTTTTTTTCTCTCGTTTTTCTGTTTTTTTTTTTTTTTATTTTCCCGATGAAATGAGGGCCTTTTTGCCTGCCTAAACGTGCCCCAAAAGTCACCAAATTTTGCACTCAAGCCAGGCCTGGCGAAAAATTTGATATTTAATGGTTTGCATTAATGGGCGTGGCCTAATGGCGCAACAGCGCCCCCTAGAAATCTTCGTGCCTCAAGCTCCACAATACGGTTTGACGTACATGCACGAAAATCGGTACACACCTGTATCATGTCGCAACTTAAAGAAAAGTCTGTCGGCGCCATGGCTGAAACTGAACAGGAAGTCGGCCATTTTGAATTAATCGTGTAATTTTGGCGCAATTTATGCCATTTCTTCTGCCGTTTCTTCGCCCGAACCGTAACGTGCACCCAGGTGTGTTATACATCAAAATGTGCGTCTCGGTCCTGCAAGATTTATTGTTTTTCAGTGACTTGATGAGGTGTTGTATCTCACTTTCTCGAATTGGAGCTACCAATTCATTCGCCTCAGACAGAGAGTTTTGCTAAATTAAGGTCTTTAAACATATCTTCCAATTTCCTTTTGTTTTGTGTTTGGAGCATCATAGAGCTTTTTATAAAAAGATTATTTTTTTTATTGATCTTTTTAGAAAAAAAAACAACATACAATGACAACATGGACACAAATAATCAAAAATACGAATTATTATTACATTGTCCCTTTTTTTTTTTTTTTTTTTTTTTAAACACACAGAACTAAGAACAGAGTCTCTGTAGAGTTAAATAAAAAATAAACAGATGAGCAACAAATGAACAATGGAGGAGAGTAATGGATGAGCAAATGCGGCATACAAAAACAAATACAGTGGTAAATGCAAATGCCCATCACTAATATCCCATTAAATGGAAATAATAAATAAAACATAAAATGCAGCATAAATAACAATAATCAAAACAAATAAATAAATGAAAGAAATGAAAAGAAAATTAAGGTAAGGGGGAGGGATCAGTCGGTGGGCAGAGTCTTCAACGAGTTAAAATAATCTACGAAAGATTGCCATTTACGAACAAATTTAGCTGAGTTGCCTTTTACTGAATATCTCACCTTTTCAGATTTTAGAAAAAACATAACATCACTAAGCCAAAGAGCAATAGACAGAGACTTGGGGGATTTCCATGAGAGTAGGATACGACGTCTAGCTAAAAGAGATGTGAAAGCCAATACTTCTGACTGTACGGGGCTGATATGTGAGGAGTCAACCGAGAGTCCGAATATTGCTATGAGAGGGGCCATAACAACATTTTTCACCAGAACTTTAGACATGATCACAGAATAGTCACTCCAAAATTTCTGTAACCTAGGACAGGAGAAAAACATGTGACTTAAATTGCAGGGAGAGCCCTGGCATCTGTCGCATAGGTCTGCAACATTGGGATATATTTCGGATAATCGGGATTTTGATAGGTGGGCTCTATGCAGCACCTTGAATTGAATAAGTTCAAGTCTAGCGCAAGGCGTGCTAGATCGTATGCTACGGATAGCTTTATCCCACTTTTTTATAAAAAGTTTGAAATGCTTCTGCTACCTCCTCTGGTTGTGAGACCTCAGCTAAAGATGTTGGGTGTTTCATGTTAGGAATGATGCGGGTTGACTGCTCTTTTCTCAATTGAAAGGCAAGAAGCCGGCTCGCACAATTTCCCATCTCATAGTATCTTTGACTTGTGTATCGAAGTGCGCCGTCTGCTTTTTGTGTAAGAAGTTCGTCCAAGGAAGCTTTACAATCTTGTACTTGCTTCAGTATATTTTCATCTCTGGTCATTTTGTGTTCTTGTCCTAATCTTCTAACCGTTTTTCCCTCTCCATTCTCTGTTTATTTAATTTGACAGCAATCTCAATACACTTCCCTCTCAGCACCGCCTTAGCCCCATCCCAAAGTGTTGAGGGGGATACTGCTCCTTTATCATTAATTGTGAAGTATTCGTTTATTGTCTGTTTTATTTGTTCTTTGATACTTGGGTCAGTTAGCAATGAGATATTCAGTCTCCAGTATTTGAAGTGCCACTCAAAACCTAAATATAATTTCAGCTTCACAGGACAGTGATCAGACAAAGTAACAGGTTCAATAACACACTCTAATTTTATGCAGGCTCTGTTTCGAAATGCAATTCAGATCAATTCTACAATATGACCTATGTACCATGGACAGAAAGGTGAAATCTTTAGTCGTTGGATTTTTGGCTCTCCAAGCATCCACAAGCCCTAGTTCTTCCAACATGTGTTTCGCTGCTTTTGATTTCCTGCTAGGGGGTCCATAATCAGAAGGTAATTTATCCATTTACACATTTAAAACACGATTAAAGTCACCCCCTAAAATTATGGTACCTCTGGCTTCCTTTGCCATTAAAGATGCTACTTCACTAAAGAAGGTAGGATCATCTTCATTAGGAGCGTAAATATTCATGAGGGTTAACTCTGTTCCACCTATTGTTCCTATAATACGTATGTATCTACCCTTTTTATCCTTTACTTCTCTCTGGACTGCAAAACTAATGGACCAACTAATCAAAATTGCCACTCCTCTCTTCCTACTGTTTGAACAAAAAGCATTAAATACCTGTGCAACCCAGTCTCTTCTCAATTTCCTGTGTTCTACTTCGTTTAAGTCAGTTTCCTATAACAATCCTATTGAGCAATTGAGTTTTTTCAACTGAGTTAAAATCTTTTTTTTTTTTTTACAGGACATAAATTAACATTCCTTTCACATTATAACTGACAACCCCTAAATCAGACATAAATTAACATTCCTTGTTATCATCTTACTCTCCCCAGTTTCACCTTTGCAAAAAGTATTTGACCGTACCATAATATGTACAAAAGCCACTTGTGTGGACCAACATGTCAAGGATATAGGAACTCTTAACACACAGAACATAGAAAATAACATGTGACTCCCAAAAGTCCAGCTGAGTACAGAAATGTGTCCAGCCCCTGTTGTAATACAGGCAGAGGGTTGTAACTTTTAATTCCCTCCGGGCAACATGCACTACGTGCTGACCTAACCACAAACCAAAGAAAAAAGACAAAATCCTTGGTGAGGTAGTAATCCCATTTTGGGTCTCCTAAAAAAAATAAAAAAATAAAAACAGAGTTAACTCCCCTATTGTCTTACTAACATCCTTATGAATTTCACTTATAATCAGCAGGTTCAGCTGTTTCTGTAATACACTGTAATAAAAATAACACCTTGTCATAGTCAGTGATAATGGGACAATTTGGCACAATGTAACAGGGCAACCTCATCAAAGTCTGTTACCTGAGCACAGCACTCATCATTTTAATCCTGCAAAATGGACCACAGGTCAGACAGTGACATGTCTTTTCTTCCTCTGTTCCCACCGTCTTGTCTTTGCCATGTCTCCCTCGAAAGCTCCCGTTCCAGCCTCTCCCTCTCGCTCACCTGCACCGCAATGCCAAGCTCCGTCAGTGTTGGCGCTGCCTCGACCAGTGTCAGAAAAGTTTTCACCCCGACTCCAAGCTGACTCTCAGCTGCGCCGGGAAGCGGCACCTGGCCTGGATCCCCTTCTCCTTCAGTTGTTTAATCACTCCCCGGACCCGCGCTCTCTTCCTCTGCACTTCTGGAGAGTAGTCTTGGTCAAAGTAAATTACTTCACCTTGAAACTTTACTTGTCTTTGGGCCCAGGCTTGCCGCAGCACCGCTTCCTTTACTGTGTAATCCAGAAACCTCACGATAATGGAGCGTGGAGGCGCCATTTTGGCTGGCTTTAGACCCAGCGATCTGTGTGTTCTCTCAATCTGTATATTCACCTGGGGCCTAAGTTGTAGCTCAATTAATCTCTTCGTAAAACCAACCATGTCGTTTTTCTCACTTTCTTCCGGGACTTGATAAATTCTCAAATTGTTGCGGCGCATTCGGTTCTGCAAATCATCACACAGATTAGTCAGAGCCGCCTCACGTTTCATCAAGAACCGCAGCATCCTTTCATGACACTGGCCGGTGTCCTCCGCAGCACTGACTCTCGTCTCCGCCTCCTCGGTTCTATGCTATAGTTTCTCTATCCTCTGGTTCAAGTCCGTGACCGACATTTCCAGTCTAGATAGCGAGGCTTTCGCGTCTGCAAAAGAACCTTTTTTCTTTCCTCAACTCTCTCAACTCGGGGCACGGTGGTGCAGCTGGTAGTGCAGCCATCTTACAGCAAGAAGGTCCTGGGTTCAATTCTCGCCGGGGTAGTATTTCATAACCATCATTGTTTTCCATTGTTCTTGTAGTTTGTTGTGCTGGTCTGCACCCTCCTTTTTTCTTCTTTGCATGTTTGCAGGCCAGAGCTTCGGGAGCTGCATGCTGCCCTGCAGTCCCCCCCTCTGATCATCCCACTGCTGCTTCCACCTGTCTGTATAGATGTCTGTGGGATACCTACTGACATCCTGACCTGTAGTCCCACTCTCTGATCACCTCAATGTCTGCTGTCTACACCTGTTTACTGTATATAGTCATCCCTGTAGTGCACCAGTTACTGTAGCCATTGTGTCTCCGTCTCTCCTCTCTGTTCTTCATTCTCTCTGTCTGTTCTCTCTATTCCTGCTCTGCCCAGCTGGCCTCCGGCAAGTCCCCCCTCATGATCCTGGTCCTGCTCAAGGTTTCTACCTCTTAAAGGAGAGTTTTTCCTTGCCACTGTTTGGCTTAAGGTTTTTCTCCCCCTAGGGGAGTTTTTACCTGCCATTGTTTATATTTATGTAATAATTGCTCGGGGGTTTATGTTCTGGGTCTCTGGAAAGCGCCTAGAGACAACTTGTGTTATAATAGACACTATTTTAATAAATTTGAATTTAATTCAATATATATCCATTATACACTTACACTTATATATCACTTTGAATGCAGCAACACTACAGAAACAAGCAAACGGGTCTGATCATTTTTAGTTCAGTCCATAGATTAAATATTTACTTACCAGAAGTGTTCACATATCCTGTTTCGTAGCTTAAATCTGAAATTCCTCTGCAAACATTTGATAGACATGGTTTGGAGATGATAAATTGTGGCAATCCTAGAGGATATATATATTTTTAAAGTGGGAAAAGTGCAGAAAAACTGTCCTATAAACTGTAGTATGATGGAAAGTGATATGATAGGGTGCTTTGAACTCAGTTTGATCCAATAAATCCCCCTAGCACTTCACTTTTGAAGTTGTATCCTAAAATCAAATCAAAATGGTTTAAATTTTACATTAGCGGAAACAACTCTGACGTAATGGTGTCCCTAGAGAGCTTAAGCTCAAACATAAATCTTGAAAAGAAGCCCAGAAGAAGACTGCACCTCCTCCTTTTTATCAAATGTCAAGACTCTTTCAAACTGTGTTTCAGGAAGAACAAGTCAAAAGAAGAAGATATGCATAGATGACAGTAACAATCATTGCAAAAAAAAAAAAAATCCATCCATTACCTTTACCCAGAATCCAGATTCAGCCAATTTCTCCATATATTGATTTACAAGTGTTGACCTTGTAGATTAAATTTATCATGGTTATACAACATTTATTGTGGATTACCTTCATCAGTATCTGAAGTAATAAGAGTGACTACAACCCATTAGAAAAATAAAATCACAGGAACCACATTCCAACAATGCCTCGTAGCCGCTTTTATCTTGCAGATCTACTTCAGTTGCCTCCTTGGATGTGTAATTAAAGTTCATTAAGAATTGATTACTCATCAGCTGTAGTCCAGTATATTTAGCAGGCTGTTCCGAGAGGTGGGTCACAGAAGTAGATAGTAGATTTGTCTTTGTCACTGAGAAAATCAGTTTCACATCTGTGAAACTTTCAGCTTCTGAGGCTTCCAGTTGAGATTTTAAAGACTTATATCAGCAAGGACAAACAGTTTCCCTTTGGTCTTTATACATGTTTCTGCATTTGAACCAAAGAAAATACACTGTCATTTTGTAAAAAGATAATTTATATCAGGACATATTAATCAGGTTCCCACCAAGTTTTAAAAGAAAACTCCAACTCAAGATTGACATAAACCCATGACATACTGAAAAATCAAGTCATTATTTAACAAGACAAAACCAAATAGTAGAAACTTTGTTTAAAGTTAACTAAAACCTTCCTACCGACATATGTATTAGGAGGGGAAGTATCAGCTATGTGCTTTGATTAAATATACTTGATTTGATAGATTATCAACAAGCATACAGTAAGAGGTTCAAGTTGTTTAATCAAAAGCAATTAAATGTGTGTTAACACAAGACCAGAGAGTTAAGAAATCAGCAGTGAACTTAGAAAAGCATTACTGACCACCAATTTGGACTTAAACGAACATGATTAAATGAACATTGCAACGGAGCTGAATAAACTATAATACTTTTGTAACAATGTCCTTCTTGGATCGATAAACCCAAGTATTTCATAGTGTCGTGATAAGTGTAAAAAAAGAGCACATAATTTATAACTGTGAACACCTCATACCAACTGTCATACATCCACATGACTGTGGATGTATGACTATTCACGGTTCTTTTGAAGCATTTTTGAAGCAGAGATTTGAACTTGTCCATACACCACAGTATTGTAGAGTCAGTGTGAAGCCATGTGTCCAACAGCAGATGCTTATCTCAAATGAGATCATGTGAAAGGACAATGATTCCATGCAGGCATCCTTGAAATCTTGAGCAGAATGGAGAAGATTCAGTAAAAACTGTGGGAGAACAGGTATGTTTTTGTGTGTACAGTGGTGAGACAGCATTAGTGAGGGCAAGAGGAATGTCAGCCTATCAGTCAACATGACATCTGTAATCTCACCTCCTCTCCTTCCCTCTCTATCTGCTTCATTCCCATTCTCTTGGTTTTACTACTTAGTTCTTTCTGCCCCACACGATTCTTTCACATGCTTTCTATCTAGGTGTCTATCTACCATTCTGGTTCTCCTAGACCACTTCTCATGTTATTCTCTGTCTAATGTTTTTCCCCTCTTAAGAAAAATACAGGGATTCATCTCACTCATCTGTCCCGGAACAGAGTTGGTGTGCAGAATTGTTTTTAATCTCAGTTTTGAATTTGAAAGGAAAAATATATGCTCATATCGTGGTTTCCCTTTTGAAACATTTTATACCAAGCTGTTCTTTTTTTTGAATGAGCAAAGTACTTTATACATTTTTTTTTAAATGGTTAACTTTTTTTAAATATGCCTAAATGACATCTGAGCCAATCAGTCATGAGAAAACTGAAGAGAAAAAGGAAACGTATAAGAGAAGAAGGGGAAAATTAAATATACATTTCATACTTTTGAAAAAAAACTAAAACTATTAAGCAGATGAACTCGAAATAGGAAAATACTATTTGTCAGGCTTATTCAGCAAAGGTAACATATACGGAAATTTTGAGTGAGGTTTGTATAAGTCTAATGTATTCAGGATACTTTTTTCTTTTTTTTTTTTACCTAAACCAGAACCACATAGGTTATTGATCATATTTAATTTATTAGCAAGTGAAGCGTGTCCAAGTTGTAGTGTGGCACTGTAAAAACCAGCCAACAGCCATATAAGCCTAAAACACACCTCTCTCATGAAGTTTCTCCTCACTGAGCTTATTAAAAAAAAAAAAAAAAACATGAATGTCATTATGCTACATATGGAAGAGTATTAGGGCCATGCAGGAGAAAAAATATTTGAGAGGGGAAGACTTTTTTTTTATAGTGCACTTCGAGAAAAAGTCGAAATGTCGAGATTAATGTTGAAATACAATTCCAAGAATAAAGTCAATATTTTGTGAATAAAGTCGAAATTTCGAGAATAAAGTTGAAATACAATTTGGTGAATAAAGTGGAAATGTCTCCTCTGGTCCATCAAATCCAATTAGGAGAGCGACTGACAGCTCTGCAGCAGCAGCCGTAACTAACTACCGTATTTTCGCGACCATAAGGCGCACATTTTTTTTTATTTATTTTTTTTTAAATGTGCCGGGCGCCTTATGAAACAGTGCGCCGTGTCTATTACCTGAATTACGGTAATGTAAGGCCGGCCACCATGAGAACGGTAAAAAGAGAAGGGGGCGGGTGAAGCCCCCGTGAGTTGCGACGTGAATGAGACCATCCACTGAGCTGTTTAATGCGAAACAGAAGATGAAAACTTTTAAGGATTTGCTTGATGTGTAAAGTGAAATAAAATACAATCAAACTAAGTTTTGCTCCGCTCTATTTAAATAAGCACACTTGTTCTGCAGCGCGCGTGTGTTTTGCATGTCGGAACCGAGGATGCACCTGCCGTGGGTTTGCGGGTCCGATCGCCGCATCCCCGGGGCAGATCCGGCTGAAATGCCGGTGCTCTTTCCCCGGGAGCCCCCACTACCAGACAGTGCAGGCGGGCTCCTCCGGTCCCGGCCGGTCGGAACCGGTCACTTTCCCCGGTTAAAGCCGCGTGATGCGCGCTGCTGCAGCCGACTTCCTGGTTCCCCAAGCGGGGTCCGATGACCTGGTTCCCGGCCGCTTTGCGAGAAGGGATTTCTGGGGTACGTCTCAGGTCAGATCAGCTTCACCCTCCGAGATTTGTAGCCAAATCTGTCGGTTACAAACCAGGTACCGGATCCCCACATGCGCGTGTGTGTATTCGCGGCGCGAAACACACACATTCTCATTTATGTGGTGCTTGCCTGGCGCAGCTGATGGACAGAAACCTATGGTGATTTTTAAAAGAAAAACTTTGCATAAGACGTTTCCAGCCGGAGTCATTATAAGGACGAATGAAAAGGGGGGGCTGGATGAAGGGATGATGATCAAGAAGCTGAGACAGGTCTGGAAATTCGGACTGGCGCAGCTGAATTAGCGGAGCGGAGCTCCTGTCGGATACAACCCGGTACCGGCTCCCCGACAGCGCGTGTGTGAGCGGGTCCCGGGACCGCCGCGGGACCAGCGCGGGGGGGGGGGCGGACCGGGACCCGGGACCCGGTCCAGCGCGAGGGAGCAGACGGGGAGCGGACCCGGTCCAGCGCGGGGGGGGAGCGGAGCGGGACCCGGGACCGCCGCGGTCGGGATCCGCAGCACAACGGGGTATGAAAAGTTTATTTACTCTTGTGCTTGGCTGCCACGCTGATGGACAGAAACTGCCGGCTATGGTGATTTTTAAAAGAAAAGCGTTGCCTAAACAGACTTTTCCAGCCAGAGTGAAATGAAAAGGGCTGGATGGATGAGGAGATGATCGGGGTGGCTGAGACAGGTTTATGTGCAGCGCCCCGGTGGTTTTTTTAAATTCTTTAATGCAGAAACAGAATATGAACCTTTGAAGGGTTTGATTGATGTGAAAAGTGAAATAAAATATCAAACTAAGTTTTGCTTCCGCTCTATTTTTAGCGCGTGTGTGTTTTGCAACGCGTGTGTGTGCAGCTCCGTCTCTGTAGACGGCGCCTTTTGGGTCGGTGCGCCGTATGTGTGTTTTAAAACCAAAAATGACACACAAAACTGAGGGTGCGCCTTTCCACACAGTGCGCCATATGGTCGTGAAAATACGGTAACTAACTTACATCATTGGAGTGGAACGTTAAGGGGACGTTTCTGAAGTTATGCAACTGTATTTGTGTGATATGTGTTTCAAATCAATATCGTCATCAATTTTTTTTTTGCTGCCCACAACTTTTTATCTTATTTAGTAACTAGGCTTTGTCTTAGTTTCTTAGTCTTGTTTTTAGTCTTCCTTGTAAAGCGCTCTGAGATCTGTCGCTTCAGGTGAAAAGCGCTATATAAATTGAAATTATTATTATTATTATTACTATCAAATTTTGACTTTTTTCTCGACATTTCGACTTTTTTCTCGAAATTGTACTTTAACATTAATCCCAACATTTCGACTTTTTTCGCGACATTTCAACTTTTTTCTCGAAGTGCATAATGAAAAAAAAATCTTCCTCCTCTAAAATATTATTTTTATTTTTCTCCTGTCTGGCCCTAATACTCTTCCGTAGCTATCAATCCCTGCACCACAGAATAAAGTTGAGACTGGGCCAAAAATAAAAATAGATTAAGTAGAAATCAAAGTCAAATCTAGGTGAAGCAACACAAAAATGAGCACCTGCGCTGAATCAAAAAGTGATAAAGCCCCAGATCCACTTTAAAAACAGGTACTCTTCAAAGACAGGCAGCCTTCACCACCACAAAGGACTTCTCCTACCACAACAAGGCCAGTTCCCGGAAAACTGACAGATCGTCATAAGAAATGAAATGCCAGTTAACTACTATTTTAATGAAATATTAAAACACACTGAATTATGTCATCAAATGGAAAAATAATGGATAAACTTTCCTTTGCATGGCCAGGTTTTGTGTTTTCTTTTTTTGTCATGCCTCTGTTTGTTTGTTTTTGTCACATTTGTAGTTATGTTGATCTCAACATTGCTCATGGTTCAACTTACATGTATCCTGCTAGTTCTCTTCATGTATTGTGTTCATTATGTCTTCAGATAGATATCCTAAGGTTTCTTTTTTCCAGACCATGTTCCGACTTCTTACCTTCAATCTAACAGTTTCGGTGGTTCTCCCGCCTTCCTCAGAGTGTCACGTGATTGGAAGTGACAACGTCCTCATCAACTGTTTTTACTATGAGGGCGTGGCCGACCTGCCAGGTTTGAAAGGTCGCCCAAGCCCCCCGCGGGTCGCCACGCCCCCCGCGGGTCGCCACGCCCCCCCGCGGGTCGGCCACGCCCCCCGCTGTCCTCCCGCCGCTCCAAGACGCTGGTCCATGTGTGAGAGCCAGCCCCCGAATCTCGCACTCAGAAGGCACGCCGATTTTTCCCAGTGGCCAACTGTTCACAGGAACCTCCAGCTGTAATCACCGGCAATAACTAATCTTTGTATTCTATATTTTTAAGTCATGGACTTTATATCCGTCAAAAATGTTTTCTAACGGCCAGAAAAGTCAAAGAAAAGTCTCTTTCTGGGCGTGACGTCACGGCTGACGTCACAGCCGTGTCCGTGCATTCCACGGATGTTTATATTAATATATATTATGTAATTATATTATATTAATACATTAATAATATATGTAATACTATACATGTAATAATATACATTAATTACTGTATTATATTAATACATATTATATTAATATTCGCGTCATTGCCCCGGGGCATGATGGGAGGCCCCAGAGCATCATGGGAGGTGACTCAACTGCGCATGCTCTATTGGCCCGTTAACGCGGAAGTAAACCCGGAAGTCAGAAATTTTTTCGGCACATGCGCTGGCTGAGCATGTGCATCCAGTTCTATAATACATCCATGGTGAGAGCATGTACGCTCCCTCATCCCTGTTCATCGTTTGTTGTCCTTGTTTCCTTATTTCTATGGCCTCCAAAATCCAGCGCTGGTGTCTTTTGTCCTCAGTGTGGATGACTCTGGCTTTGTCCCAGTTCATGATTTTCCCTTTTGCAGTGGTCTGTTATGGCTGGCTTGTCGGTCTCTTGTAATTCCTTCTCTTTTATTGTTCTTGTTTGAATTTTTTCCGTCTCCTTCTCGCATTCTTTTTGATGTTCTATTCTTCTTGAGTTGAAACTCATTTCGTTTTCTTCTTATTAGTTTCTTTTTGTTTCTGAAGTCTGCCTTTTGTTGAAAAGGATAGGCAAAATAAGCCATGAGGCCTATACCTTTTTGGTCAAAAAGAAAAAAGAAAAAAAAAGGAAATGTGTACATATATATAATATATATATTTATACCTGTGTGTATACATATACAGTGTGCAAAAAAAATGTAAATGACCAAAACAAAATAAACTAAAACTAAAAAAAAACTAAAAAACTTCTTCCCGTTTCTCCGATGTAAGTTTTATTACATGATTGGCAGGGGATTTCGTATATTACGTTGCATTTTTTGTTGTGATCTATTTTGTCCTTTGGGTGCACTAACAGCTGTCTGAGTTTGTGTGTGGTTTGACCGGTGTATTGATGTTGTATTTTCGCATGGCTGGAAAAGATACAGAGAGCCAGCTGATAAGGACGTTGTCACTTCCCATCACGTGACACTCTGATGAAGGCGGGAGAACCGCCGAAACTGTTAGACTGAAGGTAAGAAGTCGGAACTTTGTCTGGAAAAAAGAAACCTTAGGATCTCTTCATGTATGTTTCTTTTCAGTGTCCTTTCTCAACCATTCTTGTGTGCCTTTGGTTGTGTGATTCTTCCTGAAGACATCAAAGAATTTGAACTCAGATCTAATTTTCTGATGTTGGACAACATATTACTCCCATTTGATATACCTTTGTAATCATCTGATTTAAAAACTGATATGATATATTCCTTTCTTCCTGTACTACAGGGAGGATGTGTTATTAATGTGTTCCTTTAATTACCTTTGAACGAAATTATGTCCTTCATTCCCAAGAATCTCCACTTTTGATTTCTTTCGGGTCAATCTCTCTTAGTCCTCATCCATTAAGCTGTACTTGATCCTGCGTGTGGTTTAAGGTACAGGTTGAAACCACTCCAGCAGTCTTATTTTTGATTTATTCCAGACATACTGTAGTTTGTCTACAGGTGACGCCAACCTTCACATACTTCTCTCACTGAAAGTTCTGGAAACATTTTTAACAGATTGACAGATATGAAACTTCTTGATAACATTGTACATTTCTGTTATCCTAGAAGTTGTGCAAATTGGATTTTAGAAAAACGTCCATGTATAGCTTATATCTTTTTAGTGATCATTTTCACTGATGAAGAAAAGATAAGATTAGAGAGAGGAAGGACTCTAGGGTGTACAATGTGACTATGATTGAAGCAGATATTTCAATTGCTTGGAGATTTGGGGAATCTAGTTGTATTTCTGGAGCGCTACCCGTTTCAGCGTTTCAAACAAACAATTGACCTCCTTTCAGTGCATTAATAACCCTAAATAAAAACAATAGTTCATGCCATGTTTGCATTGAAAAGCTGAGTTATTTGTTTATTGGACATTACTACAGGGGTTGGCACTGCTGCATCACAGCAAGAAGGTTAATAGTTTAATCTGAGTCATTTGTATGCATGCTTGCTCAGTGCCTGTGTGACTTTCCTCCCACGTTCCACAGACTGACTGCCGGTATGAACACAGCCCCTGGTGAAACTGAACAGAGTGAACTGTCATTGAAAATGGATGCATTTAAAAAAAAAAATCAAAAAAATCTGTATATACAACCAGTGTATAAAAATGGATAATTATTCTCATGACCTAAGTGTATAAAAATCTGCTGACAATCATCAGATATAAGTGTGTGAACAGTAATAGATAGGCCTATTAGAAAGCAGAAATTTGTCATGTTGGTCCGTAAATTAGTGTGTTTAAAAGTGAATGTAATTCAACTGATTTAAAACACAAATACACATTATTGTATCTTTTCCAAATTTTGTTAAGTCAGAGCCGACCGTTGCTTGTATTCATACATTGGAGCTCGGCTTTGAAATGCATTAATTATTTCCAGACTTGCTCTCACCTCATTCAAAGCAGCCATGCTGAATAGAAAAAAAAAATTAAAAAAAGGTGCAATACTTGCTCTTGAACTCACACGTGTGCACCATGGTGAGACAAAACCCTGCATAGCGAAACCACAATTGGTTTCAGTGAGTTGTCACGTTCTGGCTGAAAGTCAATTTTACACTTACTTAGCCCCGTAATAAGAAGTCATGTTGACAACTCCACAATACATCACTCCTTTCAGAGAACGAGGGAGGAAGAAAACAAAGAACTGAGCACAGAGGGACTGCTGGGGGTAAAACAGCATGTGAAGTGGTTGATAAAGAGATATGGGACAAAATGCATGTTGAAAAGAAAAAAAAAAGAGAAACATTATGTCTGTGTCCATAGTGCAGCCGGACCAAGCTAAAAGGTTTCATATTGAATTAAATAGTTTTTTGACTTTTAGCTTTTTTTTTTTAAATCTGTTAATTGCCACAACGTCCATGTGATTATAATAATAATAATAATGACTTGGATTTATATAGCGCCCTTCAAGGCACCCAGAGCGCTTTTACAGAGATCATTATTCATTCATACAATAGGAACTATCAAATATGGACCAATCAGATGAAGGGGGGGGGGCACGCTTTTTGGTGTCTATCATCGCCACGGTAACGCTTTTGACTGAGAAAAGTAATGCCCATCGTTGCAGGATGGAGACGCACATTTTGATGTATAACACACCTGGGTGCACGTTACGGTTTGGGCCGTATTAACTGCCGAATAAATGGCAGAAATTGCGCCAAAATTACATGATTAATTCAAAATGGCCGACTTCCTGTTCGGTTTCGGCCATGGCGCCAAGAGACTTTTCTTTAAGTTGCGACATGATACGGGTGTGTACCGATTTTCGTTTATGTACGTCAAACTGTATTGTGGGGCTTAAGGAACAAAGTTTTTTCTGTCTGAACCAATCAGATGAAGGGTGGGCGCGCTGGGGCGCTGTTGAGCCATTAGGCCACGCCCATTAATGCAAACCATTAAATATCAAATTTTTCACCAGGCCTGGCTTGCATGCAAAATTTGGTGACTTTTGGGGCACGTTTAGGGGGAAAGAAAGCCCTCCTTTCGTCGGAAAAAAAAAAGAAGAAGAGAACGAGAACAATTCCTACAGATACAATAAGGCCTTCGCACTGTCAGTGCTTGGGCCCTAATAAAGAAACATATTTGAATTCTTGGTAATGATGTTTCATGGAATCAAACTCTGTTTTGTGGTCAGCATATTTTTCCTCAAAGAGCCATTCAGTGTATTTACATCCAGTGATTAGTTTCAGTGTAGTAAAAAGTGCAAGCTGTCATTGTTGGTGCCAGATTCCAGCATTCCCAAATGGGTAACAAGGCATGTGGTCCATTTTTTTCTCGTAACAGTCCTGCTGCTTACTGTTTGATTTCTTTGCCTGCTGTCAGAGCTGCATTAATTGAGGCTGATGCAAACTGAATTTTTTTTTGCTGGTGTAATAGTGTGGCTTTTATTTTGAAGTGTCTACAGGAAGCTTTATCAATTATGACTGTTAGTGCTTACAGCAACCATTCGTCAGTGTTTCTGGAAAAAAAGGGGGAAAAAAACATGTTTTTTGACAGCTGATCTTTTATTTCTTACTGGTGACTGATGGAATAAGTTGGAGCAGCCTGAGCTGTCAGGTGAACAGCAACAGCCTCCAAACTTCATAGCGGGTGATAGATGTCTCTGTGTCCTACAGCTCAGTGTAAAACTATATGTGGCTTGTGCAGCATTTGATCATATCGCAACTGTTATAACTTCTTACGGTGCCAAAAAGTGTTTCAAACGACACATTTATTTTCTCTAGTAATTTTGAGAAAGCAGAGGGTTAGGGGGAGTTTGATGTATTACCGGTGTAAACTAAAAATAAGCTATATATTCCTCATTGCACACTTCAAATATAATGTTCCTTTACTTACCACTCCCTCTCAACGTTAATTTGTTATTTTAACCTATAATATTACTTACCGTCAGTACTCGAGTTGTAAAAAAAATCAGGGGGGATGGTGGATTCAACCTGATCTCACAAAAATCTGTGAAATGCCCACGACCTCTCACCACTATTTTCCGTGGTACCAACACGGAAAGTGGTATAATTCCGTGTGGGCACCACGGATATTGTACCATGCAAAGTCAAGGGGATCCGTGGTCGTAATATATACACGGATTATGACATTATAATTATTTATATATTATTCTTTGTTATAGTGGCTAAATTATGCGTTTTTGTCGCGCAGGGTACTGTTTTTTACTGTCCGTTTGTAAAAACACGTTTTTAACGCTGTTTTAGCAGTGTTTTAATGAGGTTTTAATGGGAGCACCACGGATATAGTACTATGCGAAGTCAATGGGAGGCGTAGTCGTGATATATACACGGATTATGACATTATCATTATTTATATATTATTCTTTGTTATAGTGGCTAAAGTATGCGTTTTTGTCGCGCAAGGTACTGTTTGTTACTGTCAGTTTGTAAAAGCATGTTTTTAACGCTGTTTTAAACTTAAACTTAAACTTAAACTTTATTTATTTATATAGCACTCTTTATGCAACTGGAGTGCAACACAAAGTGCTTTACAAAAATACATTAAAAAAAAAACAATCTCCCTTGACCCCCCCCCTCCCCTCACACACACACACACTCCGTACCCTCATTCATAACACATACACACACATACACACAGCATACTATACAGATGCAGACCCACCCGGCACCCCCCACCCTTATAAAATGGAGTATGGCTGAGCAACTATCCAGGCCAGGACAGTAGGACCCCCAACTATCCAGGCCAGGACAGCAGGACCCCCAACTATCCAGGCCAGGACAGTAGGACCCCCAACTATCCAGGCCAGGACAGTAGGACCCCCAACTATCCAGGCCAGGACAGCCCCCCGTAGGCAGACCAGCGTGGCGTGGAGGGCCCCCATGAGGAGAACACTGGCGCTGAGAACTAAGAAACAATAAACAAGATATGAACAGAACTAAAAGGAGTGTAAAACATACTAAAAACAGCATAAATGAATGTTACTATAAAAGATAACTTATGGGCACTAACAGTGCCCATAAGTACACTGACAGTAGAAGCAACATTAAAAAATAAATGAGTAAATAAGTAATAAAATAAATAAGTAATTAATAAAAGCTTTAAGAGGAACTTAAGAGGAATAAAATGACATAGAGGAAAACATTAATAAGTAGTGCTAAACAAGTAAAAGGAGATTCAGTTAAAAGCTAATTTAAAAAGGTGAGTCTTGAGCCGACCTTTAAAAGCATCGACAGTTTCTACGGCCCTGAATTCCTCCGGCAGGCTGTTCCACAGGCGTGGGCCATAAAAATGAAATGAAGCTTCACCTTTTCCAACATTCGAACGGACGCCGTTGCCAGAAAATTTGACCAAACCAAGTAAAACTTGACCTGTGGCCACCATATGGGGCCGTGATTGGGCTTGCCAAGTCTCAACTCTGTGAAACCTCTGCAACGCCAACTAGCTCTGTGGAAGTCGTACAGCCACGGGACCAAAATATCATAGAAAAGGGCCTTCTGCATTGCAGCATAGTCAAAAATCAGCCTCCCAGCTCAAAGCGTTAGTGAATTATTCAAAAAAACACACAAAAAAGGCCCAAAAAAGTCACCACACACGGTGACCTTTGGGACTTCCGAAGGTCGCACGGGTCTGGATCTCGGCACAGTGGATGAGAGTCACCTCCTGATACAGAATCTAGAATTTCAGCCTCCTAGCTCAAAGCGTTAGTGAACTATGCAAAAAAAGACACGAAATAGGCTTTGCAGGGCCGAAACGCAACACATGCGGTGACCTTTGACACTTCCGAAGGTCACACATATCTGAAACTCGGCACAGTGGATGAGAGTCACCTCCTGATACAGAGTCTAGAATTGCAGCTTCCTAGCTCAAAGCGTTAGTGAACTGTGCAAAAAAAGACACGAAATAGCGCTTTGCAGGGCCGAAACGCAACACACGCGGTGACCTTTGACACTTCCGAAGGTCACACAGATCTGAAACTCGGCACAGTGGATGAGAGTCACCTCCTGATACAGAGTCTAGAATGTCAGCTTCCTAGCTCAAAGCGTTAGTGAACTGTGCAAAAAAAGACACAAAATAGGCCCCATACCATTAGTCAGGAGGCTCTCAGACCTATAAGTTTCTACACCCTGAGCATTAATAACTTGTCATAATCGAAGGAGAACTAATTAAAACGGATGTCCTTAACATGAACCTATATCCATGTATATATCACGACCACGCCTCCCATTGACTTTGCATAGTACTATATCTGTGGTGCTCCGATTAAAACCTCAATAAAACACTGCTAAAACAGCGGTAAAAACATGCTTTTACAAACTGACAGTAACAAACAGTACCTTGCGCAACAAAAACCCATAATTAAGCCACTATAATAAAGAATAATATATAAATAATAATAATGTCATAATCCGTGTATATATCACGACCACGCCTCCCATTGACTTCGCATAGTGCTATATCCGTGGTGCTCCCATTAAAACCTCAATAAAACACTGCTAAAACAGCGTTAAAAACGTGCTTTTACAAACGGACAGTAAAAAACAGTACCTTGTGCGACAAAAATGCATACTTTAGCCACTATAACAAAGAATAATATCTAAATAATAATAATGTCATAATCCGTGTATATATCACGACCACGCCTCCCATTGACTTTGCATAGTACTATATCCGTGGTGCTCCCATTAAAACCTCATTAAAACACTGCTAAAACAGCGTTAAAAACATGCTTTTACAAACTAACAGTAACAAACAGTACCTTGCGCGACAAAAACGCATAATTTAGCCACTATAACAAAGAATAATATATAAATAATAATAATGTCATAATCCGTGTATATATCACGACCACGAATCCCCTTGACTTTGCATGGTACAATATCCGTGGTGCCCACACGGAATTATACCACTTTCCGTGTTGGTACCACGGAAAATAGTGGTGAGAGGTCGTGGGCATTTCACGGATTTTTGTGAGATCAGGTTGGGTGGATTTTATCATATGGGGACAGATCATTTGTGCTGATTACAAATAATATAATATATTACAAATAATAGCACTGACAAAAACACCTGCAGAAATACTGCAGGAATGACATAGCAGCAGTTAAATGCAGCCTTCTGTAAGCTTTAAATATCCACTGGGCTTACATCAAATACATCAAAACACAACAATAAAAAACACTTTTCTGAACTTATCAATATGACTCTGTCCTTCACAGGATAAGTAAAATGGATCACTGCAAAAACTCAAAATCTTAAGAATATTTGTCTTATTTCTAGTTAAAATGTCTCATTTTAGTAAAAAAATCTCATTACACTTAAAACAAGACTCATCACTGGAAAAAACAACAATTTTCACCTGTTTAGAGTAGATTTTCACGTGAAATAAGTAGAAAAATCTGCCAGTGGAACAAGATTTTTTTGCTTGTAATAAGAAGATAAATCTTGTCCCACTGGCAGATTTTTCTACTTATTTCAAGTGAAAATTTACTTAAAACGGGTGACAATTGTCAAATAAGTTATTTTTCTGGTGTTATTTTTCTGGTGATGACTCTAAATGTTGAAATAGCAGTAAAACCACATTCATTGATGAAATGACATAAGGGATGGAAAGGAGGGATGGCAGTTTTACAGGGGGGATGATTTTGACCTTTTTTATTTCAGGGGGGATGATTTGGACCGTTTTTATTTCGGGGGGGGATGCTATCCCCCCTCATCCCCCCTCAACTCCAGTACTGCTTACAGTGCATACCATAAAATTGCCAATTTTCTCCTTTCTCCTCAAAATAAGGGGCCTGTAAAGATGCAGCTGAAATGCTGTCCACACAGGATTATTATAACTTGCTAAATTCCGTAACTGATCACCAGAACAGCTCTTCATAGTTCATGGTTCTTCATGGTGACTACTGGTCATGAGAAAATACAGGATCATGCTTACAATTACGGGAGTTTTCCCCTGTAGCCTTAAATCTAGCTGCATACCACAACATAACTTGAAATCTTCTATCCCTCTTGCATGAGATTTTAAGTCGTCGTATTGTCCAGTAAATCTAAAGCAATGTCTCTCCAAATTAACCTCATTAAATGTAAATTCATTTACAGGGCTACATGAGCAGAGTTAATGCTGGGTGTTCTGTGATCTGTGATTATACCACTGTAACATGAGGTTTCTCTCGTTGGATGAGCTCAGTAAACCCTCACCCTCTGACTGAACCTTATTACTATCTGTTTTAAGATGTTGTGCACACCCGTCTATAGAATACAATTTGAGTGCTCCTTGGCCAAAGACGGCCCACCTGTGTACAACCTTTGTCTAAAATACCTTGGGGCAGGGTTTTCACAGAGCCAGTTGCCATTATAAAATTGTAAACACTGATAATGTGTCCAAGTCAGCAACAGTAAATGAGAGGGAGCAGGACTTGCTGATAGGTAAAAAAAAATCTGCTGGCACCTCTGCAGTTCTGTGCAGTGTGAGGAAAATGATTCTCTTCTTCTTCTGGTGTGCATATTGACTGTGCTGTCATCACACAGGTGGATGATGCAACTCTGGAAAATTACATCATCGCTTTCGAAGGCCAAACTGCTCCTGTCAATGTTGTCAAAAGTAAAAAAAAAATGTTACTTTTGTCCAACTACATTTGTTTGTCAGTTCGTTAATTTAAGGTTGAGCAACAAACAAGCTTTAAATGCGTCAGTTTAACAATATTATCTCATGGGATCTCATGGTAATTCATAATGAACACAGAGAAAAGGAAGTTGGTCCTTAGTATATATATATAAAAAAAACCTGTTCTTCATCAATAATATGACCAGTTCTATTGAACCGTGACTGTAAATGACACTTAAAGGAACATGAGGCAGGATTGAGGCAGGATTTATGAAAAAAATTCGTATACGTTTTAAGTTTTCTAGTAATAATGTTAGATGAAGCGTTCCAAACCAAAAAGAATGAGTCCTCTAGTGTATCTCTCCGTTGCCTTGAACAGGCTGTGTGCTGCAAAATGTGCTGCAATTGTGACCAGAATTTCCGCGAAATTCCGCGTTGTCCTGTGGATGTGACGTCACATGACACTCCCGTGCCGGCTTCACTGTTGGCTGCAGTACCCCCGACGGCCGTCGTGGTGAAGGGTGGCGCTAGAGAGTCTCATTTCTTAAAAGGAGCCTCAAGCTCCTTTAAAAAGAAAAAAAAAATCTAGTAGTGATCACCACATCACTACTAGATTTTGGATGGATTTTTGAACCCCGGGTTCACCGTTCAACAACTTCATCCTGCATGAAAAACACAGCAAATACAGACTTCAAATGTGTGAAATAAAGCTTGTGCAATATAACTGTTGATAAAATTAGGGGCTGAGCTGCTCTATTGTCTCACAAGCCATTAGTCACTGATGGCCAAACATAGCAAGGTTTTTCAATCAAATAAACACTAATCAATGTAAAACCAAGTACACAATATGAACAGAGTGATGCTTAAACTTCACAGCAAAGCCCCCACACGTTAATTACCTAGTTAAATGTACCATTGTGAAATACTGTCCAATCGTCCAACATATCATATTCCACATTCTCTCACATTTGTTGAACAAACTTGTGCATTTTGAAAAATATTTCCCTTCATATGGCGATTTGCATTTGATAACAACTTTTATATCACTTAAACTTTGATAGATTACACACAAAGTGGATAATTAAGTTCATATGGTTTGGAATTGATTAAGAAAAGTTGTGTTTTTTATGTGACTGCTTAGTAAAATAAGAGCTGGGCAACAGCTCGTTGTTGAGAATGTTTAGTGCTTGCACATTTGACAGGCTTTCAGAAACACTTGCTTATAATGTGACGGCTATGTTAGTGCTCTTCTTAAATGGTTGCTGCAGGCGTTGTGTTTGATTCTCTTCTTGATAAGGTAAACACGCACTTCCTCAGACAGCTTGGATGGAAGCATTTGAAGCGTTTGAACCTATTTTAACCCAAAAAGAAATTACCATTTCTTAAATTATTCTGTCAAATCAACACAGCTATAATGCGTCCCTGACCTAACGTCACATCAGTTGTTGTAAACTGTTCCTTTAAACAAACTTCAAAAAGTCAACTGCCAAAAACAAGCTTTCATTTTCTTTATTATGTTTTGTTGTATCTGTTTGTTTGTGGGGGAGTTTTTCTTATTATAGCTGCACATCAAAGGGGTCTGTGACATCAAACAACCAATCCATAACAGCACTCGTCATTACCATGTGTCAATCACCTCCAGAAATAAAGTTTTACTCCCGCTAAACAGCATCAAGCATGATGATAATTTTTTTTGGTGATTGCATTATTCATGCATTTGTTTTTGTTTCAGGAAGCACAGTGAGATATGCTAAAATGGTGACCTTCATCTGACAACAGCGATTTCACACCAGGCACGGTTTTACCCAGGGCGATTCGTGAGCCTCACGCACACATTAACCAACCTGCGGACCTAGTTTGACATGAGAATCATCCCTTCTTGCTTCGGTAATTTCGTATGGATTATTTTTGCATGCCTGAAATAATTCACACAACAAAAGAATAAGTTCTGTGTTCTATTGAAGAACGAAAGAAATCAAACAAGCCGTAAAACGACACTGACACATTTTAAAGAGAAGAGCAATGGGGATAAAAATCATATTCATGGAAATATTTCTTGGTGTTTTTGGCTCGCAGTGGGAAGGTCCCAGCTTCATGCAGCATTGTGACATTTCTCCCCATGCTTGTGGAATCGTGTCAAGAAGGGCATCCAGCATATAACACCTTGCCAAATCTATGTTTGGGCTACAAATGTCGGCTGTGGTGAACCTCTCCATCAAAGAAAGGACATAGCCAAAATGTTAAGTCAAGCCAAGTAAAAGTTTATTGATAAAACACATTAAAAACAACAGAGTTGTGCAAATGTCATTTCTCGTTGCTCAAATGAGCATTTCAAGTTCATATTTCATCATGTTTTGTCCTTTCTAGGGATGCCCCAATACCGATACTGGTATCGGTATCGGGGCCGATACTGCACTCATATACTCGTACTCGCAAAAATTCTCCGATACCACGCACCAATACTGTCTTCCATTTCATTGCATTTTTCATTGCATTTTTAGCCTAGTTATTTTTGTGGTAGAAGTATCGGATCGGTACTCGGTATCGGCGAGTACACAAATTAAAATACTCATACTCGTACTCGGTGTGAAAAAAATGGTATCGGGACATCCCTAGTCCTTTCTGGAATCAAACAAACCAAACATATCAAATATAGTGAATATCAAACATATTCACTGCAACCACTATTCATACTGCAGAAAAGAGCCATCAGAATAATTCATAATGCCGGTTTTCGTGAACACACCAATTCATTATTCTTCAATTCTAAAATAATCAAATTCTTTGACATAGTGGAATTCCAAACAGCACAATTCATGTATAAAGTTAGGAACAACTTATTACCATCTCGCTTGCAGGAAATGTTTCCTGACAGAGAGGGGAGGTATAATTTAAGGGGTACTCTAAATTTTAGGACTCGCAGAACAGTCAGCAGTCAGTGGAGTTAAACTATGGAACAGAATGGATTCAGAATTAAAACAATGTCCAAACATTAACCAGTTTAAAAACAAATATAAAAACATGATTTTCACAAGGTACAAAGAGGAAGGGGTTTAGCAGCTTTAGGGGCCTGATATAACACTATTGGGTTAATGGGTAGATTTGTGTATATTTATGTACAGAAATGAGCAGGTGTGTGTGTGTGTGTGTGTGTGTGTGTGTGTGTGTGTGTGTGTGTGTGTGTGTGTGTGTGTGTGTGTGTGTGTGTGTGTGTGTGTGAATATGTATGTGTATATGTGTGTGAATATGTACTGTATGTGTATGTGTGTGTGAATATGTATGTGTATATGTGTGTATGTAGATTTATATAGATATAGAGCAGATGGAGTTAATATAAAGATAGTATGGTGTAAATAAGTATATTTATATAAATATTTATATGGGCATGTGTGTACAAATATATAGAAATATTCAACTATGTGTATGTATGTATGTATAGGTAAGTGTGTGAGTATAATTATAGTATAGTTAGTTATTATAAATACTTGTTAATAAATGGTTAGTGAATGGGCGTAGGATTAAATAAGTTTACACTTCTTCCTACTCCTTTTTGCACATGTAAATTAAGATATTAAGTGTTAAAGGATGAAATTCTTTGTTTTTTTATCTTCTCTTTTGATTTTTGTCTTTTACATGTATAAAATCAATCAATCAAAATATATATGAAAATGGTAGGTGGTGTCAAATATATCCATCTTTAAGTACTAAAATGAATCCTCCTCGTATGTGGTTTAAATCTCTTCTAAAACCCTCTGAACTGGCGGAGTTCATCCAGACTCCAGTTAATATAATGTTGATGTGCCAGTCAGAGCCTGCGGCATTTTATCTGAAAATAAACTAGATTCTATGCCATTCTTCCCACTTTCTGTCTGCTCAATCTTTCTGTTTTGTATCTGCTTCAAAGTTTAATTGATGTAAGGTTGCCGTGGCAGAGTGAAAACAATAGAAGAAGCATGAACTTACATTTTTTGCTTTGTTCAGTTATTGGTTTCAAGTCAGAATTCATGTTTAACGTTTTAAATTTTACTTATTATAGATTGCTAAAAAAAACATCAATATATTTATGGCCATCAACAAAGGAAAGAATGTCAGATAATACCCAAATTGCAGCAGCGATCCAACTGAGAGACTGGCAGCGTGGATGCACACACATAACAGTTCAATTTACACACCCTTACACACACACACACACACACACACCGCATTACCACGCAGTTGTTATAAAGCTGACATAACCTTAAAACTAAATAAGCAAAACCACTAGTGAAACACAACTTGAAATCTTCAGACAGCCCGTATATATTTTAAATTCATGATATATCAATTCAAATATGATCCCTCTCTTTAGAGAAATCCATTTTTTTTTTTTACTGAATAATATAAATTATTTATTAGACGAAAACCTAGAAACTTGTGCGGAAACATACGTGTGAGTTTGTCCCAGATTTCAAAACAAAGAGACTGAGAAAAAAAAAAAAATACAAGACCCACATTGTGAGGGAGGCTGTGTGCTCTCTAAGAACATCAATATGCCGCTATATATTCTCATAACAAGTACTTGTTTTCCGCTGTGTTATTTCTCTCTCAGAATAGGCTGGTGTCACTGTCGGTCTGATCAGGCAACCAGTCATGTGGGCAGAGACTGTCACCATGGTGGCCCCCGTGTGTCTATCCTCAGTTGTGCTTGTACAATATGCTACAAAGAAATAAACACATACAGAAGAACCTACTTGTGTGAGCAGATTGCTTGGACACTGAATGTTGAATAGGAGTACTGCAAGTTGCAGGCTTATCTGTGTAGTCAATGTCCACATGAGTGGGTGGGGTGAATTGCTTCCCAGCAGCTTGCCAGTGCCTTTCTGGCAAAAGAGAAATAATGTGTATAGACAACACACATATTATATAATCTTAATATAATACCGGTTTCCGCCGTTGTGAAGGTTGCCAGATGTCGTTCTGGACGATTCCTGTGGTCCCACAGAGTTTTAGTGACATGTGAAGGCTCTTTCTCCTATGCTTTCCCATTTCTGTTCAGTATCACCCCAGGTGGGTCTACTCACTTCTTCTTAACCTGACAGGGTATAGTTTTGATGGATGAGAACCTGTTTATTAGGGCCCGAGCACTTACAGTGCGAAGGCCGTATTGTATCTGTAGGAATTATTCTTTCTTTTCCTTCTGACGAAAGGAGGGCCTTTTTGCCCCCCTAAACGTGCCCCAAAAGTCACCAAATTTTGCACCCAATCCAGGCCTGGCGAAAAATTTTATATTTCATGGTTTTCATTAATGGGCGTGGCCTAATGGCTCAACAGCGCCCCCTAGAAAACTTTGTGCCTCAAGCACCACAATACGGTTTGACGTACATGCACGAAAATTTGTACACACCTGTATCATGTCACAACTTAAAGAAAAGTCTCATGGCCGAAATCGAACAGGAAGTCGGCCATTTTGAATTAATCGTGTAATTTTGGCGAAATTTATGCCATTTCTTCAGCCGCTTCAGAGCCTGAACCTTAATGTGCACCCAGGTGTGTTATACATCAAAATGTGCGTCTCCATCCTGCGACAACGTACATTACTTTTCTCAGTCAAAAGCATTACCGTGGCGACGCTAGACGCCAAAATCATCTGATTGGTCCATATTTGATAGTTCCCCAAAAGTCACCAAATTTTGCACGCAAGCCAGGCCTGGTGATAAATTTGATATTTCATGGTTTGCATTAATGGGCGTGGCCTAATGGCTCAACAGCGCCCCCTAGAATACTTTTCTCTGCCATAACTTTTGAACGGGTTGTGATAAAGACATGTGGGTGGTGTCATCGGACTCGGTATTGAGTCCTTGACCTTCATTGGCCTGAATTAGCTCCACCCCTTCTTCTGATTGGTCCTTATTTGATAGTTCCTACGTTCTGCCATAACTTTTGAATGGTTTGACATAGAGAGTCGTGGGTGGTGTCATTTCTGATATGCTTATGGGGGTCCGTGGCCATGAGTGCGAGGGCCCGTTCATCGCTGCTTGCAGCGTTAATTCTCCTAGTTTTTGCTTGTGTATAGTACCTTCTCACTCAGGTGGCCAGAGCTGTGGGTCCTTGCTTGGTAGTCTCTGATGCCTTATATTTTGAGAGCATGACCTTTTCCTTTATTCTGGTTGCTGCTCTTCTATTACAGATAACCATCACAACCCACTTTAGCCTCCCTGCACTCTCCTCTTTACCTCTCTTCCATACTTCCCATTGCTCTGCACAGTTGAGCCAAAGTATTTAAAATTATTTACCTCTAATTCTTGCATCCTTACTTTTCCACCTGCTTTTCTTTCATTTACTCACAGGCACTCTGTCTTGACCTTAATTAATTTTCTCTCTAGCACCTACCTCTACCTCTCCGGTTTTTCTTCCTTCCATTCTCTATTCTCACTAGAGATCACAATATCATCTGCAAACAAGAAGGGACTCAGGGCCAGTGCAGTCCCACTTCCACTGAAGCCATCTGTTACTCCTTACATACACCTCATTGCTATCATGCGGCCCTCAGACATGTCCTTCACCACTGACTTTTCTCCTATCCCAAACTTCCTCATGCAGGACCACTATTCCTCCCTTGGCACTTTGTTGTACACTTTCTCTAAATCTCCAGAGACACGGTGTAGCTCCTTGTGACCTTCCCTGTGCTTCCCCATTAGCATTCTCAAAGCAAACTCTACATCTGTAGTGCAAAAATTGATTAGTTCAAGAGCATGTGTCTTCTGAGGGAGAGAAACTACTCTTAGAAAACCCTAGGTTCCCTAGGTTCACGCATTTTACATTCAAAGAAAGCTGTATAAAATACTGGTATAAAAAGAAAAAGCAAATGAAAAAAAAACATAATGAAACCTCTTTAAGCACATGCCTTTTGAGTTTTAAAGCCCAAGAGCACTAGACTGACAGATGATTTGAAGTCATTTGTGGTAAGCATTTTAGGGAATTGAGCATGGCATTCACTTTTCCCTACAACATATGTCCTGTCATCAAATTCATTTATCAAAATGAATGCTTAATGCTTATTAGTGCATGGAACCATGCAACATCATAAATTACAATTTAGCTCATGACACATACAGAAATATTTTGAACCAAAGAATTAAAAGTATTCGAGTTTTTACAGAATACTGTGTTTTTTTCTGGAATGGGTTCTGTCACGCATAGCAACAAGCTGATTGACGAGGTATGTTTCGGAGGCCTTTAACCCTTTCCAAATGACTGCATTATAGGATCAATAATGATCAAATTCTGACTCATCTTTTCTCTCAAGCTCAAACATCATCACATGGCTCATGTTGGTGTTGGTTTGTAGGGTAACAAAATTCCAGCTTGACCTCTGAAAATGTCACACATTGACATTTTATGCCGAGGTGGTAATTGTTGTAATATTGACTGGTAAGACTTTGAAGTTATGCCAAGATCGCTTCAATCATCGACACACAGCAGTGGAGGCTGGTGTAGTTTTCTCCAGGGGGGGCTATACCAAACTCCAAAATGGATATACAGTAATCTCTCGCTATAACGCGGTTCACTTTTCAAGTCTCGCTGCTTCGCGGATTTGCATTGTGCATCGTGTTCTGCATTCTGATTGGCTAAACAGTCTCCCTGCTTCTTCACTTCCTGTATCAATAACATTGCTGAGAACGGCCAATGAGCTTCAGCAGCAGCTCAAGAACGGGACCCTTTGATGAATCGTTCATTACAGTTCTCAGATATAATCCATGGTGGCATGTCGGTTTATAAGAATCTTTTTGTCCAGAACAAAAAAGAGCGACAACAACTGCCCATAACTATATTCTTCTCTCGAAAAAACACCCCTGCACCGCGGGCTTTAGAAGAAAAAGACGCTACAGAGCAGAGACGGGATGCAGCGTCAGTCAGAAGAGCAGTGAATTACCCGCAAGTCATAATTTGTCTTACTGTACTTATTGTATTTTTTTTCATTACCCTTTTTCATTTTCTCAATCCAATTAATTG
The DNA here is from genome assembly GCF_033807715.1 of Cololabis saira. Lineage (NCBI taxonomy): Eukaryota > Metazoa > Chordata > Actinopteri > Beloniformes > Belonidae > Cololabis > Cololabis saira. The sequence continues at coordinate 35,996,855 of NC_084605.1, forward strand.
GATCGCGGTGGGCGGGTGCTGATCTCCGCAATTTGAAGCCTTGTATAATAATTGTAAAAAAAATTAAAAAAAGGTTGCTATTTCACGGATTTCACTTATCATGGGTTCTTTTTGGAACCTAACCGGAAAAACAAGGGATTACTGTATACCAAAAAGCAGGCAAATAATGTACTTAAGTATCACAACAGTGTTTTTGAATAAATGAAATTAACAATAGCAACATTATGATGACATTCAGTGTTTTAGTTTAGAGGAAGGTATTCAGTGTTGAGACACACCTCTCAGATTCAGCTGTAGTCCTAGGAGTTGTGATGATGATCTGAAGCAGAGCCACAGTCTCTGAGAAGGTGTCATGAACATTATTCCCCATGAGGAGCTGGTACAGAGCCACAGCAGCTCTTGAACTCATCATTGCTGTTGATGAGGGCCAGTTCAGTTTTCAACTTGTTCTTCTTCTGCAGAGGATAAACCTTCATGGTGATGTTCAGTACTGCTTCAGGACACTGGCTGTTGTACTGCTGGAATCTGTCTGCTTGTAGCAGTGTAGCCTTGATCAGATGGTTGGTGAAGGAGAACCGGTCTTGTGCATGGCCTATGGTGTCACAAACCTAAAAAGTGAATCGATCAATTTAACAGAATACAGAGATGGGTGTAAGTCCGCTTTACAATATACTGTCTATGATCTTATATATAAATACAAAATATTTTATGTATTATGTTTTAATTTAATTTAAAGGAGCTGTATGTAAGAGCAATAATAAAACTAATCATAAAATGACCCCGATATGTCAACAGACATTTAAAAATCATGTTCATTTCAAATACTTATGTCACTGACAACAGCACTCAAGCCAGGATATTCCAGTTTAAAAAGAGGAGTTGCAGCCCTCAACTGATGTTTATGTTGTCATTTTTTGTTTTGGCCTGAAGCTCCACCCTCCACCTATCTCCCAATCACCAAGTCAGTATTGTTTCTGAAGCTCCACCCTCCACCTATCTCCCAATCACCAAGTCAGTATTGTTTCTGAAGCTCCACCCTCCACCTATCTCCCAATCACCAAGTCAGTATTGTTTCTGAAGCTCCACCCTCCACCTATCTCCCAATCACCAAGTCAGTATTGTTTCTGAAGCTCCACCCTCCACCTATCTCCCAATCACCAAGTCAGTATTGTTTCGGCATCCGGGTTGCCAGCTCGGCTCTAATTATCGCAGCCATGGCAGCCTACGTTCCTGCTGCATTCTGCAGCCTACCTGGCAACCTCTGGTCGGGGGGAGGAGGGGGAGGGTACACGCCGCTCAACAATATTTTGAAAGTGACTGCAGTACCAGTTTTGGACATTTCTTACAGACGGCTCCTTTAAGGGAAATTAACATAGCACCTCTATAAAAGTAGTCTATTATATTATACATGGCCTATTCTAAGATGTGTTCCCAGCTTTTCTTCACAATACACCAGTACAATTAAAAACACTGCAAAAGACCAACAGCACATGTGTCCATATCTTATTTTATATTTTGTATTTTCTTGTGGTGAGTGGTGGGGCGGTGCCCTAGCGCCCTCTATTGGCCAGCCGTCATGTGTATGGAAATTCTGAAAAAAAAGTATCTAGTTCCCTATAGGTCCTAAATTAAGTGTGTAATTATTTATTTGATAAAAAAATCTCAGACTCCAAAGACCTCAATTAGCATGTTTGATCTTGTAATGTCTTAATGTATAAAACTTCTGTACAGTATATTGACATGACATCTATTTCATACACCAAGAAATTATTCCACATGAATAAATAATGCTGTTGAGCTTCTGTGTAAAAGGTAAGGCTACATTGTCATACGGAAATTACTACGACTTTGTATTCAAAGCATATACGGTAGTATATAAGAAGGACAGCTCTTCTGTGTGTCTTACTTCAAAGGAAAACGTAAGCTGTTCCTGTAATTTTGAACCACAATGCTTTGATTTGTGGCAAGAGAAAATCTCATCTTGAAGCTTGAGACCAAAGATATATGACTGCACAACTGAGCTGGTTTCCTGCTTTGGACACAGTTTGGCAGCAAATGATTCACACAGAGGATTTCATTTAATTATGAATAATCGGGGCAACTGCACAACTATTTTTGCTGACAGACAAACAGACATTAACGACTGATAAAAGAGTGGCTACAAATCTTTAAGCAGATGCTGTAGAACTGAAACAATGAGTTGTTTTAAGAGGTTTTCTTTAGAAACTCCAAGTTTATTAACTTAATTATTAGATTTTCAGATTCATATGCAATAAAAACCATCAATAGCTTCAGCTTTAAAAAAAGTTTTTATAAGAGACTTGGCAGAGGCAGATTCTAAAACAATTAGCATCAACCTTTACAGTAACAGCAATAACAGCACTTTTGATGGGTGGAGGAGAAAGTGTATAATAAAAGTATTCATGATCAGATTGGGGCAGTAAAAGCTAGCTTTGACATTTTTTTGGGTCAGCTTTTATCAAAAGTGACTTAAAATGACTATGCAGGTGTATGCGCAGCATCTTGCTCAAGGACATATTTTACAGGGCACACGGCTGTTTATACTCACGCTGTGAGCCTCAGAGATTGAATCTGTAACCTTACAGTAATGGGATGGTCTCACTAACCACTAATCTGCTCAGCCACCTGAGAGGGACAGGCAAATAAAAAGACAGAGAAATAGGAGTGTGGATATGAAGAAAGGGGGATATGAGCATAGGAAATAGGAAGAAAGATGGGGAAATAGATAATATTAGAGCAGAGACACAGAAGGGGGAGAGAGACAAAGTGTGAGTAATGGTGAAGAGAAAGTAAATGAATACCCAAGGGAGAGGGGGAGGCAAGGAGAGAAATGGACAAAAAGAAAAGAAGACTAGTTAACACAAAGACAAATCTGTAGGAAGACAAACTGGATAGAGACAAATTATTATTTTTCTAAAAGACAGAGGTTGCATTTATTACTGAGTCTATTCAGTGTACTTGCCTTTGTAAGTCTATTCTAAGTGCTCGTAAGCTATTTCCCGGGGAGGAAGAAGTTGAACGCATTGAACGCTGTTGCCTTTAAGTCCCTCAATGACAAATTCTGGTGTCCTTCAATTTTACTTCTTTTCTGTCTCACTTACTGCCACTGCTGTCATACATTATCATTAGTCACTGTGGCAGTCAAGATGTGCGAGGATAGATGTGCAACTCATTTTTGGAAGAGAAATAGAAATAAAGAGGGAGGAAGAAAATGCGACAACGAGAAAGGGGTAAGTCAAGTAAATGATCCTGGTGTCAATGGATGATTGAAAAAGGGTATATGAAAGAGTGTGTTTGTCTCTACTGAGTGTGGTTTTGTGTAACCTCATACCTGCTTGTATGTAGGTTTCCTTGGGCATTTACTTTGTTTTGGACAATTTAAAAATGCAGTGGTAAAACCCGTCCAAGTCACAAGTCACTATTGAGGTGGACATAAACATTTCACCAAAAAAACCCCACTAACTTCATATTTCACGGAATATTTAGTCAAAAACTACCTTTCCAAATCAGCTGTCTCGATTAATATATTAAATCTTTGATATTAAACTGGAAGGCTGTATCTTTTGCTTTTGTCTTTGTATTTGTATTTGTAGTGTTTTTCAGTTTCTCTCGTGTTGTCAAGCAGGTACGTATGCTCATATTACCATGATCTAGCATTCCACAGGATCTTCTTTTGGGGGATTAAAACTGACCATTAAATATCACGATGTTCATTTATTTAAGTACTAAATAAAAGAACATGAAGTATGTGACGCTATGATGCAGAAAACTCAAAAGGGCATTTCATAAATATTCTAATTACAGTTAAAATGAGTTGCTGCCACCAGCGCATAATTAATCAGTTAAAACTACATTAACCTTGCTGGATCTCATGTTAAAAGTAATGGTAATTAAATCATGTGGACCCAAGTCACCATGGTCCCAAATGCAGTCATTTCTTCTTACAGTACCCCGAGTCATCCCAACTGTGAGACCATAAGACAACAAGAAGCTTCCCCAAACACTAGGACATTTTCTCTACCTCCTGTCATTTCTTCAAAGCCTTATTTCCAAATAAGTTGAGGCACTCCATGAGACGCAAGTAAAAATATGCTTATGCAATGGACTTATTTGAAAAAAGACGGGGCAGGGGCGTGTTAACTACTGTGTTGCATAATTTGTTTTTAAAAAAAATTTTCATTGAATGAAAAAATGTTTTATGTCGGGCAGCAGTTTTTCCAGTTTAACACCTGATGTTGCTTTTATTACTTATTTACTCCATATTACTATAGAATGCTATTTGGTGTGTTCTTGCTGGAATATGCAATTTCTTCCCTAAAGAAGAAATCCTCTGTGTTGCATCATATACTGCAGATATAGTGTAACCCCCAGGATAAAGACTTTCATTACCCATCCATCCATCCATTTTCCCCCGCTTATCTGTTACCGGGTTGCTGGGGCAGCAGTCTTAACAGAGATGCCCAGACTTCCCTCACCCCAGACACTTCCTCCGGTTCTTCCTCCAGTTCTTCCGAGGGGAGTCCGAGGCGTTCCCAGGCAAGCTGAGAGACATAGTTTCTCCAGCGTGTCCTGGGTCTTCCCCGGGGTCTCCTCCCGGAGGGACATGCCTGGAACACCTCCTTAGGGAGGAGGGACATGCCTGGAACTCCTCCCTAGGGAGGAGGGACATGCCTGGAACACCTCCCTAGGGAGGAGGGACATGCCTGGAACACCTCCCTAGGGAGGAGGGACATGCCTGGAACACCTCCCTAGGGAGGAGGGACATGCCTGGAACACCTCCCTAGGGAGGAGGGAAATGCCTGGAACACCTCCCTAGGGAGGAGGGACATGCCTGGAACACCTCCCTAGGTTGTCAATTGTGTTGAATTGTGCTGTACAAATAAACTTGCCTTGCCTTGTCTTGATCATCTGTACCTGTGTCTCGTTAACCCCTCTGTGTCTATCTGGTCCTGTCTTTCCCTTACTCCCTGCTGGTCCGTACTGTTTCTTCCCTCAATGTTTCCTGTAAGGCTTTTTGGATTTTGGCTCGCGTGTTTCTTTTTGTCAACCCTGCTTTGCAGGGATTTTGTTTTGTTTGATTAATAAACCACCCGTTTTGGAACTCCTGCCTCCCGCTCTCCTGCATTTGGGTCCTATCTACAACGCTACGTGACAGATAATTGCTAAAATCTACTTAAAACTAGAGGGCTGCATTGGGATTAGGTCCCGCCGGGTCCCACGGGACCCAACGCAAATCTGGCGGGAGCGGGCGGTTTGAACTTGGCTGCGGGCGGCTAAAAAAAACACTGCAGGATCGAGATGTAGCCTAGCGACAAGATGGAAATCAATTACGTGGAAAAGAACCTCAAAGAAGGTCTTTACAAAACAAAGACAAAGCAAGGCAAGTCAGATATTTGGAGAAACTGCGTTTAGTGTCTGTGGAGCATCGTGGAAGAGAGACGAGGGATTGGGACCGCAGTCGGTCAGCAGCATTCTCTTCCTCCACAGCAATGTACAGTAATGGCCAAGCGATTAATTTGTTAAATTGATTATTTTCATTTGTTAACTTTGTTTATTTTATGTTATTTATTAGTGTTATTTGAGCCACTCATAGCTACTCTCCTTGCTATAACCTCAATCACATAATTGATGCGTGCGCGAAAGGCGAAATAGCTTGTGCGATGATGACAATGATGGCTTTGCATCTAATCTTGGGTCAGGTGACCTATGAACTTTCAATTATCCGTCAAGCTCCACAATTATGTTAACATTAAATCAGATAGATTTGTCTAGGACAACATTTCTCTCTCTCTTTGTTCACTACTGAATTATTAGCTGTACTTTGGGCGTTATACTGGGTGGAGGAGAGTAAGCCAGAAGAAGTGGTGATTTGCTCAGACTCTGCAGCAGCCCTGAAAGCCATAAAAAGTAGTAGTTGTCAGTCTAGACCAGATGTACTAAGCGAAATATTATTAGTGTTGTTTCGACTTGAAAAACTGCAGTGTATGGTGAAATTTATGTGGGTTCCAGGGCACGCCGCAGTCATAGGGAATGAATTAGCTGATAGGGTGGCGAAAGCAGCACTAAAGTGAGACGGTGTGGATGTTGAGATCCCACTAGGAAAGGCTGAGTATAGGTGTAATATCAAGGAGGGAATTGGGAGAGAGTGGCAGGAAATTTGGGAGAAAGAGGAAAGAGGGAGGCACTTTTTTAATATTCAGCCGAAGGTCAAGACTTCATATCATTATTCTGGAAGTCGAGTTGACGTGAGTGTGGGAGGCCAGAAACAGTTCAACATGTTCTGATGGAGTGTAGAAAGTATTCTGCAGAATGGAGTATTTTATATAGAACCCTGTTAGATCTAGGTTTATCTTGTTTTTCTGTTAGAATATTACCCGGCCAACATGAGGACCACCAACTGATAGCAAGGGCAGTCATACATCTTCTGCATGCCACTGGGCTTTACTCGAGAATATAAGTGACCATTGTGAACTAATTCAGCCCCAAACTACCAGAGGAGGGCAGTAATACGCCTGGATGCGTCGAAACTGCCGGAAACACAAAAGAAGAAGAAGGAGAAGAACTCAGGGCAGCTGTGTGTGTCTCACATACTCAGCTTGCCTCATTCTGGGTTTGGTTGTCAGCCAGTGTGTGTAAACCCATTTGTTTGGGTGGGTGGCCCTTTGTTAAATCTCCACTTGTGGTCTTTGGTTTACCTTTTGGTTTTCTTTATCCTTTTTGTTTTGTTGGCTTACAGGAATATTTGTGTTATGAGGTTTTGGGTTATGTTAAAACCTGTTTTAAAGCGACACTACGTAATTTTTCCACCTTAATATCATATTTCCAGAGTCATTGTGATGGTACATCAACTTCCAACAGGTTTAATGAACCTCTGTCATGGTCTGAGGGGTCTGTATCACCTTCACTGGCACTATGTAACTTTGAGGAGCATGGTAGGAACCCTGCCAGACTAAAAAACTACAAATCGTTACGACTTTGACTGCTTTACGGCATACGTCACTTCCCCCTCCTTCCCGATTCGCAGTCGAGACGAAAATGGGCGGGGCTTGGAGCTCAGAGCTCCTCAGAACCTGTTGCTGCGTCGTGGCTGCAGCAGCTCCACACAACAGACGTGGGGAAAAGATCCTAATGGTTTAACTTTTCAACGGTTTCCTGCTCGGAGGCAGAACCACGGAGACCAAGTATCTGACATAACAAAGTAAAAGAGTGAAAGAGTCGTCAGCTCGCTTTGGATCGCGGCTATAACGACCAAACACCGGCTTCCACACAGTAAAGCCTGAATTATGGTTCTGCGTTAAATCGACGCACACCTACGGCGTAGGGTACGTGGCGACACGCAACGTACGGTTCGTGTCGCCGCGTACCCTACGCCGTAGGCTCTGCATCGATTTAACGCAGGACCATAAACAGCCTTAAACCACAAACACTCACACAGACTGGGTCGGATCAAAACACGGGTTTTATTCCCCACTTCTCCAGCTAAACGCAGTTGCTGGCCAGCTCTCTGCGGTGCGATTAACCCCAATCTTCAGATAAAACTAGTTTGTTGAGGAAAAAATATTAACTCTTATTTGTAGCTGCAGAGGAAAAAAATAATCCCACGAGGAAAACAAAAATAATCACGCCTCGGAGCCTCTTCAGCATAATATAGCAGTCAAAAAAAGAAAAGAGAAGTAAGAGGGATACAAAACATGTACTGTATGTTGTACTATTATACTAATTTATTGAAACACATGGGTCTTCAGTAGGGATCTCATATGGATCCAGACCGTTAATAATCATTATTTTCTCCATATACCGCTCCCTGGCTTCCTTGTTTAAGGTATCCCGGTAAATTCCAGTTCCTTTCCAGCAGTTCAACATCTTTTTTTTTTGCGTTCCGTCTGTTCACTTGGTGAAACAGAAAAGCATCCCGTCTCCTCTCATTAAAACAAATGCAGCGACGGGACAGGAGTTTTCCGGCAGTATGCGCTGGTGTTCATGGGAAACGTAGTGTTCTTTCTGGTAAAACAATACCGCTTTTGTCCAAAAGATGCCGCCAAACTCAGAAAAGCTGAAAGTTACGTTGTGCTGCTTTAAGTTATCACTATTTTACTGCCTCGTTGTCAATATAGCACTTATAAATAAATACTTTGACTAAGGATTTGTTTGTGGGTCTGATCTTTACAATCCGTTTTTCCCTAGTGAGCTGGGGGTTTGTAACACTGGGTCAGTGAGAATCCTTTTTTAAACTGCTTCACAAAAGTGTTCCACATTCCCAGAATTTTATTAAAAAAGAAAAATGAAATCTGTGTGATGTAGTTTATATTTTGTTCTGTATAATTCTTCATTCACTGCTTTTCTCTCTTCTTTTAGTCCTATCCTCTCCAAATATTAAGTAACTTTTTTCATTTCTTGTCCTACCTTCATCTCACTTCATGTAAAAATGTATCATTTACAATTGACTTTTTTCATGGTATGTAGTACATACTGTAATTTGCTGGTCATATTCAATCTTTTTTCTTTTTTTGCTTGATATTGATACTTTTCAGCAGTCAGTTTTCTGTGTATATCTTGTCCTAACCTCTGCTTCATTTTCTGTGATACCAACCACCAGCATGTCCCAGCTCAGCATGCTTGCATGCCCCCGCTTTTCCCTTCTTTACATTGCCAGGCAGCTCCAACGTCAGAGTCCTTCTCAAATGCACCCTGCATATCTCTTCTCAAACCAATTCAGTCTAACATTTTTTTTCTACTTTGGCCTTGTACTGTCCATGCTAATCCTGCTCACCCGTATTACTCCCAGAGCAAATTTCCGCTTCTTCAATTCATCTTCCGTCTTTTTTATCGGTGGCCCCCTTTCTAACCCTTTAACATGTCCTTCCACTGTCCTGGAAATCTTCCTTTTCATTCTAGTTGGTACTTTCTTGTTGCAAATCACCCCTGACATTCCTCTCTTACCACTCCACCCTGCCTGTACTCTACTCTTCTCTTATACCCCTGCACCCCCTGTTGCTTAGCACAGTTGACCAGATGTATTTAAACTCGCTCACCTTAGCACTTCAGCGCATGCTCAACATTCTGTTGTCCCCCCTGTTTCATGCATGTCTATTCATCTTTTTTTCCTCCTCTGCTGCAGTATACCTCCACCTCTCCCAGCTCTACAATCTGCTTCCTACTGTTATGGCTCACAATGTCATCTGCGGACACTGTACTCCACTGAGACTATTGCCTGATCTCATTCATCAGCCTGTCCATCGCCAACACAGAAGACAGCTCAGAGATAACCATTGAGTCTGTCTGTCACACCTGCCATCTGCCTCACTATTCTCACTGTCCTCCAACTGTAAGTTTCCTGCATCACTCCCTATACTTAATGACCAACCCCCAACTTCCCTCCGCAGTGCCACAGTGCAATGTCCTCTCTATGCACTCTTTTACATGAGCCGCTTTGACACTGAGATGACTGTATAAACACACATGGGAAAGCCCCTCTTTATTTGGAATCCACTTTGCTGATGTGCATTGCTGTCCCCAGTTTGTGCTTTCACAAAGAATTACAGTGTTCCACAATTTGAATCTGGTGAAACTGGTCAGGTTGTCTTTGCAGCTCAAGGACACCAACATAGTCCTTTATGTCTCTGGTTACTGGCTGTGCTTTATTCGGGCGGTATTGAATGAGGCACAGAGTGGTATAGATGTTTACATAAAGTAAAATGTTTTTCTGGTTGTTCCATTGGAGCCTGTGTGGGAGTGGTTGCGTCAGTTTTGACATTGTTGCTGATGTTTACGTTGCTTCTGCTGCTAAAGAAGGAGCATGCAGGATTAGTCTCAGTGCATGATTGTTCTTCCAGGTTGCTTAGTGATGTAAACAAGATTTGCTGAGTGGCCAGTGCCCTATGTTAATTGGCAATGTTCTCAATGTGGCTAATCCAGCCTCAGGATCTTTGACCACTGTGGTTGCAAACCTGGTGTTTTTTTGTTTTCTTTCCGCAGCCTCTTTACCTGATTGCTACTTGGCCTTTGCCCCTTTCATAGCTAGTGTGACACATTTGCTTGTGCTAGGCATTCAGATAAGAGTCTGTCGCTCACCATCCTCTGTGAAGTACTGATTGATTTCATCCTCTACAGTGAGTATACAGACATTCTCAAACCCCTGCTCTGTCTTTCTGGATCACCATTTCATACAGTACTGGTTTTGCTGTTATTACACCTCTTTTTCTACCTCCCAAAACAAAACAGAGACAAACCAGTTGCAGAGCAAAATCTTTAGCCATGAATTCTCCATCTGTTTCGCACAGCACAGTGATGTAGACTAAAAGGTGCTACAGAGCTGTAAGAACCAGCTATATCATTGCAACAAAGTTCATAAATGCAGTGCAGCTCCATCTTACCCCATTTCTCCATGAATGACACTGTAGCCAACTCGTGCTACCGGGGTCACCAGACAGGAATGAGGACACGTGGTTTAGTGGAGAAATGGTCGACTTTATTCGTCACCAGACACGTACACACATACACACGCAGAAGGCGTCGTCTCAAGGCTGAATTACGCAGTGCACACGCCGCAGCCGTGATGCCGTATTGAACCCTTCGGACTTCTCCGTCTCTCCATTTGGTCGCAGTGCAGTACCCCCCGCGACCGCTAGGTTGGTGATCTTTTTCTGAATGGTTTATCCGACTTTTTCCAGTCACAGTGAATCAAAGAGATAAGGACAACTATTGTGCAAAAAAAAAAAATAAAAAAAAAAAATATATAATATAAAAATAAATAAAAATAATAAACGAAGAAAACGAAGAAAAGAGCCCTGAAAGTTCACGACTGCTTCAAACAGGAAACCGGAAATGCGTTGCTCCCAAGTGAACCAATCACAGCCCTCTCCGTCTGTGTGTGGTCTGCGTCGCTTGACGCGTAGTTACAATTTTCGGGAGGTGCACGTCAGTGACGGCGCAGGTGACGGCGTGTGGTCTGCGTGGACGAAAACCACACGCCGTAGGCACGGCGCAGTTTTGACGCAGAACCATATTTCGGCCTTCAGAGTCTCCGGCAGCTCCGTGTCATCACCCTCCTGGCCGCGCTCTGCCGATGTGCAGCCGCTCTCTTTAAAGCAGTGTTTCTCAATCCTGGTCCTCGTGGGCCCCTGCCCTGCATGTTTTGGATGTTTCATTGCACCAACACACCTGATTCTAATTAATGGTCCTCATTAGCTTGTCACCAAAGTCTGCACAGCTCTGTTGATGACACAGGTACTTGTATCACGGTGTGTTGAAGCAGGGTATATCTAAGTCATGCAGGACAGGGGCCAACGAGGACCAGGATTGAGAAACACTGCCTTAAACACAGGCAGGGAGGAGAGATTGATTAGACACACCTGTGCCCAATCCGCTGCTCCCCCGCAGACCACGCCCAATCCTCCACCCTGCCACAGACACAATTCTCGGGAGCGAGTTCTGGCAGACATCTCAAGCAAGCATTTGAGCTCATTCTAACTCCCTGTGCATGGTATATTACAATTACTTTCTCATTCCTCTGTCTATTTAAGCGTAAGAGGTACTCACATGTCTTCTGATTGCCATCACCCAGCAAATTTGATGCCGCTCTTGACATCCCCTCCACAGGTTCTACCTGTAGGCTCTGGTTCTATAAAGGGAGTTTCAATTATGATCATCACCTCGAATATCTCTATGTATATCTAATAAGTGGGATTGATTAAATCTGAGCCTCGGCAACAGAACACAAGTGTTTAATCATAGAGAAAGCATTTGTTGTTTTCATTGTGAGAGTTGACTGAGTAAAAGGCTCTCATATTGAATCTTGCATCTGAGACTATCTTTACTGACAAGAAACCATTATTAAGATTGCTGATCATAACCACTGCTTTTAAACTACTCTTTCTATAACTATTCACTCATTTTTTTTCCTTCAAAATCAGCACCACAACAAGATTTGTATTTCCCACTTCAAGCATCCTGTTGGCTTAAAGTTGTTATGAAGATGAAATATAAGGCATTCATATGTACTGACTTTTTTTCCTTCAGTGCCTTAATACGTGCGATTTTAACATTAAAAGTTCATTTTTAGCATTCCATATTATTTAAAAAGAAAAATCAGCAACCAGTTTGTAATATATGCAAGCCGGCATGATACATTGCAAATAGTGTTAGGAGACCCGCTTCAATGAAGTATAAGTAAAGTCATCCTTTCTCTCAAAAAGGTATGCTGTCCTCAGTAGCATTTTAGGAGTGAAAGCTTAGGCAGAAACAGTTGCCAATCCAGTTGGACATCATGTATCTATGCAATCCCCAACCACAATCCATGAGAAAGAAGAACTGTGAGAACAAATTGGATTGATTAGACAAGGAAGAGAGCTTGGCAATATCATTCCCCCTGTTTCACCGTGGAGGATCTATTCTGGGATGAGTCTGTGTGCAACCTAGTTATGTTGTCTGGAAGAAGCAGAAAACCAAGCAGTCAAAGCAGATTTCTACAGCACATCAGCAGTTATGTGAAATTATTCTCAACTCTGCACTTTGAACACTGTGTCAAGTGTTATTTCCTTGTTTGGCTCACCATGAAATAATCAACATACTCTGATGTGGGTTAGGGAACATGTTATTGAACATCCGGGACGAATCCGACAAACTGATTGGCTTTGGCTAGCCATATATGTATTGTGTACTTTGTACTGAATGTTTACCTATTCCATATGAATACAATTACTATAAAATGCATACAAATCCTTTGTTAAATTAAACCACAGTGTTTATACAGGAATAGGTGGGGTAGTTAAAGGAGCTTGAGGCTCCTTTTAAGAAATGAGACTCTCTAGCGCCACCCTTCACCACGACGGCCGTTGGGGGTACTGCAGCCAACAGTGAAGCCGGCACGGGAGAACGGGGAGAACGTGCATGCAGCGTCATGTGACGTCACATCCGCAGCCCAGCGCGGGAAATTTGGGCCCGAATTGCAGCACATTTTGCAGCACACAGCCTGTTCAAGGCAACAGAGAAATACACTAGAGGGCTCATTCTTTTGGGTTTGGAACGCTTCATCTGACATTATTACTAGAAAACTTAAAACGTATACGAATTTTTTTCATAAATTCTGCCTCAATCCGGCCTCATGCTCCTTTAAAAGCAATCACTGCAATTAGAGCACTAAAGAGCAGGAAGGAAGGAAGGAAGGAAGGAAGGAAGGAAGGAAGGAAGGAAGGAAGGAAGGAAGGAAGGAAGGAAGGAAGGAAGGAAGGAAGGAAGGAAGGAAGGAAGGAAGGAAGGAAGGAAGGAAGGAAGGAAGGAAGATTCTTTATTTGTCAGTATACTTGGAAATACACCAACATTTTCTCCTCTGCTTTTTTACCCATCACTAGTTAGACTAGGAGCAGCGGGCTGCCATTATTCTGGCAGCCAGAGAGCAATTAGGCTGAGAGCTTTGCTCAGGGGCCCAAAGTGGTTTATCTTGGTTGCCACCCTGGGGGCTTGAACCTGGATCCCAAGCCTTTCTCTGTAGCCACTAGACTACCACTACACAGTGAGAGGTACTTCGTGTCAGTGGGGGATATGTATATGTGCTCACGTGTTTGAGTAAAATCATCAGAGTAATGAGTAATTGATGTGTAACGATGATTATTAAACGCTAATTGGTGTGGTTCACTGCAGTGTTGAGGCCAATCAAATACTTTGATTCCTTTGGTCTGATCATCATTTCCGCCCATAGGACGTCATACGTTGGTATCACCACGTTTCTTTTTCAATGAACACAAGGAATTCCAAACTTAGTCGTTTGGCTGCCTAGCATATGGCTAATCAGTTTGGATTCCTACGCTTAACCAAACGGAATGTAATAGCAGGATTGAGAACAGAAGCATTTTTGTTGCCCCCAGAGACTGCTATTAGTTAAGCTTTAAAGCAGGAAGAAACCCTGTGCGTATCTCAGCAGATCTCAGCAGTATTTTACATGCCATATGGGGAGGGGATCATTTTTGATATGACATTTTATGACAAGGGGAAACACACACAAACAATAACAGCCTAGATTTGGTTTTGACCTGTTTTGGTCTTCAAATGTTCCAAGAAATGGCTTTAAGTCTTTTTCAGGAACTGATAGAATCTAAAATGTATTCATGCTCTTTGGCATTAATTATAATTATAAGTTTAGTTGCTATGAAGATCATCTCCTTGTGCTAAGATAGATCTGGTCTGTTGTTCCAGTTAGGGAGCCGTAGCTCTACAAAGCCCAGCTAAAATATGTTTATTTAGATCAACTTGGAAGCTCATTGTGTCAGTCTGCTCATCTCCTGTCTGCTGGTATCACTCCACTCACCTGTCTCTGCTCCACTCTACCTGTTGGCCATGCCTCCTCGTCAGGCCAACACTCCACACCTGTGACAGCCCTGGCTGCATTTAAGCCTGCTCCCGTCTCTGCTTCAGTGCCAGATTGTCCCTGACCTGCCTGCCTCATCTCTGCCCTGGATATGACCTCACCCTTCTGTCTTCGACCACAAGTTTGGCCCAATTCCCTCCTTGTTACACACCTGCTCGGCTGTGTAGCTACCAGAGGTGGGTAGAGGAGCCAAAAATTGTACTCAAGTAAAAGTACTGTTACTTCAGAATAATATGACTCAAGTAGAAGTAAAAAGTAGTCATCCAAATAATTACTTGAGTAAAAGTAAAAAAGTACTTGGTGAAAAAACTACTCAAGTACTGAGTAACTGTTGAGTAACGGCTGATTTATTTTTTTAACACAACCATTCAAACAAAATAATCATCTTCAGGCAAATTAAATCAATAAAATAAATTAATAAAAAAATAGCTTAAATTAAAATAATCTTAAAGTAAATTCAAGTACTTTAATAAATAATACAATAAATAAAATAACAGAATAAAAAAATAAATTAAGCACAAGTAGCACAAAATGTCAAGCCTTTGTACTTTTCTTTTTTAACCAGAACTAGAACAAACATGAACTCATAGAAACTCTGTGTGTGTTTGAGTCTGTGTAAATGTGACAAAAACAAACATTTTTCCCAAAGAATCACTCAGTGATGTCATGAGATTGACGCGTACGTGGATAAAAGGGATAAAAGAAAAGTAACAGCTCAACGTAGCCTAATGTAGCGGAGGAAGAGAAACAGTTTCTTCTTCACAAATCTACTCAAGTAAATGTAAAAAGTACAGTGATTCAAAACTACTCCTAAAAGTACAACATTTCCCAAAACTTACTCAAGTAAATGTAACTCGTTACTACCACCTCTGGTAGCTACACAGCTCACCACTGGACCTGGTTGCCAGCTAGGTAATCCACCAGTTTTTGGCGTTGCCTTCACTCATTCATTCATACTCATTCCTTCTTTGTTCTGGCAGAAGATCACTGTGAGCCAAGAGTTTTCACCCTGCCACTGTATAAACTGTTAAAAGACTGCAGTGAATAATAAAGGTCATTACCGACTGATATCCCATCTGCCTGTGCTGCTTTTGGGTCCTCACCTTACCCATGACACATTGTCAGCTAAAGCAACTAATCTCCAGTGTCCTTCCTCTATTTCCTTCTCGTACTTGGGTGTTTTCTGTATTCATCTCCCTTTATGGGTCTTTTCCACTATAACCTACTTGGCTCAACTCAAATCTGTTCCATTTTAAGGAATTTCCACTAGGTTAAAATGTCTGTATCTTGTTTTTGTTTTTTTCTACCTACTTGGCTTGGGTTCTAACAGAGTTGAGTTGAGTCAAGCCAAAAATGCACCATCACCAGAGTCCAAGCCACTGATTGACCAGAGAGTGATGTCACTGATGACTCTTAAGAGCAAATCCTTTAAACCGGCCATATTTAAAACCAGACAACTAAAATCTTCAACAAAATAGGAAATGATAATAAGCCAACACTGTGCTCCAATAATATGGTGCAGATTTTTCTGTGTTTAGTGGCAGATGACAGAATCCAGAGCTAAATTTGGGTGTCTCCACATGAAAAAAATCTAAAAAATATATATCTTAATTTCCTTATCCCATTGGTGAAAAATTAATCTTGAAAAGACAAAAAAGATCATATTGAGAAATGATGTTGCCCCTGCATGCTAATTAGTTAGCCATTGCTAACTCACCGTTCTGCTTGTTTTCAGTTTACTTAAATATTCACTTCTAAGTACGTAAAGTATGTACAATGTAAAGAATTTCAACAGCATGTGAAAAACTAATTTAATGTTATTACTGGTTAAAAAGTTCCCAATCCACATACAGTATGAGGCATTTTCATGCCCCCAAGCTCCCTTGCCTCCATCCTAGCAGCCGCTTCGACACCCAAACCAGCTTCAACACCGGGGACACCAAGAATGATACAGCAACATGTTGTTAGGAACATAAACAAGTTTCATGATATAAAATATGTTATTTGGACTTGCTTTGGTGTACCACCTCCTGTTTCTGATTTCCATCGGCAAGCAGAAGAATGGCCTCAAAACCAGACCTTGCCAGTCTAATGGAACAAATGAAGGCTGAGGATGCTCTGAACCGGGCCCAGTGAGAGCAGAAACATCCAACAATCTTTTCGATGAGGTTCACAAGCCAAGAGAGCAGGAAGCAGCTCTGAGAAGGCAGGAGGTCGCCCAGACCAGAGCAGTAGATAAAACAGAGTGGCGACAACTTTTGATCTCGCCGCCAGAGCGGTCACGTGGTTCATGGAAGCTCCGAAAGTTCCAGAACAAAGCCGCGCTGTCATGTTCGTCTATGGGACAGACAGCAGTGAGCTCGCTTTTGAACGGTAAATATTAAAATAAACCGTACACAGGTACATTTACAGCTGATAATGAATAACTGTGAATACATCAATGTCAGCTACGTGTATTGAATGGCTGGATGACAACTAAAAAGTGTAATTTGACAAGCTTTTCTGTTATTTTGGGGGGGAGGGAAAACCGCTTCATGGATTGCAGATAAATTAGCAACTGAACTGTAATCTGGTGCAATGCATCTCTTGTGTAGCTACATGAGATTAATGTAAGCGATTTATTAATACTCCCTTACATTGGACAATGATAAATTATGGTTTTCAGTTAAATATTTTATGATCCAGATCTATTGACATCTCCAGTACGATGCTGCAGATCTGTATCATTCTGTGGTCAGTGTGTTTTATGCTGCATCTGCTGGGGAGGAATCACACACAAATACAATCTGATGTATTTAAATGATGAATGTGACAATAAGAGCAAGTGTCTGTCTGTGAGAACAAGTAAAACAATTAAAAGACAATGTATGAAGGCTCTTACATCACAGAAAAATATGTTTGGCATTACGGAAAAACTATTTTATTTAAAGGAGCTTGAGGCCGGATTGAGGCAGGATTTATGAAAAAAATTCGTATACGTTTTAAGTTTTCTAGTAATAATGTCAGATGAAGCGTTCCAAACCCAAAAGAATGAGCCCTCTAGTGTATCTCTCCGTTGCCTTGAACAGGCTGTGTGCTGCAAAATGTGCTGCAATTTGGGCCCAAATTTCCCGCGCTGGGCTGCGGATGTGACGTCACATGACGCTGCATGCAAGTTCTCCCCGTTCTCCCGTGCCGGCTTCACTGTTGGCTGCAGTACCCCCAACGGCCGTCGTGGTGAAGGGTGGCGCTATAGAGTCTCATTTCTTAAAAGGAGCCTCATGCTCCTTTAACAGAGACTGTGTTCCAGCATTAGGGCAGCAGAACAAAGGTGGGGCTACGAAATGTCTTACATTTCTTACAGTGGAACACAAGCTGCTTTTACACACTTACAGAGAATATGAGCATATATTTTATTAGAGTACTCTGAAAAGTGCCTGACGCCACGTCCTGCTAAGGGGCAGGACGGACCCTAAAACCTTTAATATTTAATCAGTGTAGTGTTTGACCCACTCTGACTTCTCCAAGGGGGAACAATAAAAAAAAGAGGCGTATCTGGTGTAAAAGTTGTCTTTATTACAATATCCTCTAGCAATATCCTCTGTGCACATCAACCAAACCTGTGGGAGACAGAAAGAAGAGTGAGAAAAAGTAATCTAGCATCTGAGTTATCTTAATGTCTATATATTCATCAATGGCAACAAAATAAAAGTGTCAATTAAATATACACACCACTACAAAGTATTCATCTACACCGTGTGCACAATTTATTAGGCAAGTTGTATTCTTGAGGTCTAATTTTATTATTTAACAACTGCAGTGCTCTCAGTCAATCCGAAATGTTAATAATAATCAAGGTGAGGTCTGACATGCTTTTTTTAAATTTTATTATTGTATGTAGAACAGTGATCATACCATGGTATGGTGATGACTAGTTGTGTTAGTGGAGCAGGAAAATAAATTATATTTCGCAGATCAAGGATGAGAGGGAGCAGGATCCTCGTCTTCCCAAGGAGTATCTGCAGAAACTGACATTTAATTAAATAATCTGTTGATTTTTTTTTTTTTTTTGTCTGTTCAAATAAATTGAATTGAATTGAAATGACTAGAAATCTTGGGCTGGAGAACCTGGGACCTGTGAGAGAGACACACATATAATACATCCACTGTACTCTGATTAAAGAAAAGCAAGACAAGCAGATGATGACATGTGCTTTTAAATCAAAAAGTGACTCAGCAAAGGTTGGTCACTTTGTTCCCATTCCTGGAGGTGGAGACGGCATCGCTTTAGGAACAGCAAACCCTGCAAGAAGAAAACATGACTGACATACACAACTAAGAAAAGGAACAGCCACAAAATTATTTTGCTGCTCATGTAATTATAGCTACTTGTGGAGTCTATTGACAGCAGAAACTTCACAAGGCTCTTTCAGGATTACCTTTAAAATAATTAAACTCAACATCCCATATAACCATGTAATATTTATTTTAAATCAGAGGTTAACAATATAATTAATTCAGTGGTAACGGGTGATCTACTCCTGCAGTGTTTAAACCACTGTGCAATGTTTGGCATACTGAAAAAAAAATGAAAAAAAATGAAAAAAATGAAAAAAAATGAAAATGAAAAAAATCATAGCCTATTTAACATAAAAAGCGCCTCCGATATAATAACTACACATAATGACTTGGTCGATATTTCATCACCTTTCCTCAGGAGTTTCTCGACGTGCGGCCACTGAAATCAATGGGATCCAACAGGATCAACGCCACTTGTGGAACTACAGAGGCTCCATAACCCGGAAGTGGTTTACAACGGAGTCTTATGGAAGTGTTGCCACTCCCACCCAGTTTTATCCACTGCTCTGGCCCAGACTTAAACCAGACATTTTTTCAGCCTTGCTCGAACAGCCGATGAGTAGCCGGAAAGACCCAGTCTCTCCATTCCATGTTTTATTTTTACATCAGAGATGTCAATATGAATATAAATTTACACACATGTAAATAGTACTCACATTATTTTTATTATTCATGAGATCTTGCCTTAAAGGATGGTTCGAGCCGGTGCTAAAGTGCATGTCATGAAGCCAGTGTACCTACTCTGCCATTTAAAATGAAAAAAGTATGGTGTTCTACGCAAACAGTTTTGAACCGATTTATTGAACAGATATTAGCTATGAGGGATTTGCCTGTTGCCCAGTACATTGTTTTTTTTGTGTGTGTTTGTTTTTTGCATGTCAGTTTTCCATTTGAAGTTATTACTGTAGGGACAGCTTGCCCCAGGAAGAGGTAAATATATCTTTGAGGTAAAACTCTCAGTAGAAAAGGGCACACGTGGATAATATTTCTCACAGAAAAGGTCATGCGTTTATTACGTGGACAGAAACTGTAATGAACATCAAAGATGCTTTCTTTATAAGGTTCAAAAACAATGGGATACTTTTAGCACCCTTTAACAATATCCTGACAGGAACAAAGTATTTAACTCTTTTTATGAGACTTTCAAAAAATGTGGCTAAACTGCTGCAGGTATATACATCCCAGATAGAGTAATTCTGCAAGTATTCATTGATATTCATGGACATTTTGCTTATTAAACTTAAAAATTACCATGCCATGAAGCGTTAAATGTGTTGTATATTTTTTATACAGTGTGTCCCGCGGTTCGCCCTTCTTGTCTTCTACCTTCTTTGCCTGTCTCTTTTCTTGTCAATCAATTCTCTTTCGATGCAACTGCCAGGCTACTTTATCCCCATTTCTTATCTCAGATCCTTCTCTGCTCATATTTATTTCCTCATCTCCAGTCTGACTGATTTTCAACCATTCTGTCTGTAAACCAGAGTCTCAATGTACTATTTGGTGGACCAGTTGTAGGTTTGTGAGGTAGTATGACAACTTGCAAATAACTTCCGGGAGACAAGCAACTTGAGGAGAGTTTTACCTAGGGGAGTTTTTACCTGCCATTGTTTATGTAATAACTGCTCGGGGGTTCATGTTCTGGGTATGGGTCTCTGGAAAGCGTCTAGAGACAACTCTGTTGTATTAGACGCTATATAAATAAAATTGAATTGAATTGAATTGAATTGAGAGCCCTTTTATTAAAAATTTGAAAACAATACTGTAACAATGGACACTAATAACAAACAATAACCAGCAAAACAAAACACCACAAAACAGTGGTATGACCAATAATCTGATTCCAGTCTTTGCATCTCCAAGAAAAGTTAAGTCACTTGTCAGGAGACAAAAGTGTCTCAGGTCAAAAGTAAAAAAACAAGGTTCTATCAAAATTGATTGGGGGGGGGGGGTCCTACTTCCCCCATCCAATCGGATGCAAGTACACACAGTTACCGATTAGTAAAATAATGGCAAGATATATTTGATGGACATATAAATAAGCTAAAAAAGAAAAAATAAGGATAAAAACAGAGCAAATAAATGATAATTATACAAAAATAAATTCTGCAGAAAAGGAGGAAAACTTAAATCAGAAGCTAGATTTTACTGGGCTCCATGTTCTTTTACCCTCATCATCCATACTTGTCTTGACAGTACCTTTCCCTCCAAATCCCACTTTGTCTGGATTTATTTGAGTGATTTTAATAAATGTAAAAGCATACAGTAGGTGTGGTTTCCCATGTTTGAACACTGATCCAGCATTTAGCAAGCTTTTTCCAGCTCACGAAGACAGGAAGAGGGACAGATTAAAGAATCTCTATCCATCCATCCTCTAATTTTGTTTAACTGTGAGTCAGTTTACCACTGATAAAAAGGTGCAGTTTTAACACAGTGTGATGCAAAACTTCCCTTTTCAAATATAATTTCGGTAGTGACATCAGAAATGACTGTAGCCTTGCAGACTCATTTGATTTCACATTTATAATCTATTTTAGGTGGTCAGTTATATGCAATGGCAAACACTGATTGATACAATGGAAAGAAAGTGTGCAACATGGAAAGCTTTACCAGTGTCTTGCCCAAGGACACCAAAACGTAATGTTGAGTGATAATCAAACACCAATCTTTCAGTTTGAGGACAACATACTGTACCCACTTGTCTATGACCGCCCTATTTTGCGGCGGTTTTTAAGGATTAATAGATTTGTAAGATGATTGACATTATCAGTAAATCAGAACTGAATTAATCTTTTTTCACTGTAAGATTTTTCACAATGTTAAGTTAAGTTAACTTAAGTTTCTTTGACAAACCGTAGGAGTTACTGAAGGGTGATGATCGTAGGAGTCAGGGGAGTGCAAGGATGGGAAAGCAATCTGGTGAACAAAGGGAAAACGATGGCAGAAAATAGGAACTATCAAATATGGACCAATCAGAAGAAGGGGGGGGCGCGCTTTTTTTCTTTGGATTTTTGACTGAGGAAAGTAATGCCCATTTGTCGCAGGATGGAGACGCACATTTTGATGTATAACACACCTGGGTGCACGTTACAGTTCGGGCCGCATTAACGGCCGAATAAATGGCATAAATTGCGCCCAAATTACATGATTAATTCAAAATGGCCGACTTCCTGTTCGGTTTCCGCCATGGCGCCAAGAGACTTTTCTTTAAGTTGCGACATGATACAGGTGTGTACCGATTTTCGTGCATTTACGTCAAACCGTATTGTGGGGCTTGAGGCACAAAGTTTTCTAGGGGGCGCTGTTGAGCCATTAGGCCACGCCCATTAATGCAAACCATTAAATATCAAATTTTTCCCCAGGCCTGGCTTGCGTGCAAAATTTGGTGACTTTTGGGGCACGTTTAGGGGGAAAAAAGGCCCTCATTTCGTCGGAAAAAAAAAATAAATAAAAAAATAAATAAACGTGTGTCACGATGGCTGTTCCACGTGGTAATGCAAAAGAAAAGATGGCTGAAACAGTCATGTGGTGACTGAGTCTCGCGTGATTCAAAATGGCGGAAGAGATTTTGCCTCTTCCATTGAAAACAAACTCGGTGGTTTTATGACCAAGATAAGAGTGTGCGTGTGGGGTGTTAGTAAGAGAAGATGAGAGGAGAAAAGTAAAACCCAAGACACTAGAATAAATCTCTCACTACCGGAAAACCAATTTCTTCTGATGTTTCCCACACAGACCAATGTGAAACTCACATGTGCGCTCTGGTCATTCAACTGGGAAATGAGGAAGGGCTTTGTTTTCTGTTGCGGAAGAACATGTCATCAAGATCCAGCAACATGGATGCAACAGTAGATAAACAATAAAATAAAAAAACACACTTAAGCTTATAAACACAGTTGTGACGGGATCAGCGGTCCGGCTCACAACGCAAAACTAAGCTCGTTAAATGTGTTAACTATGTTTCTCTGCCCAGACACAAAACAGCCTCTTACGTGGATCTTTGTAGTTGAATAAAAAGGTGGTTTGGTCTGGCCGGTCAGCGTTGCTTGGTGAACTGCCGGGTGCTAACGCTCAGCAGGTGATCCTGATAAAGAGCGTCTTTCTCTCGCAGTGTGGATGAGGGGATGCAGCATAGGCACAACAGCTAGGCCTCCTTCAGCTCCAGGTCGGTCCAAAGGCGTTCACATGGAGGCATGCAAGGGTCCTTCGTTCGGCTCATCTGGGGCTTGGAACATTCGTGGGTCACTCGTTGCAGCGCTCCAGACTATGGTTGGCCACCGTCAATATTTTCTTGTGTTTTACCTGTGTTCTAAAGTCACACTTAAAAGTAACTCCACTTCTCTGTCACTCCAAACCAAAGACTCTCGTTCCGTCTTGGAAGTAAAGCCTGAATTATGGTCCCGCGTTAAATCGACGCAGAGCCTACGGCGTAGGGTACGCGGCGATGCGCGCCGTACGGTGTGCGTCGCCGCGTACCCTACGCCGTAGTCTCTGCGTTGGTGTAATGCGGAACCATAAATCAGCCTTAACTGGAAGTTACACGTGTCATTTGTTGATGTTTTTTCCAGGATTCTGATTGGCTGGCATGACGTTAACAGCGTATTTATGCAGATTCGTGTAAACAAAGAGATTTTGAAAACGATCTTGTGTAAACGATGGGATTTTTCAAAACGTAGAGGGGGAAATATCAGTTTTTGTAAATACCCGGCTATGTGTAAACGGGGCCTCAGAGTTAGGCCTCAGAGCTGGGCCTTAAAGTTCAAATTAAGGCTTCCCATATTCACATACTGTAGGACTGTGGCCCAACACTTGCTACTCTGTGTTTAGGGGCTGCAGGCCAGTATGACGAGTAGGATTGAGCTACGATACAAGTTCCTTCGGTGTTGGGTTGCGTTGAGTCACATGGGACTATTTTTTCCGTTAGAACAAATAGTTACATCTTTATCTAAAGCAGGGGTCTTAAACTCACATTACCTGGGGGCCGCTGGGGGCTGTACGTGGGTGAGGCTGGGTGAAATAATTCCATGCCTACTCATTATCAACTGTCTTCTCTCAGTTTTGACAAATCTATTTTCATTTTACATCATTGTAAAATACCATCAGTCCTTAAAAACAGATTCAGAGTAAAAGTTTTTCTTGATACTGCAACAGACAGCACTGGTAAAGTTATAGAAATATATTCGTCCCAACAGTTTCTTCAATCAGCAAAACAGAACAACGCTGTCAGAAACCCTTCATTGAATCACAATGAATCAAAGTGTGTGGAGTGTCAGCTTTCAGTGTTTAGAGTGATACCTCCAGTTAGGAAAAACACACAGAAAGCAACACCACCTCCTCACAATACCAGTCTACCAGTCAAGCTGGAAGAAACTCCCACAACATCTGTCATCTGCTGTTACAGGTGTGCAGTTTGTGTGTGTGCATTGCAAAGCTTAAGATAAAGCTTCATGAGAGGGTGTATTATTAATGTATACTTGTTTATTTTTAATCTACTGCTTTTGCAGATTTGAGCAAACAGGACTGCTTTGTACGAAATGGTAGTAAGTAGGGGAGAGGGAGCGATAACAAGACAGAGAGGACAAAGAAAGAAGGCAGGAATGCTGGAGAGGCAGAAGGGGATTAAGCATCTCAGGGAAAGAAAGGCACGTCATTAAATTCATGCCAGAAGGGAGATTGTAGTGAAGTAAGTCAAGGTGAGATCGTAACTGAGGGTGATACAAAATTCAGTTATGTGTATTACTTCAATTTATCACTGTTGCTTGTGTGTTCTTAAGGTGCTGGTATATTATGATAGGTGCACAGAAGCTCTTTTCAGCTGTCATATTCTCAGTCTGTATCTGCATTTCATTCCATGAGAAAATCTGGTCTCAATGAGTTGAAACCATGTGGACTATTAACACAAGGTGAAATTCATGCTTTACGTAACATTGGAGAATAGCCAAAATGTCGCAAAGTTTAGACACAAACGGCCTTCCCGTCATTGGAAGGAGCAATTGAGAAAAATACACCACTTTGCAGATGCAAGCTCTAATCCATTTTTTTTTCTTTTTTCTTGGCCAAGCAATAAAACTTTGCAATTTTTGAAGCGATTGCCAACCATGAAATTCTGTTGAAATATTTATGACTAACTCACGATCAATAGTACTTGCTTTAGTGGCCCCAAAATAATTTGTCTTGTGCTATCAACCAATCAAATGTACTTGTCTCATATTTTGTTTTCATAAAATGAGGTAAACCTGAATAAAAAAAAATGCTTTCGTCTGGTTGGTATGTTGTTGGTATGTTGGTATGTTGGTATATCTGTTAAACGTCTGTTATAGCGTTGCAATTATAGTAGGATAAACATTTCTGACATGACATTTTTATAGAGGTCAGGTCATGTCTTCTAGAACCACCTGGGCCAAAGAAGGGTTCATATTAAGCAAAGAAGTGATTATGAGAATTAACTGATATGGAACTCACCCTTTCGCATACAGTTTATTGCCACGAAAGTAAAGTTTATGAGGAATAGATATTTCTATGCTTTCTATTTAATAACCAAATAGGGAAAACAAATCCTAATTTAGGGCTTTTCGACAAACTCTAAATCGGTGTTGGAGCCGGTAGAGCCAAACAGGTTCTACAAAGAACTGGATTGGTTCTCCACTGGTCAGAGAGCACTGGAGAGCCAGGACCCTACACAGAAGCAGGACATCCGTAAAAGGACCATGACATTTTAAACTCACAGAGGTTGTTTAAATATGCCAGTTTCATAGTTTTGGTTGATTACAATAAACATAGCCCCCACAGTGACGTAGCAGTTCTTGCATCTGGCCTAGCGTGGTTTTGGGAACAGCAAAGCACCAGTTTTCTTGACAGGGGAGATTCTGCTTTCTTCGCAACAGGCGATGTCTGTAACTACGTAACTATGTCTACTAATATAAGATAAACTATACTGCTGAAACTAATCTTTTGAGTGTGATTGATGGAATACTGGGAAAATGAGGAGGCAGGGAGAAAATACCTAGCTGAGTCACCTGTAATCCAGGTGACTCTGCAGCCAATTTTGAGACCTGATGACACCATTCCAGAAGAGGATTGCGCATAGAGTACCGAAGCTCTGATATTAGCATAAAAGCCCTCTCATGAAGGACACAGCTCCTTATGCGCTGGGCTCATTGCTGACATTTAGATGCAGTACAGAGGAGAAGGATGCATTGATGCCAACTGTGTACATGTGAAAGTATTCAGGAAGTGGTTCATATATTAAATACATTTTTAGAGGCGCTGAGCTGGATGTATGCTGTATCTTTCTACCTAACACCTAAAAAGTTTTTGCTTTAGATGTAGCCTAGTGATGATGAGGAGGAGATGACCTGCAGAAAGGAATATAAGGGTGGGTGTCCATGATATCTTCAAACAGACCGGAGTAAGACGAGTCAATCCCAACTTGTTAGGTATACGTGGGGATATTGTGGGTGGTAAAAAATAACTTAACCCCACTCCAAAGAATTGGAGCCGGCGGGTGTAAACTGGGGAGGTGGTGGGATTTTGATCGTTGCAGTAATCTGGGCGAGCAACATGAATCGTAAAGCAAGCGTGAGATGAATACCTTTTTCTCCTTGAATAAACCTAAGAAGAGGACTAATTGGAATAAACCATGCAAGGGGGTGAAAGAGAGCTTAAAATGCTGCTCAAAATGCGTCCCTGAACTAGCTTCCAGGGGTCGCCACATTTTATGGGAGTTCATTTTAAATTCTTTTTGGTGTTTGTCCCAGTTTCTGATGGAATCAACCACCTGTGGGAAGCTGCACAGAAACCCACTAATGCTTGGTTTAATTTAACATCTTCAGTACCTCTTGCATGAATTTTCTATCTGTTCTCTTCAAATATCACTTTTGTCATTTCATTGTGAGTTATACAGATACATCTGGCATTATAGGGCTAATAACCATATTGACGATCTGATTACAGTACTGTACATCCTCCCTGTACGAGAAGATCTCATCATTGAAGTTCAACTTGCTAGAAGCTTTTTTTTTCCTGTCTGCAGTTGTCCTCGTCAACAAGGCCCTGGTCCCCCCTCCCCCCCGACTACTACGGACTGCCCCCCCATCCCACTCTACGTTACATTAACGTAATTATTCCAACCCTGTAACATTTGTACAGACTCACATCCGACACTCTAAAAAACCCCATATTGTACATTTCTGTCTATATTGATCATTTCTGTTTATACATTTTATCTGTCATCTGTCATCCTACGTCACTTTTTGTAAAGATTCATATCCGGCACTTTTTAATCCTCATATTGTACATTTCTGTTTATTTCTGTTATACACTTTACTTTATTCTATCTCTTAGTTTATCTCCATATATTTGTTTGCTTTTATATTTTTATTTTTATTTTTATTTTTACTGTATTGCACCAATCACCACAACAAATTCCTTGTGTGTGTTAACAAACTTGGCAATAAACCCCCTTTCTGATTTCTGATTTCTTATGATTGCAACGAAAAAAACACTCCATGGCAGCTGAAAAAAGTCAGAAGCCCTGAAGCACAATTCTTCCAGCAATTAAAGGGATACAACAAATGGATGAGGCCAAGCATGTCAAGGTGATAAACATCATGCACATTGCATGCTCTGTGGCAAAGGGGGAGCTGCCATTCCCACGGATAAGGATGCTGGTGGTTCTCGTTAACAGGACTGGGGGCAAACGTCCAGACTGTTATGAGTCTAACAAAGCATGTGCTCAATTTGTATCAGCAGTTTATTCATCCCATATTTCATAGCGTGACACTGATATTGAATGCCGACCTGTGGGCAAGTGTCTTCCCTTTCAGCTGTAGAGGTCATGGTTTCTCTCTCTGGAGAATTTCAGTGGCGAAGCCGTAGCGCACAGGTGGTGGACCACCTGGCAATGACAGCGTTGGCCAGGATTCAACCCCTGGGATGCTTAGCAGGGGTGGGATGTAAAAAAGATACAAAAAACACAAATTTGAAGGTCCTGAACATATGCTTTTTACTGATTATGTTTTGTGAATATAAATTAAAATGATCCCGGCCAGTTAAGGCAATGCCACATTAACATCCTTTTCAACATTATCCATCATTTAAAAAGGCCAGCATTTAAAACAATTGTTTGTTTGGCTTTTGGGCAAGTTAAACACCTTACCCACTTGCAGTTTGGGCATGTGTCTAAATAAGCCCTTCCCCTTTCCGTATTTCTATTTTCTCTGACTATAATCCAGATTAACATGAAAAACATTTGTCATCTGTGGTGGCTGGGCACGATCCAAAACCTACAGCCAATTATTTTATTTGGGCTGAGGGAAATGAATGGTCACCGTTTCCACCAATCAACTAAAATTCTTCTCCATTCTTGTTTTTGTGGCAGTCATACGTACATGTCATACATTAACAGGGCATGCGGTCAGTGTTGTAGGAAAACAGGTGGGAGCAGAGTGGCCTTTCTCAATAGAATGAGCCCAGTGGCCCAAAAATTGGTGTGGTTGAAAAAGTCTATTTTGGAAACACCTACAGTTAAAGGAGCATGAGGCAGGATTGAAGCAGGATTTATGAAAAAAATTCGCAAACGTTTTAAGTTTTCTAGTAATAAGGTCAGATGAAGCGTTCCAAACCAAAAAGAATGAGCCCTCATAGAGTCTCATTTCTTAAAAGGAGCCTCATGCTCCTATAAAGGCATGAGGCTCCTTTTAAGAAATGAGACTCTCTAGCGCCACCCTTCGCCACGACGGCCGTCGGGGGGTACTGCAGTCAACAGTGAAGCCGGCACGGGAGAACGGGGAGAACGTGCATGCAGCGTCATGTGACGTCACATCCGCAGGACAGCGCGGGAAATTCAAGGCAACGGAAAGATACACTAGAGGGCTCATTCTTTTTGGTTTGGAACGCTTCATCTGACCTTATTACTAGAAAACTTAAAACGTATACGAATTTTTTTCATAAATCCTGACTCAATCCTGCCTCATGCTCCTTTAAAGACTGGATGCCACAAAAAGTAAAATGAGAGTTAGCACTGATGGCTACTCCTCTGTGTTGACAGTTGAGGGAACAGAGGGGACTTAACATTGATGGGATGGTAAGTGGAATTTTGCACAGGAATGTCATTTATGGTGGGGAAACAAGGCAAAACCTAATTCAGAGTTGTGTTGTAAAAAGAGACTTTTTTTTGGCTCAGTGAGTTTTATTTAGTCATAGAGTCACCACCCTCACAATGTTGCAGGGGGTGGAAGTCTTACAACAGATAAGTCTTTGTAGCCTGTTGCAGCCGGTCATAAGTTCTGGTTCTCTGTGGATTGTCACATTTTCAGGTGATTTACAGCATTTTCACTTAGATGCTTGGAATTGTGTTTTTTTCTGGTGAAATTAGTCTTTCTATACTTCAAGCAAGGCTTTTCCCAGTTAATTTGGACTGCTCTGTATACACATGCAGTATACATATACTGCATCAAGCTTGTACACTTAAAATGAGTGGAACGATCTCAGCAGCCCTTGGATTTAGGGACGGTAGCTTTCTACAGGTTAATAATACCGATCTCACCACTCTCATAAGAATAAGCACTTTGTTCGGGTTACAGGAGTGTCCTGGCATTACTTTTTATGGAAGTCTAAGTATTTCTGTTGTATTTTCTCGAAATTCATCTTGTTTCAAATGATTAAAACTGGAACAGCTTATGACTGGGTGAGATATGAGGCTGGAATGGGAAAAAAAGAGGAGCACAATTAAGGAGCTCCGTGCACTTCAAAGACTTTAAAAACATCTTTGCTGGACAACATTTGTGGAGGATACTTGATAGCTTGGCAAATTATTAAGAAGTGACCTCAAGTGACCTCAACTCCTCACTAGGCCTTACTCCTGCCCATGCATGATATTCCACTCATTTTTATGTGTATAATTTCACAAGATAACGCCTCAATTTTTATGGTTGTCTTCCTCTAATTAAGTCATTGCTGTATAAATGAGAGAAGCTCAGTCCAATTATGCGGCAAGGTCTGTGTTTATTGATTTACCATTCATCTGTTGTTGTAGTCGATACCAGGGTGGTGCCGATGATGATAGTCTTGATTATGGATGGATTGTTCCAGCAGTGCTATCAAAGAGGGAAAATGGGAATGAGGAAGGAAATAAAGTATAAAATGTGAGGTGCTGGGCTTTAAAAAAAGGAAGAGGAGATGTGGATGAGCAGAGAAGAAAACATGAATAAAATCATGCATTTAAAAATAAAACATGTCAGGTTACTTTCCTTCATCACAGAAGGAAAGGAGCAACAAGGTCTGAGTTCTACTGACATCAACAAAATTGTATTTTTTCCCACATATAAATAATAATTAGGTTACATTTGAAGTTTTTTGATCGACAGAGACAGAGTTTTACGATAGAGGAAGAAAATAGTGTAATAAAAATGTTCGTTTAATGTCTCTAACCACATTCTGAAAACCAACAAACTGATATGAGAAAAGTTAAGAAATGTTTCTAGTGTCTGAATATTCTCTATCGAGCAACTTCTCCATGGTCCTTCATTTAAATGCACCAGAGCAATTAATTAAGTCATTAGATGAAGTAATAATCTAATCAGTACGTCAATATCATTTCAGACTTTGAATTTAAACTAGAACTCATCAAACAAACAAATCAACGGCGTAGGTCGTTTAGAAGACGTTAATGTGGAAGGCTAAAAACCTTCAGCACCTCTCTGACTCTTATGTAACTGACATCTGAGCAGTTATACTTGCCTAATTGTAAGTCTTAAAGGAGCATGAGGCTCCTTTTAAGAAATGAGACTCTCTAGCGCCACCCTTCACCACGACGGCCGTTGGGGGTACTGCAGCCAACAGCGAAGCCGGCACGGGAGAACGGGGAGAACGCACATGCAGCGTCATGTGACGTCACATCCGCAGGACAGCGCGGGAAATTTGGGCCCGAATTGCAGCACATTTTGCAGCACACAGCCTGTTCAAGGCAAAGGAGAGATACACTAGAGGGCTCATTCTTTTGGGTTTGGAACGCTTCATCTCACTTATTACTAGAAAACTTAAAACGTATACGAATTATTTTCATAAATCCTGCCTCAATCCTGCCTCATGCTCCTTTAAGTCAGTCTGCAGATGGGTCAAAGACGTGACGCTTACTTTTTCTGTCCGATGGAACTTTTTACCTAATAGCAAACATAAAAATGAATAAAAAATATAACATGTATGTCTACTACGTTCCTTCTACATGTGCCCACTCTTATTTTATTTTAAACATGTTAGTTATTGGTCATTTTCTGCCATCTGAAGTGTGAAAACATCATGTGGGGTGACCGTCCGGCCTTGACTTTGGTTTGGACAACTGGTTTTAAATCACATTAAAACAATTTAAAAATAATGTTTGCCCTATTGGGCATACTTTCAAACTTGTTTTAGATTTATTGACAAAGTTATGGAACATTTGTACACACATTTCAATCATAATACACAAACTAATCTTGTCCGAATATGTTCATTGTCTGAATTATCATCTGGGGTGACCATGAAAAAAATACAATTGAGGGACTTTTATATTGACAATCATCTCAAAGAGGATGTTGCATCAGCCTGTTACTCCATGAGGGTCCCAGAGAGACAACCTGCAGGTCAGTAGTCTCTCTCTCCTTTACAAATAAATCCTCTTTCTAACTGCTGCAGTGTATACGTCACATTTTGATATCATGTGGGGTGACCACCCTAAAACTGTAAATAATTCGTTTTATTTGCAAATCTATATTTTGAAGGTAAATTTGTTAGTGATTTGTGGTGAGAAGTAGCTAGCTTAGATCATATAGCTAAATGTTAGCCTGTTATATTTGATTAAACTTGAAAGCATCATGTGGGGTGACCACCTGTCATGTGGGGTAACCAACAAATGGCAATTCTGTATCAAATTCAAAATTGAATGTCTATCAGTTTTGGTTCAAATATAAATTATTGGTATAGCATGCATAAGTGGATACACCTTGTACACATTTTAAATCAGTTTTATGAATTTTAGAGTAAGTAAGAGGGTGACACTGCCATTATGGATAGAATGTATTTAAAATGGTTTTCAAAAAATGAAAGGAAACATGTGTCTCTTTCTTGAACAGTTAATTTAATTACTGATACTTATTAAAATATAAATTTGGTTATGGAAATCTATTAATTTTGAGATTTGAGAATTACGGTCGCCCCAAATAACGGTTTAAAGGTTTAAAAACACTAAAATACCATTGTTTGAAGTTTTCACATACATGTATGTGTACACTACATTTCAAATGTTTGGAAAATGGCCAAAATTATCTTTATTTTAAGTATTTTAAAAATGGGCTACTCAAAGGCCTTATACGTCTTTGACCCAGATAAAATAACCAAAACACTAAATGACAGCAGGATCTCTGTGTTCCAGTGATGAGTTTTGTTTTTCAAGCAATGGTGGCTGAAAAAGATAAAAATATTAAAAAGTGGATTTAGTTAATTCCATCCAGTTCAATAAAGTTTATTTTCCCTCGCACCAATTCACAGTCAAATGCATCTTAAGGTATTTGAGTAAACAAGTTCAATGCAGTCCAGTTAAATATAGTCCAGTTCAGTCCAGTTATATTACAAAAAGAACAGCTCCCGGATAGCAAGGCAAGGTAGGTTTATTTATATACCACCTTTCAGCAACAACGCAATTCAAGATGCTTTAACAATACCAATAACAGAAACCTCCAGAAAAACCACGGCCATGAAGGACTGCCAACTACCTCTACGGGTCGGGGTATCGAGAGTAGGAAATAGATGCCAACAAGACACAAATGATTAGTGCAGGGTTACTGCTTTAAGACAAAAAGGAGACAAAAGGATAAACAAGGTGTTATATGCAATAAAATGATGTATACAAAATGGATAAGTAAAGGGAGCAGGATAAAGAAAGTGTCCAGTGCATCATAGGAGGTCTCAGAAACGTGGGCCTATAGGAGCATAATTAAAGGGATAGCTCAGGAGCTTCTGCTGCCAAACGTGAAGTTATACCTAATGTAAAGAGTTAATATATGCTGAAGCACAAAATAGTCTGCAACACAGAACGTCTTCAGTTATTTATTTAGTACCACTGAAACAATAAACACAAAAACAATTTAAAGTTTCCGAAAGTAAAGATCAGGTGGTCGGTACCTGAGGAACACCACAGGGGACTGTGCTCTGCCTTTTGCTCCATACACCCCAGACTGTCAGTTAAACTCAGTTTGTTATCTCCAGAAAAACTCAGATGATTTTTTTGTGGAATGGTGTGGAATCAAATGGAAATGGACACACACACACACACACACACACACACACACACACACACACACACACACACACACACACACACACACACACACACACACACACACACACACACACACACACACACACAGCCACACAGACATATACATACACACACACACACATACATACATATACACACATACACACACACACACACACACACACACATAGCCACACAGACATATACATACACACACACATACATACATATACACACACACACACACACACACACACACACACATACACACACACACACACACACACACACACACACACACACATACACACACACACACACACACACACACACACACATAGCCACACAGACATATACATACACACACACACACATACATACATATACACACATACACACACACACACACACACACACACACATAACCACACAGACATATACATACACACACACATACATACATATACACACACACACACACACACACACACACACACCACACATACACACACACACACACACACATAGCCACACAGACATATACATACACACACACATACATACATATACACACATACACACACACACACACACACACATAGCCACACAGACATATGCATACACACACACACATACATACATATACACACATACACACACACACACACACACACACACACACACACACACACACACATAGCCACACAGCCATATACATACACACACACATATATACATATACACACATACACACACACACACACACACACACATAGCCACACAGACATATATATACATACATGCACACACACACATAGACATACACATTGGCTTGTTCACCTGCATGC
This sequence comes from Cololabis saira, assembly GCF_033807715.1. Lineage (NCBI taxonomy): Eukaryota > Metazoa > Chordata > Actinopteri > Beloniformes > Belonidae > Cololabis > Cololabis saira. The sequence continues at coordinate 36,030,711 of NC_084605.1, forward strand.
TTGCTCTGTAGTTTTTGGGGTTAGATAGCGGTAGCTTAGCTCAGGCTGTGATTGGATCTCGAGATTTGGGTCGATTGCTGCTCGTGTTTTGGTCGGTTCCGTCTTGGTTTTGTGTTTCGTTTGTGGTTTTTGTTGCAGATTTCCAGTGCTCGACGTGAGGCCTCCATGTGTTCTTGCTTCCTGGGTTGGCAGTGGATGTCTGTATGTGTATATATGTATGTGTATGCGTATGTATGCGTATATATATATATATATATATATATATATATATATATATATATATATATATATATATATATATATATATATATATATATATATATGTATATATTTATATATATATATATATATATGTATATATGTATATATATATATTAAAAATATTAACAATGCACATATATATGCCTTAGGTTTTTACCGGCATGGTATTAACCATTAGTTTTTCTTGATTGCCTAAGCATGATTTTCAAAACAGAGCCCGTGGTTTCAAAACACTACACACAATTAGCACAACAACACACCAAATTAGCAAAACACTACAGATCCTTTGCAAAATTAAACACGCTTGTAAAAACTATACACTTCTTTTTAAAAACCACACTTTGTTACCATATGAAACAAACACATTTCACATTACTATACTCTGTTTGCACGAGTTACACTCTGCTGTGATAAACCTAAAACACTTTTAGCACTTCTACGTCCCTATTATAAGAGTAGGCTACTATCAACAAAGTACAAATATACAGTTTTTCTTGATCGTTTTGGCCCATTTTTCCATTCACAGTTTACTTTTTCAAAACAGCTCACACAAAGCCCTTAACAGAAGCTGAAATAACCAAAACACATTATGATGTTTGCAGAATGACACCACTTTCTCAAAACTTGTCACACATCCATCAAAACCAAACTTTTCCATCAAAACCTAGAATTTTTTCTCAATTGAACATGTGTGTTTTCTCATTTATTTACTGTAACGATGGATAACAAAATTGAAACCACAGCTATCAATATCAACTTTTGTTCAACACACTCATAGTATTGACTATTTTACAACTGACAACATACTACAATTTGGGTTTTGTATTGAGCACTCTAACTTAGTTATATAACTTAGAAATATACTGTCACAGAGTATTTACAGTAAAATCAGAAAATGTGTATACAGTAAAATATTGTAGATCTGTTTTTGTATTGCTGAAGTTCCTGTCAACACCATTGATTTACATTTGTACTACTGTGTACAAAATGTCAAGATTCTGACAGAAAAATATTTATTGCAGTACTTGTCCCATGCATGTAATCAAAATGACAGGGTTCAATATGCAGTACAACAAAGGTCAATTGTCAAAGAAAGTACTGTAAATGAAACACAATGAAATGAAACCCTGTAAATATGAAAAAAATAAAAATACAGGAAAATTACGCATTGTTGACACGGGCCTGACGATCAGGCCACATGTCCTCGTCCACGTCCTCCTCGATCTATGCTTGGTGTCAACTTCAAGCTATTGACCTCTTTGATAGGTTGAGGACTACTTGCTTTGTTTTGCAAAGAGAGTTCACACAGGTGCTGATAATTTTTAGAATTGAGAGAGCAGTTCCAATTGGCTGCTACAAAGTGTCTGCAATGTGTTGCCATGGTAAATCAGTTATGTTTTGTGTCTCTTTGTGAGAAGTGTGTTAACTGTTTTGAAAAGTGTATTACAGTAAAAGTCAAAGAAAATTGTGTGAAAGCAATGAGAAATAGTTAACTGATTCGCCAGAGAGGACTCTTGCTGTGCAAAGAAGGTGTGAGCATTAGATAAAGTTGACCCATGATGTGCAAAATGTGTCAAAGCGATCGAGAAAAACTGTAGTCTTTCTCTGACTCTTGTGCTTGGAGACCAATGAGCTCACCTGCTGCTTTCTATAGTGTAGATACACCTGATTGGTGTGTCTACATTTAAGCAAACAAGTGTTTGCACACCTGATGACTGTGTTGAACCAACTGGTTGGACGGTGTGCTAATTTGACAGTCAGTGCTTTGGTATTGCAAAGAAGTGACTTTATGATAGATTTTTGTGTCTAATGTACGTTTAGTGTGTTTAGTGTTTTGAAAATAACTGTGTGTAGAGTTTTGCAACAAGTGTGAGGTTGACAATGTGCTTATAGTTGTGCAAATATGGGCTGATGTTTTGCTTCTTGAGTATAAGGTTTTGCTAATAGTGTACTACTTTTAATTTTAGTGTGTAAGCAATCGAAAAAAACTGTAATGTGCAGACAAGGTAAAAAAAAAAAAAAAAAAAATGGACTTGAATAAAACAGACAATTTAAAGGGAAATATTATTTGGATGTCACACAATACACCCACAACTCTCCATATCCTCCCTACCTCTCCCCCATTTCATGTGCAAGAGCATAAACCCTCCTCCTGTCTGTGACTGCCTGGAGCAGTGTCGGTTATGTTTTTTCTTTTTTTTTTTTTTGGGGGGGGGGGGGGGGGGGGGGGGTCAGGATGCTCCCACTCTGTGTCCAGTTTGAAGTGCTGAGTGTTGAGACAGGTGGCTATTGAAGTGATATTTCCTAAATGTAACAAAAAATGTCCCTTATTAGAAATCATAGGGTGACATACCCTACCTTTAAATACAGAAACAACTTGGCACGTCTTGTTGGATATGACTGACAACAGTTGCTGTTAAGAGGGGGGGAGATGTGTTTAAATGAACAACTCAAGAAAAGTTTTAAAACTGGGCAAGAGAGTCCAAAATAAAATGCTTTGACTGGTAACGGATAGGTTATAGTGGACCACTAAAATAAACATTGCGTTAAAGTATTAGAGTGCTAACAAACTGATGAGTATCAACTCTGTGCAGACAATGAATAAAAAGGATACAAAGATTTTCAGTGGAAAAACCCAGAAAAATGTCCTTGGATTTTTGTTTTGTCCATCCATTATCCAAGATTCCTTTTTCCCATAGGGCCATGGGGGTCTGCTGGAACGTATAGTAACTGATGTAACATCAGTTGTAAGAGAGCGTCAACAACAAATAAAATCAATAAAAAGAAAAAGGATCTTAAAGCATTTAAGAGGTAAATGCCAAAGTTGTATCCATTAATAAGCATGCTTGGGATTCTTGTGAATATAAAGTGAATGCAAACAGTATTGGGCATATGTTACCTATCATGATGCGATAAAAAAAAAAAAAAAAAAAAAAGATTCCTCCAACGTGTTTTAGGAGGTGAATGATGTTTGGCAATTCAGAAATGATGCTTTCCTCTCGGTTACATTAGTGAGTTAGTGCGTGTTTGTTTACCTGAAGGAAAGCGATATCATGACAAAAGGTTTGTGAGATTTCATGAACAAGGGGCTGGGTTGCAGTGGAGGCTGTGAATCTCTGCATTTTTATCCGTTTGGCCTTTGGAGATTTTAGAAAGTAATAACAACTATTAACAATGTAATTTTGCAAATAAAGCAGAAGAAAGGCATAAGAAATTAATAACCACTCAGCACACTGAGGAAAGGAGAAGGATTTTGCAACCTGCAGATCAGCAGGCACATCGTAGCTTCATTATGCCTGCAGAATGAAAAGTGCAAACACACTTACACACTTACTTTTAAATCTCTCACTTAAATCCCTCAGATCATCCTAAGCTGTGTATGTTGTAGAATTGCCTCGCAGACAATATTGAAGTCTACTTAGCAAGAAAACCATGTGCATTCAAGCGCAAAAAAAAGTCCTTATTCTGCATCTATCAAGTATTTATTCTACATTAATAATATTCAACATGTCATAAGCAATTTCACAGTTACACAAAAGGAGCAGTAACTTTCTGTGACAATTCTGTTTGTGAGCAATAGCCTAATAAGCAATTCAGGGACACACAGAAGGCAGAGCTGTGTTACTGCATCAAAGGGAGCCAGTCAGAGGCCCAGAGATAATGTTAAATGAGTTCTATCTATGCCGAGAGCAGGTAGCCAGGTCCTGGTGTAAACTCCAAAACAAAGAAAATAATATATATAGTGGGGCAAAAAAGTATTTAGTCAGCCACCAATTGTGCAAGTTCTCCCACTTAAAAAGATGAGAGGCCTGTAATTTTCATCATAGGTAACTTCAACTATGAGAGACAGAATGGGGGGAAAGAATCCAGGAAATCACATTATAGGATTTTTACTGAATTCATTGGTAAATTCCTCGGTAAAATAAGTATTTGGTCACCTACAAACAAGCAAGATTTCTGGCTTTCACAGACCTGTAACTTATTCTTTAAGAAGCTCCTCTGTCCTCCACTCGTTACCTGTATTAATGCAGCTGTTTTAACTGGTTATCTGTATAAAAGACACCAGTTTTAACTGGTTATCAGTATAAAAGACACCTGTCCACAACCTCAAACAGTCACACTCCAAACTCCACTATAGCCAACACCAAAGAGCTGTCAAAGGACGTGAGAAACTAAATTGTAGACCTGCACCAGACTGGGAAGACTCCAATAGGTAGCAGCTTGGTGTGAGAAAATCAACTGTGGGAGCATATTTTTGAAGATGGACATGAATTGTGTCTTTCTGTCACAAACAGCATGCCATTGTTTCATGCCCGTACTGTGATTGTGTGGTTTTGCTGATGGGACCAAATACAAACAAAAACCTCCCCCATGAGGCCAAAAGCTTTGAGTTTTAAGTTTGATTGTAGCTTCCATGTGAAAGGAGAGGAGACAATATTGAGGAGGGAATACATCAATGATCCGAGTGAAGTCACTTCTGCTGCCAGTCAGTCTGGGAAGGGTCAAAAGGCCATTTCCAAACAATCTGGAGTGGGGAAAAATTATTCCGTTTTAAATGTTTAAAACCATTGCAAATCTTCATTATGATTCAGCGTCCCAGCAAGTTCACCACAAAGTCAAACTGTGCAATGCTCACAGCAAATAATAAATGTAAAAACCAAAAATAAAGTTTATGACAATATACAAAAAAAAGAAAACAACAACAATATTTTGTTTGAAAAGACTGAAAACCCTAAAAAACTACCTGAGCATGGTTTAGGTTTGCAAAGTTGAACCTAAAAAGATCACCTTGCTTCATGAACTCAAGCACGGGGTCCTTTTATGAGATGTTTTGCACAGTGCCATTGTAGCAACACAGCAGTTAAAATCTTTTTTTTTTGTAGTCCTTTTTTTGAGAGTAAAATAAAGTTATTCTGCAGCCAGTTGGACTGGCAACAGGTCCGGATACAGATGGCCGTTTTTTCCTGGGTTCCAGCACACCACTACATCAATACATGAGCGAAAATCTGTTTATTCGGTGCAGATGAGATAATTAGTGCCTCCTGGCAATGTTATCTGAACCACTGCCCTTCAGGTGAGCAGTAACCACACGTTGCTGCCACTGGCATATTTGACAAAAATCATCACGGAGCACAAAAACCTCCTGGCAAATGTCAAGCACAGTTCTGGAAGAGGGGTTTATGGCCGCTGCACCACCTGGGCAACATGCAGTCACAGGTCAACCATGAACTCTTCTGTATAGAAAAGTATTCTAGAGGTCAAACTTTGAATGTTCAAATTCTCCAGTGTCAATTATTTTCCACGGTTCTGTGCTGGTCGAATTAGAAAATTGTTTATTTAAGCAAATTCAGAACAGCAAGGCCTGGAAAAAGCTCCATGAACAAGTTGACACTGTTACACTGTGATGCGCCATTTATAGTTCAAGAATTAGAAGAATTCTCAAAGTCTTGGCACTTGATGCTCTTAGAGAATAACCTTTAAGATTTGAGCTTGAAACTATTCAGACTTTCTGTTCTCAACACTCTCATCACACTTCAGCAGGCACACACAGGCTTTATTCTCTGGGGATTATGCCAAAGTTTTATGACTCACAGATGCCAGGATGCATTGGTACACACACACACACACACACACACACACACACACACACACACACACACACACACACACACACACACACACACACACACACACACACACACACACACACACACACACACACACTGTCATGGAAAAATTCTAACATTATATACTTTCTAACAAAAGATCAACAGCTGTTTTAATGCAAAATACTAACGGGGGTCAGCTGCGAGAGAGGAACTGATAGTGGGGGGATATGGAGGATGTGGATGCAGATGAAAGGTGTTGGTGTTTTTGTACTGTATGCCTTTCTCCAAGAGAACTAGCACCTATGTGTCGGATGCAGGAGGCCACAATTTCCCTTGAATGACCATTGTTTCAGTGGTCTATCAGGTCTTACCCATTCCCATATAAAAGAAGACAAACAACATGTTGCCCTCAGACTCGACTCGTCCAGCCTGCGTGCTGCACGTCGACTCTCCTGATGCGCATCAGTTAAAATAAACGTTGGTAATCTCGAGCTCACCGGTGTTAAGGATCTGTACTTTACCTTTTGCAGTTTATTCAATTTCCACAACAATTTGGCGTCACGAACAGGATCCCACAAGTAGAAGTTCGTCGGAGAGGACCCTGGTCATTTGGCCGTCCTGGGGATAAATTACTTCAGCCCTACCGCGATTGGCAATAGAAAGGAGGGACCAGGGCATACCACTCCGACGTCGGAACACTGCCGGGATCCTCGGACTTCTCCTTAGGTTAGAGACAACACGGTGAGCTCTTTTTAATTAGGACTAACTAGAGGACTGTCTGAATATTAGGGTGAATGTGCAGACTTAAACGACCCTAGGAAATAAAATATGGCCTGAAGGATTAGGGTGAATGTGCAGACCTAAACAACCCTAGGAAATAAAATATGGTCTGAAGGTTAAGTCAACTGTTCCTCATTTCATCTATTGTGAAATAGAGGACTAATTGACACAGCATTTATGCACTTTTGCGCCAGTGTTGGTTCACAAAGGCAGAAAGGCCAGCAGAAGACGTTCTGACTGAAATGGGTAACAGATCTGTTAGGCCAGACAGTCCTCCAGATACTCCAAATTCATGTCAAAAAGTAGGGGGCCGAGAGTTTAGAATGTGTGAACGAATGGTCTAGAGAATGTGGGTTTCCTGAAGGGGGGAACTCTTAGTATGACTCGGATCAAGGTAAAAGTTCGTATTGAGAAGGAATGGGATTATTAGATAAAAATTTTAAAGAAAATTAGGTTTGATGCTATTCGTAAAATAGAAAGGCATCAGTGCCTGTGAACTTAACCTCCTGAGAACCAAAGAAAAAAAGTGTCTTACAATTTCTGTTTTTCTGTGATTTCCTATCTATTTGGGCCTAAAAAAACACCTTACAATTTGAATTTTTTTAAATATATTTTTTATTTTAATTTCACAGCATGTCCACTGTAGAGGACAACAGGACGATTTCTGTGTGAAAATAGTACAGAATTTAGAAAACGAGAATAAAGGGAGCATCTTTAGAGTGATATTCACCCAGGAACACTGTAGCACGTCTTGTTGCTACGGGGTCACACAGACAGCAGACACCGGGATCTTTGCAGAAACGTATCTTTATTTCTACGAGCACAACGTTTTACGTTTCTCCAGAGGCTCTTCGTGCATCAGCACCGTCAGCAGAGCTGCACCTCCGCTCCGCTCTGCTTCCATCCTCTCCCGTCTCCAGAGCTCGCACACTACTGAAATACACAGAGAGTGATTAGACACACCTGTGTACCGTCAGCTGTTCCAGCCGCGCCACTTGTGCGCCACTCCCCCGCACTCCCTCTCTCCCCTGCAGACCACGCCCCAATCCTTCACCCTGCCACAAACACATTCAATTTGAACAAAATACAACAAAATACAACTCTGTCTCACTCTTCTGTGACTTGTTGCTTGCAAGGACAAAAAACATGTATTCAGTTCAACAGTGAACTATAAGACATAGAACATAAGTAGTTCTGCTTATCTTCTTCCTCTGGATATTTCAGCTGTGATAATCCTGGAAGCATGTTTTCTTTTTAGTTATGCAGAGGAACATCTTGCACTTGGTGCACCTGATGTATGTCTTGCCATTGCAGCTGTTGTTCCTGCATCTTTCTGCATGTTTGATATCCATCATCTCTGGCATGTGCCTGGCTCCTACGTACAGATGTACGTAGGAGCTCTGCGTACAGATGGGTCTGGTTGTGGGATCCTTGTTTTGGTTGGTGGCTGATATGCGTCCTCACTGTCTTCACTGATGTCATCAAATGAAGGATTATCCAGCAGCTCTTCAGCCAGGTGCAATTTGAAGTCCAGGCACTGCTGTGTGTTCTTAGTTGGTCGATTCAGGGCTTTACTGTCAGACTTGTATTGGATCCAAGCATTTGTGATGGCAACATCAAAGAAATGCGTCATCACACGCAACGTCCACTTCTTGGTCCTGGTTGACATGCGGTAGAAGCTAAGCATTCGGTCACAGAGGTCTACGCCACCCATGTTGTCATTATATTCCCTGATTACTGCTGGCCGTCTCACCTGAACATGACCTTTGTCTTTCTTGGACCATCTGCTACAGATACCCTCTGGATCTTTCGCATAGACAGTGGAGGCCATCAAAACTGGTTTATTATCAAACCATTTCGTCACTGCCAGCTCAGGCCCCCGCCGGACCAACATCACTGAAGCTCCTCTCTCAGCTGCTTATCTCCGGGTAGCTGGCATTGCTTCGGAACCCTGTTCTTCATAATGGGTCCAGTTGCTGGAATACCTTTTGAGAGCAAAGCGTCCATGAGATCGATCGTTGTGGAATATCGATCAAAGAACACATAAGTTCCTGTAGGAACTGACACGACCATTCGCAAGACCGCTGCAGCTCCGACTCCCAGTCTTTGGGCCCTGAAAGTGTTCTTGGCCTGATAGACCTCAAAATCCAGGACCAGACCGTTTGGCAGGACAAAAACCTTTAGGCCAGTAGGGTTTGGCTTTTCTTGCACATACGGCCTGACTGGGCAGCGGCCTGTGAACAGGATGATTTGCTCATCAACACACACCTTGTCACACCTTGGAAGGTTGAGACAACCTTGCCTCACACGGTCAAGCAATGGTCTGACTCTCCAAAGAATGTCTGACTCCTTTGCCTTTTCAGTTACATCCAAGTCATTGACAATCTTGAGTGAGCTTCTCAGCTGTACTGATATGCCAAAGAAAATCTTGATTTCTTGGGCAGTAGTATTCAGTGACATTCATGTAGTTTACTGTGAAAAGTACTGGATTGGACTCCAGTATTCCCGGATTTTAGGGTAATCTTGATAGGCAGGAAGCCCAGGTAGCACAGGTGTTAATCTGTTATGATGGATGGGAAAAAAAACAAATAAATTCAATTTAATAAAATGAATAACAGTTCATTTTTGGATTAATGCAGTCATTTCAGTGTCATGGATGTGATATGACTCACTATACAAGCATTTTAGGTAACTTGCATATATTTAACAGCATTTGCACATAGTACAAATACTATTTTAATCTGACATGATAATACAATTGAATACATTACCCTGAAACTAAATAAAACATACAAGTTAGTCCTGGCTCACAGAGCACGACGACTTTCCTGCTCCTTCTCTGCCTCTGACTCTGTCTGATCAGATTCTCCTGCATCGTCTTCCTCTCCTCCTTCTTCATCATCATATTCCCCTATCACAGGCTGATACTCATCCCCCTCAACCTTTTCCTCATCTGAAAGCTCCAAATCTGAATCTCCCTATATTATCCGGTATAGAATCCTCTCTGCCTCACTTCTTTCTCCTACAACGATGTGCAGTCATTAAAAACATTAAAATGGTCCTGGTGTCCACTACAGTTGACAGAAATAATGAAACTGTTTTCACATGTAAAAATATTGTTACTGACATGTTACTGCACAAGAATATATATAATTATCATGGTTAAAAATAGCAATAGATAAAAAAATATTTTACTTACCTCTCCTCTTTCCATAAAATGTGGTTGCTGGTGTGGTGGCCATCTTCATGGAGAAAAAAAGTTCCCAGCATGCAAACCCATCACATGATACATCACTGGAAAGCCCAGGATGTCCTCAACATAACACTTTAGGGCTTGATGGGGTAACTCCAAATACTTAAGGAACATACAGGTGAACAAAATGTCAATTATAAAGGACATCAATGAATGGGCCAGGTCTCAGGAGGATGTAAAAGAAGCTGAAGCTAAAAAAAAATGGCATGTACAGTACAGGTAATTTAAGAGGAGGATGGGATCTGAGTGGAGATTTGGCTGGACCTGCTGATAGTGCATCAGTCCCCGAAAAGCCAGATCAGCCATCAGCCCCCCTCCTTGTACAGTGGTGCCTCACTTCCTTCTGCTATGCTCCTGCTAAACAGGCTCTAACTGCGGTGAGAGTGGAAATGGATCTGGACTCCTCTCCTCCGCTGCCGCCGCCTCTAGTTCCTCCTGGTTCTCCTGCCGAAAGATGGTCTGATTTCCAGCTTGCTGCTGCCTACCAGGTGGCTTTTTCCAATCGCTCTGACCTGATGGCCCTGAAAGACCTCACTCAGGGCCCCGACGACCCAATCCGGGATTTTCTTCATGGGGCCGAGGAGACATTCAACCGTCATTCGGGGTTGGACCGACCTGCTGATCGCTGGTCCTCCTGGGCCTTGAGAAAAGCTCCTGTATTCTGCAATTATGGATGGACTGAAACTTGATGTTGCTGCCCAACTTCGACAACTTTATGTGGGCATGAGGTATGAGACACACCTGGATAAAACAAGAACTCAGAACTTCACAAAGACTTCACACTTTTCTCTGGGACTGTGAGTCAGCAGCGTGGACGGGTCATGGGCTCGACCGCAGCAGAGGCTGCTGGCAGCCTGGAGGATCTGACCGATGTTATAACTGTGGTCAGACTGGACACTGGAAAAATGAATGTTCCAGACCCCCTGGAGTTTTCAGAGGTGGAGGCCAGGCAGACTGATGGCTTGCGGAGGCGGAGCAGACCCCAGAGATTGTAACAACCTCCACTCAGGCTCTTCTATCAACGTATGATAAGGGAAGTGAGACATCACACACACACGCACACGCGCACGTGCACGCACACGTGCACGCGCACACACACAAGCACACACACGCACACACACACACACACACACACACACACAAAACCAGCAGCTGCAGCCGCACACAAACACGCATCCACATACATGACCCATATTTATATGTCAAATTATGTTTACAAATCTTTTCCAATTTTTAATTTGGATGTGAAAGGTTTATCTGTACCATGGTAGATTCTGGTGCTACTCATTCTGTGCTAAGATCGTCTGTGTTTGACCCTCCTCCCCCTTTGGGAGGACGTTCGATCCTCTATTTCTACATCTGGTCACCGACAAAGAGAAACTTTTACTGTACCACTTCACTGTTTCTTTCATGGGACAGGAAGCTTTACATATAGTTTTCTATTATCAGATTTGTGTCCCATAAATCTTTTGGGAAGGGACTTAAAATGTACATTAAAGCTAAAAAATCACATCAGGTGTTGAAGGTCTTCAAATAACTCAGACATTATCAAATCCTGAAGAAGGTGATTATGGACAAACCATGTTGAAGTGTAGCTGCACCACTCCATCATATGTTTACTAGTGGAAAATTGGAGATGGTCCCACTTCCAAATATTGGATGAACTTGTACCATGCCAGGACACAACCAAGTTCAGACTATATGAAGGAAGAGGATTTGCATTGCACATCTTTCTTTAGTCAAGGTGACCAACATCCAGAATATGAGAAGAAATATTACAAACAAAAATATGATAAGTTGAATGTTGTGTGAATGTTTTGAAATGCGCATTTTTGTGTTTTGTCTGTCTCACTAAACCCAGAGCAGAAACCTTTGTTTATGTCCCATGCTGGTACTCCTCCCCATGTTTTGTTGTCTAAACCATCTGATGCAGAATGGCATTGTTTGAGTTAGTGTGTTTGTAAAGGTGAGGATGCAACTGATTTAGTTCTGTCCCCAGGGACAATATTGTTACAGTATGTGGACAACCTTCTACTCTGTGCTCTCTCTGCAGGACAATTTGAGAATGACACATTCCACTCATCTGCATGACAAGGGTCACAAGGCCAGTTTGTCCAAATTGCAATTTTTGAAAACTGAAGTGATAATTTTGGTCCATGTAATTTTTACTACACTCACCGCCTGTCAAACACACGTGTTCAGGCAATTCAAAATATTCCAAAAGCTCAAACCAAGAAACAACTGATGTCGTTTCTCTGGATGACGAGTTACTGTCATCATTTCATCCCAAAATTACTCTACAGTGGAGGCGCCTGTGTCTAATTAGGGCCCGAACACTGACAGTGCGAAGGCCCTATTGTATCTGTAGGAATTTTTTTTGTTTTTCCTTCCGACGAAATGAGGGCCTTTTTGCCCCCCTAAACGTGCCCCAAAAGTCATTAATGGGCGTGGCCTAATGGCTCCATAGCGCCCCCTAGAATACTTTGTGCCTCAAGCCCCACAATACGGTTTGACGTACATGCACGAAAATCGATACACACCTGTATCATGTCGCAACTTAAAGAAAAGTCTGGCGCCATGGCCGAAACCCAACAGGAAGTCGGCCATTTTGAATTAATCATGTAATTTTGGCGCAATTTATGCCATTTCTTCGGCCGAACTGTAACGTGCACTCAAGTGTGTTATACATTGAAATGTGCATCTTGATCCTGCGACGATGTGCATTACCTTTCTCAGTCAAAAGGATTACCATGGCGATAGACGCCAAAAAGCGTGCCCCCCCTTCATCTGATTGGTCCATATTTGATCGTTGCTACTTTCTGCAATAACTTTTGAATGGTTTGACATAAAGACTCGTGGGTGGTGTCATCGGACTCGGTTTTGAGTCCTTGACCTTCATTGGCATGAATTAGCCCCGCCAAGCGCTTCCACTGCAGCACGCCTGAACGTGCACAAGGGTGCGAGGGCCCGTTCATCGCTGCTTGCAGCTTTAATTCATGGTAATTTTCTTACTCCTCATGATAAGGTTTCTTGGACAACTGAGGAAGAAGAAGCTTTTATGTCCTTGAAGCAGGCCCTTCAAGTAAAAATAAATAAAACTAACTAACTAACTAAACTAACTAACCTTCTGTCAGCCCCTGATCTGGCCTTGCCAGACTCCACAAAGCCGTTTGTACAAATGGTTGATGAGAAACAGAGATTTGTGTCATCTGTTCTCTTGCAGCAGCACCGTGACAGGGTGTGACCTGTTGCTGCTACTGAAAAGGCTGTTTTGGGCCTCTAGGGACATTGTGGACTACTCTTCCTTGTCCATTATGGTTCCTCACTCTGTCGCCATCATTTTTGCTGGACAGACATCTCATCTATCTGCAGTCAAGATGGCGGAGATCCACTTCTATCCTTTTGAATATGCCTAATGTTACTGTTCAGAGATGTAACATTCTTAATTCAGCCACCCTCCTCCTGCTGAGGAGTATGGTGTGATCAGGTTCTTTCGGAGGTGTGAACCCCTCAAGCTGACCTATTTGACACACCTTTCCTTACCACCCCCCCTAATTTGAATCTCTTTGTTGATGGCTCATCCTCACGTGATCCCTTAGGGAAGAACCGTGTGGGATTGGCTGTATGCTCTCAACACTCTGTTCTGTCCTCAGGCTCGCTGCCATCTTATTTATCTGCTCAGACTACTGAACTCATGCACTTACAGAAGCCTACAAGTTGACAGCTGACAAAACTGTGACCATCTATACTAACTCAAGGTATGCCTTTGCTGTTGTCCAGGATTTTGGAGCCCTGTGGAAACACAGAAAATTCATCAAGTCTGATGGGAAACCCATTTTAAATGCAGAACAATTCTCCACCTTGTTAGATTCAATTCTTCTGCCCAAGCAGATCTCTGTGGTCAAGTGTGTAGCTCACACACACAGAGAAGATGCCATCTCTAGCGGAAATTCTGCGGCTGATGCAGCTGCTAAAGCTGCAGCACTTCAACCTCCCTCTTTCACCAGATCTTTTGTTAAGTGGACTCATGGGTTGAACCATGTGTACAAAGGGGGGAGGTTTCAACAGGTAACCTCCTTATGGTTTACAAATGAGTTCACCACACTGGCAGAAGGCTACAAAAAAAAAGGCTCCCATGGACAAAGGCATTACCACTAGTTTTCATGGGTCTGCGCATGCGTAAACGGACTAGAACTAAATTAAGACAGTTTGAAATTTTGTTTGGATGACCACCCGTGACCAGAATTGAAACCCTCAAAGTGGAGAGTTCTCTCTACTGACATGTGCGATGTCTAAATCTGTACAAGCCTCATCGCAGGTGCAGACTGCAGTAAAAGCGGCCCTACCGAGACGAGCTGAAGGCCCCTTACATCCTTTGTAACCTGGTGACTGAACCCTTACATCCTTTGTAACCTGGTGACTGGATCCTGGTGAAGGAATTCCGAAGGAAGCACTGGAAATCCAAGAGGTGGCAAGGCCCATTCCAAGTGTTCCTCACCACCCATACGGCAGTAAAAATTTCTGAAAGGGCCACCTGGATTCACGCAATCCATTGTGGACGGTTCTCAGGCACTTCTCCTGAGGACCACCAGGAAGCTGGTCTCTCAACCACAGGGCAGAATAATCCCTGAGACCAGTTCCGGTCAGAGGTAGTCTACCCTCCACGTAGCAACGATAGACCCATATATCCCATTTGGTCTCCTCTGCCTGGCCCTCTTCGCAACATCAGGACTCCTGTCCCTCCGACGCACACGAGCAGCCCATGACGTCGATCATCATGACCCTCAGGATAACATCTGATGGTTTGCAGCACTCTGGATGTCTACCAAGCATTTTGTTTTGCTTATGGTTTTGCCATGCTACTGTATATCATTCCCTTGGTAAATCTTTGGTTATTCAAATGTTCAGTGCTACAGTGCTTAGTTATATCCTTCTCGCAACGGTTGGGCCATCTGTTCTCCTGCCTTCCCAAAATAACGCTGAAGAATCAGAGATGGAGTTCTTTGAAAGATAAGACCTATTTTGTATATGTGATTAAAAGTGTGTAATTAATCAAAATTGGGGAGTGTCATGGAAAAATTCTAACATTATATACTTTCTAACAAAAGATCAACAGCTGTTTTAATGCAAAATACTAACGGGGGTCAGCTGCGAGAGGGGAACTGATAATGGGGGGATATGGAGGATGTGGATGCAGATGAAAGGTGTTGGTGTTATCTGTTTTGTACTGTATGCCTTTCTCTAAGAGAACTAGCACCTATGTGTCAGATGCAGGAGGCCACAATTTGCATTGAATGACTACTGTTAGGTCTCCTGTCTTTCATGCAGGGGGGGGGCACAATTTCCCTTGAATGACCATTGTTTCAGTGGTCTATCAGGTCTTACCCATTCCCATATAAAAGACGACAAACAACATGTTGCCCTCAGACTCGACTCGTCCAGCCTGCTGCTGCACGTCGACCCTCCTGATGCACGTCAGTTAAAATAAACGTTAGTAATCTCAAGCTCACCAGTGTTGTAGTTTTGTTAAGGATCTGTACTTTACTTTGTGCAGTTTATAAAATTTCCACAACAACACACAACACAACAATTAGGATTCCACTGGCCTTTGATTTGACATATGTGAGACTGCATGCACAAATAGACTCAGTGTTAAACTGGCGCTTCACTGACAAATTTTATGGTACAAGAACCAGTTGTCGGTTCTAATCCCCCTGCTCAAGCTGAGCTGCACAACATGACACAACACACAAAGTGACATTCAAAGAGGGGGAATCATACTAATTAAAACAGGGCAGACAGACCAAAGTCAGGTGGACAAAATGTTCAAAGCACAAAACTAATGAAATTTTATACATTCAATCCATCGCTGCTGTTGACAGCATGAATCTGGAGACTACCCTCTGCTGAACTCGCTCCTGGTTGTTGAAGGAAAATGGACGTAATTTTGAGAGGCAAAAGTTATGATTGTTTCTGGTGATGGATAATAGATATGTATTGACAGGCTGTTTGCTGCTGGGATATAATTTAATGTATTACAGGTCATATGACTTGAATTTACTAGGTTTCTGCATTTGGTTATATTTGGTAGGTTTATTTTGGTTTAAAATAAGTTTTATATTTATTGACAAGCGTGTCAAAGTTATAAACATTTTTTAATCTAGTAAAAGTATTATTTTGTGCCATTTTGTTTTTTTTGTTTGTTTGTTTGTCTGTATAATTGTTTAGTGTTAAAGTGCTCTCTAATGTATAAGTAATACATTTGTGATGCACTTCCATGGTTATGAATCTTTTTCTTCTGCTTTTTTTCCTTTCAACTGTTCCCTTCACTGGTCGGTGGAATCATCTGGCTCCATCTAACGCTACACTCTGCATCTTCTTCTCGCTAACTAACTTCATGTCCTCTTTTACTACATCCATAAATATCCTCTTTGGTCTTCCTCCATACCTTGCTCCTGGTATTCCCAACCTCATTATCCTACCAATATATTCCCTATCCCTTGTTGGGCCACAGCCCTATGTGATTATGAACTTATGTGATTATGTGAAATTCGACTTTGAAGCCAGTTCTGAAGCCTCAGTCTGAGACCAGCTTCGAGTTTCATTCACTGGCCGCTTGGTTTGGGGGAATAAAGGAAAAGACTCCAAAGCCCAGTGGGTTTATAGTCCAGGAGGTGTGAAGAAAAGGCGTGCCTGAGGCGACGCTGTACAGTAAGGACAGTGAACTGTCCGCGGGCGCTGATGACATCAGCGCATCCCCGGTGGATAAAAAGCAGTGGCTCCCCGAAATCTTTCTCTTTTCCTTCCGGCTCGGTTTTGGCTCCAGGTCTTCTTCATTTGCTCCAGAGCCGGGGGGGGAAAGGGCCGCTCTTGACCAGGACCACCTGCGGAGCGTAAGATCAGCTGTTACCACGGAGCGCTGCGCACGCTCTCGATTTCTCCCTTTCTAACTCCCTCTCCCCCTCTCCCCCTCTGAGTTCTTCTCTTTGCACAAGGAACCGTTGCGTTTTGCAAGGACGATCGATCAGCGTGTCCAGCATCAGCCCGAGGAGCATCCAGCCAGCTGCGTCTGTGACGCCCACGCGCTCATCAGCAATAAGACGGGAGGCCCGCAACGTTCCGACAAAGTGGACGTGATTTGGTCAGTCATCATTTCCGTTGTTTCAACCGATCACGTGTATGGCAGATCCACGTGACGTCATCTCGCTCATTTTTGTTAGGCTTGCATGGCGTTTCGCCATTTTACTTGTGGTCTAAATAACGTTGTCCGTCACTTCCCCTTTGCTTCACGTGACGTGACGTGGTCCGCCATCCTGGCTATATGTCCACATGATGTGACGTTGTTCTGAGACACACACACACTCACACATACACACACACATGTAATCTGAAGTTTTGTGTTTATGTTTAGTTAGTTGTGTCTTTGTGTAGTTTAGCCATCAGAATTTATCCGAGGTGTTGTTTACCATCTTCTTGACACCTGTGTAAATAAATTCTGACTTGATTTGAATGAAATATGCTGTCTGTGCTTATTTTACACATATTTGTCACAATCGCTGGTTGCAAAGGTATGTGTTCGATCTCCTTCCTTCACTATTATCCTGTAGAATAATTTACCTTGAGACTGAATTTTTCTTTTTAGTTATCATTTTCCCGATTACATCATCAGGTGGTGCCCCGTTTTGATTGAGTCATTTTGATAATTCAATTTGATAAATAATCTACTTTATTAATTATTAAGGATTGTCTTTCGACAATCATTAATAACTATTTGATAGCTGAAGCAGCACACCCCCTGTGGCACAACACCTCCTCTGTACACGTCCAACCAGTCTGGCTTCTCTGGCTTTCTTCCCAAAATATCTAATGTGTGCTGTACCCCTGATGGACATTACTGATCCCATCCATCCTCGTCACTGCCAAAAATAACCTCAACATTTTAACCTCGGCTACTTCCACCTTACCCTCCCGTTGTTTCCTCAGTGCCACAATCTTTAAACCGTGCAACAATTGTTCTGGAGTGTTAATCCTAAATTCTTACTACTACTACTACTACTACTACTGTCATTTTTCAGACGCTTTTATCCAAAATGACTACATCTGAGAGAACACAGGCAAGAAATCACATAGGAGATCCAGCTGGACAAGTGCTGGTCAGACTGCTGAGAGTCCAGTTGGACACAGGTGCTGCCATGCCAGTGCTAGAATTTTTTGTTGTTGTTGTTCCCTTCCCACCCAACACAACAGTCCCTTTATACAAGAAAGCTACATCTTAAAAGACATCATCATACAATCATCTTGTCATAAGTGCATGCAGCTTACTCACTGCTGAGTCATGCAAAGAGCTGAGCAAATCTTCTAACTAATTCTGATGAGCAGAAAAGTTTACTAGATGCAGAAGTGCTCCATAAAGAGCTGAGTCTTTAGCTTGCTCTTAAAAGTAGGTATGGAGCCTGCAGATCGGATAAAGTTGTTGTACAACAGAGGAGTTGTAGGTAGATGTATATAAGTAGACCTCAGAGGAGAAGAGTCTATAATATTTAGTTTTAGGACCATACAAAATGTTGAAAATGATTTACAGATATAGATGGAGTAGATAGCGGACTTCTTAGGCCATACGAATATATAGTCTCCCATTGAAGTTACGCATGTAGCAACTGCTTTGGGAAGTAGAAAGTGAGAAATGTCTGGGGAGGAAAATCTGCTTATCCAGTCTCAGAACAGCAGAAAAAAAAAGATGGATAAGTAGACTAGTCAAGATGGTGTTGCCACATTACTTTAATCGATCTAAATGTGAATCTTAAAGGAGCTTGAGGCCGGATTGTGGCAAGATTTATGAAAAAAATCCGTATACATTTTAAGTTTTCTAGTAATAATGTCAGATGAAGCGTTCCAAACCCAAAAGAATGAGCCCTCTAGTGTATCTCTCCTTTGCCTTGAACAGGCTGTGTGCTGCAAAATGTGCTGCAATTCGGTCCCGAATTTCCCGCGCTGGGCTGCGGATGTGACGTCACATGACGCTGCATGCACGTTCTCCCCGTTCACCCGTGCCGGCTTCACTGTTGGCTGCAGTACCCCCAACGGCCGTCATGGTGAAGGGTGGCGCTAGAGAGTCTCATTTCTTAAAAGGAGCCTCAAGCTCCTTTAACTGCGCAGTCTTGCAGATATTTTTATCACATTTATAAAACCAATATATTTTGCAGGTTTATACTTGCTAATAGTGCCGGTTTTACCCTGTTACACACTGCTGTCTTGTCAGCATAATAGAATATGACTACCTTTTTTCTTGACTTAACCTCTTTTACCCTTTTTTAGGGTAAAAGCCTAAACGGCCCGTCATTCATTTTAATGCAATATAAATTAATTTTAATTACTGTCATGACACCCCTTAGTATGGTACCTTAAGCTACAACCCATATCACCTATAGGAATAGCCAACACTGATGCAGAGGCGCACCTTTTAAGTTGAGCTGTTAATGCTAATATTGCAATGTATCTTAAACTTAAGCACAAGTTTCCAACCCCAATGTAACAATTGTTGATTGGGCTTGGAAAGAGCTGTGACAGATGTGAGTAAAGACTTTCATTAACTGATGGAACATGCTGATAATGATGAATGTGGCATAGGTTTAGTTGGATGGAGAGCTCAAAAGCACGGGATTGATTTGTCGGAGTGCGTCAGGCATGAACCAGAACAGGAAAAACAGTTATTCCTACCAGTAATTTACATTTGTTCCACCTGGAGCTTTAAGTTGTGTGGATACCGCAAAATAAATTATTACCTAAACAAATCAATGAATGGATGTGCTATAATTTTATTCAGGTGA
This sequence comes from Cololabis saira, assembly GCF_033807715.1. Classification (NCBI taxonomy): domain Eukaryota; kingdom Metazoa; phylum Chordata; class Actinopteri; order Beloniformes; family Belonidae; genus Cololabis; species Cololabis saira. The sequence continues at coordinate 36,050,441 of NC_084605.1, forward strand.
AGAAAAACCAAACTGAAGTAGTTTGTGCAGTGTCTGGACCAAAAGAAGAGCGTTTAAGAGTCAGCACATAGCTTCAGTTGTTACAGCTGGGTGTAGTCAAGGACTCAGGCCTGAACCTTCAGAGACACATTAAAACAATTACAAAGTTGTCACTTAAAGAACATTTCCAGGATCAAAAGACTTTCTCAGCGGGATCTTGAAAAACTCATCCATTTCATTATCTGCAGTTGACTTGATTACTGCCTCTCATTGGGCATGGACCCCAAATCCCAGCAGGGGTCCCCACTGATGTGCAGCAGCCCAGGCCCGGCTGGAAAGAGCTGCTCCCCCTTTCTCTCTAATAAACTCTCTCCCTTGTTGACTCCAAGAGGAACCTGATCTCTCCTGAGCCTGGCGAGCTGTGAAGGCCACAGCTCTTACTTTAGTTTGACGAGCTACCAGCCAAAGGCCTACACTCCTCTATCACTGTGTCTGAAGAAGGGTCCGGTTGCCAGGAAAAGACAACTACAGTCTGCCTAGCCACAACACTGCAACGGAGTGACACACACACACACACACACACACACACACACACACACACACACGTATATAGACTGGCGTTTTTTTTTCATGTTTAGTTAGTTTTTGTTTGTGTAGTCCCGATCGATCGGCCACCCGATCGATCGATCGGGCCCGATCACGTCATTTTCAAAACATCGGTATCGGCCAAAAAACTATTGTGACATACTGTTAGGGCTCGGCCGGCTGGGCTTTCCTCCTTAACCCAGTCGCGCTGGGAGCGCGGAGTCGGCGCAGTGTGTGGCCAGAAGAGCGTTGTGTGCGGCGACAAGGACGAACCAGGCGCGCTCGCGCTTTGAGCCACAGCTGCAGCTTGTCAGCTCATCTATAGAAGAAGTTAAAGAGCGGGGCTGCCAGTAGATCGAGGGAGTTCGTCTTGTTTGTTTGCTTGTTGCTCTGTGCCTTATGATTTTGGAGTTCCCCCGTGAGTAGGCTAAGGAGTTTTTTGTACATCTCTCTGTGGATTCCCTGTAGAAAATTTTTGGGTTTTACAAATTAAAGTATGTCGTGTTTTTGGCCAAAGTTTAACCCTGTCTGGTGTTGTGCGCTTGGGTTCAGAAAAGAAATCCATAACACATACCTAGTTAATGTTTTTAATATATATTATTAAATCGTTTTATAATTGTATTTAACAACTGTATTTAACAATACAGACAGTTGATGTGTGTGTATTATAAGATATTGCTTTTGGGCGGTGCTGGCGGCTAGAAGCTCGTTTGTGCTGGAGGGGGAAAGAAGCGTGGCTAACAGAAAGCTAACAACAGTTAGGCTATGCTCAGATAAACGGAGACAATGTCTGAAAGTTTTAAAAAGAAAGAAAAGCTGTCAGAGAAAAGTGCCTGTAGTGTAATGTTTATCCGTTACTCGTTAATCATCTTTTGGTCCACTTTGACTCTCGTTGACAACACAACACAGGGATGACGGACTGCTATTTTGCGGGACCGGCGTTACGGTCTAAAGGGTCCGTCTCTGAACAATCACACTTGGTTCCTACACTCTGCGTAACATCATTACAACACAGTGACAGAAAACTATTAAAGCCGCGATGAATATCTGCTGCTATTCATTTCATGCTCTTGAGAATTCTGCACTAAGGTTAAGACTAAATGTATTTACATTTTCTTATTGTTAGTTGACTGGATGTCATTCAAATTTTGAACCTAGTAGTGTCACGACTGGTGTGGTGAGGACCCAGATGCAGGAGAGCGAGAGGCAGGAGTTCAACAAAAAAGGGTATATTCCACAAAAAGGGCAAGGACCAAAAACCAAAGCGCTGCTTAGCAGGATCAATAACACAGAAACAGGGATCAAAAAACTGGAGGAAAGACTTGGCAGGACACATGGAGGAAAGCACAGTATGGAACCATAAGGAGCAAGGGAATGACAAGACCAGATATACACAGGGGATTACGAGACACAGGTGCAGACAATCAGGGCAGATGGGACACAGGCGGGGCAAAACAGAAACAAACTGGGGGAAAAGTCAAACTCACAGCAGGCGATAGAGCAGAGTTCAGTCCTCAGGATCATAGTAACACTCAGTCGCAGGAGAGCAAACACCAGAAAACATCTGGTGTGAGCACTGAGTAGATCTGGAAGCCGGAACACTGGAACCGAAATGCCGGTCAGTCAGAGGAATCGCCAGGCAGCCCAGGGAGCAGGCAAACAGAAACCAGATCAGGCAGAACTCGTGGTCAGGGACAGAAGACTGAGGTGATTACCAGGACGGAGACAGGCGAACAGGTCGAGGACAGGCAGGGTCAGCAACAGGTGATCAGTCCGGGGAAAAACCCTGGAAAGTCAGGCATGACACAAGAACAATCTGGCAGTGACTGGCTGGGAGTGGAGTGCTTAAGTAGAAGCCTAGGCCTGATTGCAGATTCGGACCAGGTGTGGAAGGCGGGAGAAACCATAGTGACAAGAGGAGGTGGAGCTGGCAGGTGAGTGAGGCAGGTGGAGTGGATGTGACAAATAGTATATTGATTTAATGAATTTAATTTTGTCCATGGCTTTACAATTTAATTTGCCACACACCATCTTGTGACTCTGATGAAGGCGGAAGTAATCGCCGAAACATGTCAGGTATTTAAAAAACCTAAATATTCTTGTCCAACGAAAAGAATCACCAAATTAAAGTGACAAATAGTAGTCAGAGATCTGGGAAATGGCCAACAAGGAAAGAATGTCAGAGCTGAAACAGAGGGTAGATGGGATGGGGAAAGGCAAGCGTGGTTGAGTGGTTGAGCAGGCAGGCTGGTTTCTGGCAGGTGGTGATGATGTGGTCCTGAACACAAGGAAACAGGTTAGGGATGGAGAGAGACAACCTTGCAAAATGACAGGTCAAAAGCATGATCGTTAAAGATGCCTGAACGTAACTACCAGAGTAGCTGAAACAACGATCTGGTGAGACTGGACGTAGAGCTGGGGTAGATATACTGCTTGAGTTGAAGAGTGGATTGGTTGCAGGTGCGTCCGGTTGGTAGCTGGTGATTAGGGGAATGGCCACTTCCAGGGAGAGACAGACCAGACCAGGGGCCTCATGTACAAAGACTATGTGGATTTCAACGTGAATCCGTGCGTGGAATTCTTGCGTACGTGTGGCACACAGAGTAATCAGGGGAAGGATATGCCACAGTTATAATATTTGCTTGTTTAATTTGCATTTTGTTTGATGCAGCTCAGGTCCAGTTCAGGTGATGTTTTCTGAGTGTTTTCTGCTAAAGTAAGAGGTTCGGTTTATTGTTGAAAAATGTAGTTTTGTCCGGCCGTGCGCCATGTCCAAGTCTCACCAGTAGGGGGCGCAGACGCTCCACGGAGCGTGGAGGAACGACGGAAGTCTGGTGATGAAGACTCCGAAGAGGAAGAGTACGGACTCGAGGAGAAAGTTACCTGTTTTTGTAGCGAACTTTGATGGTTGTAAACCGTGATATTTGCTCTTTCAAGAACAAATTAAAAACTTTAAATTAAATATGTAGTGGAGGACAGTTTCCTTCTGCACCACGCTACATATTTTGGTAGCAGAGGATGGTTGATTCAGCCCACGGCCCAGTCGCATAAAAGAAAAGAAGAACAGAGCAGCAGAGGACCATGGAGGAAGCAAGGGATGAAGTAAGCAGGATAATTCTGGAGCTGGCAATGACGGATCTCATTTCCCTATGTGAGCATCTAAAGTGTAATGCACCGGTCGAGGGTTTTGTCAAAAGACCAAGACGCGCCCTCATCAGGTTGGTGGAGACAACATTGGATGAAATAGAGGAGGGTGAAGAGTCCACAGAGTCATTTCAGCAGTATCTGCAGCATGTACTGTCCTATCTGGCCTCTCTCAAGCAAGAACAGGGGGAAACTGAGGCTGAGATTGTAGTTCAGGAAAAGAGTGAGTTAGAGAACTTGAAAATGCACTACCAGAAATTACAACAGCAGATGGAAGAGGAAATTGGGGCTTTGGAGGAAAAGATAAAGGTAAAAACACAAGCAAAAGGAGGAGACACCGTGCCCGCCATTAGGACTGCAAAGGGAGAGGACACAAGGACTGCCACCACAACACAAACCAGACTGCCAGAGGTAACGTTGAGGCGGGAGTTCAGGATAATTGGACAGATTGGTGAAGCCGGCCAAAAGGACAAATTGTCCTATACGAGCCTCATAAACCAGATAGAGGCTGGACAGCGTAAAGGACATGGAGAATGGGAGATCGTTGAAGCAGTCACACGTGCTGTGAGCCCAGGTCTTCATCTGCGGGAGATGCTGGAAATCAAGCGAGACGTGACGCTGCAGACCCTCAAGACCATCCTTAAGGGCCATTACAAGGTAGACTCCCCTTCTGACCTATTGCATCGCCTGATGAACATGACGCAGGATTCGAAAGAGTCAGCACAGAATTTCCTGTTCAGAGCAATAGAACTGAAAGAGAAGTTAATGAGAATTTCCAGTGATGATGATGCGGGTGAGGAAGGTGAGCAGTTTAGCCCAGAACTGATTCAGAGAAAATTCCTCCGCTCAATAGAGACCGGTCTTTACAGTGATGCGGTTAAGTTCCAGCTCAAGCCGTATCTCAGTAACCGTACTGTCACAGATGAGGTGTTAATTGAGCGGATTAGTGAGGCTGCAAACCTAGAACAGGAAAGACAACAAAAGTTGAGAAAGACAGTCATAAATAAGCCTCCAAGAGTCAGTGAAGTGCAGGCTGAGGGGTATCCACTTGGCACCTCGGTGGCAGCAGTTGACACAAACCGTGAAGCAGGGGGGAAGAGTAAGAAATGTCTGGGACCCAACACAGAGACAGACCCAATAGAAGTACTCAGGGCTGAGGTTGTAGAAATGAAAAAGCTGTTGTTACAGACAGTGGAGGCCACAAAAGCCAGGCTAACAGAGAAAACATTCGCACCCAGCCGTAATCGGCCCAGGGGTTGTAGGGCGTGTCAGGAAGCTCAGATAGGTGACTCCTGTAGACATTGCTTCAGGTGTGGGCAAGAAGGTCATCTCTCCAGGGGATGTCGACGGACCAGAGAGCAGCAGGGAAACGAGACCGGGCTGCCGAGCTGGGACCCTCGGTAGCCCGTGAATCATCCAGTCTCAGTATGCAGAAACCTGTCCCACCTCACACACTGTTTAAAACCTCATCAGTCAACTACCTTCCACCACGACGTAAGGAACGACTCATAAAGTTGATCGCAAAGAGACACACCGTCCATTGCATACTGGATACAGTTCCAGTAGTAGCGTTATGTGACTCAGGCGCTCAGGCGACCATCATCAATGAGGAATGGAGAAAGCTGCACTTACCACACAGCACGGTGCGACCTATTAGTGACTTGTTAGACTCGGACGTTCTGGTGGGAGTGGCAGCCAATCAGACTGAAATCCCCTTCATGGGCTGGGTGGAGGTAGAATTCAGACTAGGAAGAGATTCCGCCACGACAGAGCCAATCTTAGTACCTATTTTAGTGTCGAGTGACCCACAGGTGGCAGCAGAGCCCATAATTGGCTATAATGTGATAGAGGAAATAACAGGAGAGGGCAGCCAGGCTGCAAATACAGAGACTATCCACACTATGTGTCAAGCCTTTCAGATAACAGCTAAAACAGCACGAGCAGTGTTTCAACTGATCCATGCACCTGCTAGTGAGGAAGATGTAGGAATTGTACACACAGGAAAAAGAACATTCACTCTAGCCGCTGAACAAGTCACCACAGTGTATGTTAACGCCAACACTGGGGCTCAGTATCATGGTGAAGACCTGCTCCTAGTCCCTAGTGAAGAGCCGACACTACCAGATGGTGTAATGATAGAGGAGGGTCTAGTCAGTGTCCCCAGTAAAAGGTCAGATTATGTACCAGTCCCCATCGCCAACACAAACAAACACAGTGTAACCCTGCCCCAGCGCACCGTTCTGGGCCACCTACAAACAGTCAAGACTGCTTACACGGCCAGCGTTAAGCAGATGAACGGAGGAGAGGAATTAAAGCCACTGATTAACACAGTATCAGCCCCAGACAGTGACAACTCAAAAACACAGAAACCAGCCTGGTGGGACCCTCCGGTCGACCTTAGTCACTTAAATGATGAGCAAAGGAGGATTACGAAACAGCTGCTGAGAGAGGAGTGTCACGCCTTTGCGTACAATGATGAGGACATCGGCTCAATCCCCTCACTGAAACTCCACATCACGCTGCACGACACCACTCCAGTAAGGAAAACGTACATGGCGGTCCCAAAACCATTGCACCAGGAAGTCAAAGAGTACATTCAGGATTTGTTGAACCGAGGCTGGATTACTCCTTCACGCTCCCCGTACGCCTCACCGGTCGTGTGCGTGCGAAAGAAAGATGGGACTCTAAGACTGTGTTGTGACTACAGAGAGCTGAACAAAAAGTCAGTCCCTGATCGCCACCCCATCCCCAGAATACAGGACATGCTTGACTCTCTCACTGGTAGTTCTTGGTTCTCTGTACTGGACCAGGGGAAGGCTTATCACCAGGGATTCCTGGACAAGGAAAGCCAGCCCCTGACAGCTTTCATAACCCCCTGGGGCCTGTACCAGTGGGTCCGAATCCCATTTGGGCTGAGTGCAGCGCCTGCAGAATTCCAGAGGAACATGGAAAGCTGTTTACATGGCTTGAGAGATGTCATGTGTCAACCGTATCTGGATGACAATCTGGTCCATAGCCCGAGCTTTGAGGACCACATTGAGAACCTGAGAACTGTGTTACAAAGATATCAGAAGCACGGGGTTAAACTCAGCCCCCGCAAGTGTGAGGTGTTGAAGAGGAAAGTGAGATTCCTGGGACGGTTGGTGTCGGGAGAAGGCTACACCATGGACCCAGCTGAGGTAGCCCCAGTCCAAGCCTTAAAGGAGAAAGCACCAACAACAGTGGGAGAGCTGAGAAGAGTGATGGGATTTCTCTCATATTACCGAACGTACATCCCAAACTTCTCCAGAATAGCCCAGCCCCTCTACCAGCTGCTCTCCACACCATCTGATCAAAGGAACAGAGAGAAGATCAAGGTCACCACTAGGAAAACAGGTAACCTCCCACCTAACACTCCGATACAGTGGACAGACAGTAACCAAAAGACATTGAACACTCTCATAGACAAGCTGATAGAGCCTCCCATTCTGGGATACCCAGATATGACCCAACCATTCGTTCTCCACACAGATGCCTCTCAGGAGGGCTTGGGAGCGGTACTTTATCAGAGACAGAACAGCAAGATGATAGTTATAGGCTATGGTTCCAGAACTCTCACACCACCTGAAAAGAACTATCACATGCATTCGGGGAAATTAGAGTTTCTAGCACTTAAATGGGCAATATGTGAACGTTTTCGAGATTATCTGTACCACGCCCCACACTTCGTAGTGTATACAGATAATAATCCCCTAACCTATATCCTCGCAACAGCCAAGCTTAATGCTACAGGTCATAGGGGGGTGGGTGAACTGTCTGAATTTGACTTTTCTATTAAATATAGACCAGGAAAGAGTAACGCAGATGCGGATGGCTTATCCCGGATGCCATTGGACATAAGTGAGTACATGGCACAGTGTATAGAAGAAGTGGGTCAGGAAGTTTTCAGTGCAGCAGTGCAGGGAATCAGTGTACAGGGAGACACCCCCTCAGTCTGGGCAGCAACAGTCCCCATAGAGGCAGTAGACTTAGTGAGAGATGCGACGGCACCCCCCCGAGCTAAGCCCCTGACAACCGAACAGATACGAGACAGTCAGGAAAGAGACCCTGTCATAGGCCAAGTCCTACGATACAAGAGGGAGAATCAGCACCTGTCCAGGAGAGCTCTTAAAGCGGAGCCGGCTGACGTCAGAGTGTTAATGAGACAGTGGACAAAGTTGTATGTGAATGATGATGGAATCCTTTACAGGAAAGCAGGAGATAAACAACAGCTTGTCCTCCCAAAAGAGCATCACCAAACAGTGTTCCACGAGCTTCACAGAGAAATGGGACATCTCGGGGTCGAGAGGACTTTGAACCTGATCCAGGACCGATTCTATTGGGCACGTATGTACTCTGACATAGAACACTTTGTAACCCAGGAGTGTGAGTGTCTCAAAGCAAAGCGACCCCACAAAGCAACCAGGGCTGCCATGACAACCATTGTCACAACACGCCCGGGTGAACTAGTATGCATTGACTTTCTACACTTGGAGACGTGCAAACAGGGGTTCGAGTACATTCTCATTGTGATAGACCATTTCACTGGTCTTGCTCAAGCTTACGCCACGAAAAACAAGTCTGCCAAAACTGTTGTTGACAAACTTTTCAATGATTTTGCACTACGCGTCGGATTTCCAGAGAGAATTCACCATGACATGGGGAGAGAATTTCAAAATCAGCTGATGGACCAACTACAAAAGAGCTGTGGTGTGCGAGGGTCCCACACAACTTGTTATCACCCCCAAGGCAACGGGAAGTGTGAACGGTTCAATAGAACAATATTATCAATGCTCCGCACCCTCACAAGTGAACAAAAGACTGACTGGAAGAGCTCATTAACAAAAATGGTGCATGCATACAACTGCACTCGCAGTGGGGTCACAGGGTTCTCCCCCTACTACTTACTCTTCGGAAGGTCCCCCCGCTTACCAGTAGACCTGCTTTTCAACCTACAGCCCAGAGAGGCAAAAGAGACTTACTCTGAATATGTGCAAAACTGGCAAAACAGAATGCGACAAGCGTATGAGATCGCATCCAAAACAGCGGCCCGAGAAGCTCTACGGGGCAAGAAAGGCTATGACAAAAGAATACATGGAGCCGACCTACAACCTGGTGGACGGGTGCTTGTGCGTAACCTGTCAGAAAGAGGCGGCCCTGGTAAACTGCGGTCCTACTGGGAAAGTAAAGTGCATGTGGTGGTGAAGAGAAGGAGCAGTGACAGTCCAGTGTATGAAGTAGCACCAGAGGGAGGAGGTAAAAGTCGTGTGTTGCACAGGAACCTCTTACTCCCTTGTGACAGTCTGGCCTTGGAGAAAGCAGAACCAGCCCCTGCAAAACAAGAGAGAATTAAAGCTGCAAGCAGCGATGAACGGGCCCTCGCACTCACGGCCACCGCCCCCCATAAGCATATCAGAAATGACACCACCCACGACTTCCTATGTCAAACCATTCAAAAGTTATAGCAGAAAAAAGGAACAACCAATCAGAAGAAGGGGCAGGGCTAATTCAGGCCAATGAAGGTCAAGGACTCCATACAGAATCTGATGACACCACCCACGACTCTCTATGTCAAACCATTCAAAAGTTATAGCAGAAAATCGGGACAACCAATCAGAAGAAAGGGCGGGGCTAATTAAGGTCAAAGAAGCTCAAGGACTCATTACAGAATCCCATGACACCACCCACGACTCTCTATGTCAAAACATTCAAATGTTATAGCAGGAAATAGGGACAACCAATCAGAAGAAGGGGCGGGGCTCATTTTCGCCAATTATGGTCAAGGACTCAATACCTAGTCCCATGACACCACCCACGACTCTTTATGTCAAACCTTTCAAAAGTTATGGCAGAGAAAAGTATTCTAGTGGGCGCTGTTGAGCCGTTAGGCCACGCCCATTAATGCAAACCATGAAATATCAAATGTATCGACAGGCCTGGCTTTTCTTTAAGTTGCGACATGATACAGGTGTGTACCGATTTTTGTTCATGTACGTCAAACCGTATTATGGGGCTTGAGGCGCAAAGTTTTTTCTGTCTGAACCAATCAGATGAAGGGTGGGCGCGCTTTTTGCCGTCTAGCGTCGCCACGGTAATGCTTTTGACTGAGAATTATGAACAACAAAAAAAACAAAAACAAGCTTTATAAAAGGCATTTTCAAAGTCCTAGTCCTTTAAATTGTGCTACATACAAAAATTATAGGAATAAATACAACCATCTTATTAGAAATAAATAAATGATCTATGGAAAATATTGAAAGAATTACTCAACAAGATAAAAAAATCATCTATTCCAGCCCAGTCTACATTTCAGGATGGCGCATAAGATAACAGAGCATACACAAATTGCTAATAAATTCAATGATTTCTTTATAAATGTGGGTCCACGTCTTGCAAAACATCTTAAAAATGTTCATGGTTCTTCTAACTATAAATGAAGGTTATCCCTCTTTAAAGGGGACCTATTATGAAAAACATAGGAACATACAACGACATAGTTATGCTGATTCTTTAATAAAATGTCTTTATATTTGTCTCAAATCTTAACCCTCTTTATGAGGGTGACACTTCCATTATAGATAAAATGTATTTAAAAATGGTTTTCGAAAATGAAAGGACACATGAGTCTATCTTTCTTGAACAGTTAATTTAATTACTGATACTTATTAAAATATAAATTTTGTTAAGGAAATCTATTAATTTTGAGATAAATAAGGGTCGCCCCCAATTACTTTTTTAAGGTCGTTGCCCTATTAATGTAGGTTTAAAAACACTAAAATACCTTTGTTTTAAGTTTTCACATATATGCACACTACATTCCAAATGTTTGGAAAATGGCCAAATATATCTTTATTTTAAGTATTTTAAGAAATAGGCCTTATACATCATTGACCCAGAACTGTAATTCAGGCTTAAAGGAGACATATTATGGCATTTAATGTATATTTTAAACAGGCCTTGAATGTCTTAAAAACAATCTAATCTAATCTGTGGCTCATTTTCAGGGCGGTGGGGGCTATGATAATGAGGCTCTGCTCTGATTGTCTGCTTGAATGACGTGTAGGAGGGGAGGAGACGAAGCGTCGCTCCGTAGCAAAGCGTGTCCACGGTTCTGCGTTAAATCGACACGTACCCTACGCCGTAGGCTCCGGGGGAGAGCTGGCTCTCCCGGCTCTCCCCCGGAGCCTACGGGTTCGGATCCCCTCGACGGGCTGGTCCGTGAGCAGCTCCGGCAGCTCCGTACGCGGCGCCGGGGCTCCGGAGCTAAGCTAAATACTTAGCCCATGCAAAGATCATAGGCTACTCATAGACAAATATAAATTACATTAAAAAAAACGGAACTTACCGCTGACTTGTGTCAGTTGTCGGGTCCGTGCTGTGGGATCTGATCCTTTTATGAGGGTAAATGTCCATGCAAAACCTCATCTTAACTCTCCCTCGTTGTTCAAACAGCCAGCGCTGCTGAACAATGGCGGAGCTCGAGCGGCCGGCAGAGCTGGTTGTGGGCGTGGTTTCAGCAGCGGAGGAGACCGAGGGCTGGTGTGCATTTTGGTGACGTAAAGAAAATGCACAAATCACAACGGCCCGTGGAAACCACATGACACTGTCACTGGGGGACTCTGTAAGGGTGGGGGCGAGCAGACCTTGCAGATTTGCATGGGATATCATCTTCTCTGTGTTGGCAGGCTGACGGGAGACCACTTTATATATGTTAAAACAAGAAAAACGTGTTTTTCATAATAGGTCCCCCTTTAAAGATCCCAGGGAGTCGTTTGCACCATGTCATAACTGCATGAGAGAGTCCGATTATCACGTTGAGCTGCGTGACATCGGATGCTCTCTGTCCACACTGAAACTGTTAAACTCGCAGCCAGTTAGGACAGTCCAATACAAAAAAAATAAAGCAATGGAATTGATTTTGTCGCTGAAGCTTGTTCGCATTGCATGGAACACGCTTTGTACGCAGCTGGCTCTTCTGCCTGGAGCGGCTCGTTTTAGAATTCCTACCGGGCCCTGAATGCATCTCGTCGTTCTCCTGCGCGTGTGAAACAAAACACTGGGGAGGTGTCAGGTTTCTCCCAGCAAGGGCACGTGTGAGTGACGTCATCACGCAGTCCGGGCTCGGAGCTCCGGGAGCGCGCCCCCTCCCCTTTGTCTTCCCCAACTCAGAACTGCAGTTTGCGCGTTCACGTGTCTGAGACAGGCTGAGACAGGGTGGCAATGATTCATTCGACATAAATATTCATAGAAAATCCCATATTGGAAGGACTTTATTGTAATTCACACAATATTTTCACATTACAGTAAACAATATATGTACGAAGTCACATGTCAATAAAATAATTTTATGGCAAAGTCATAGCTTTTTACGTTATTAGTTGGTATTTTCAAAAAAGAGAGTGGCAGAGTTCTTCAAAAATAATATGTTCCAGTGTATGATTTTTTCGTCATGCCAAAAGGTCTCTGAATCTGGCATTTAATTTTCCTTACACAAAATCTTTGATTTTTAATTAATATTTTTCCAGAAATACAGAGTGACATAAAAATGCCAATTCCTTTCAAGCAATGACCACGATACGCGACACGGTCAACAAGGAACCTACTGACAATCATATATGTCGATTTCATTAAGATTGGATGAACGAAACAGCAATTGCAGCACATAATCTGATGAAAAATGTATACCTGACCAAAAGGTGGCGCTATGGAGTTCATCCAAGATTGTCATATCCACTTGTTCAGAATGGAAGCCTGATTACATGAATTGATTTTGGGTTGATTCTGACCAATTATGTTTAAGTTACAACAACTTTTATCTTCATGGCGAGACCCCGAAATTTGACAACCTCTAACGGCAACGCCCTTTGACACAAACTTACAGTTTTCTCTGTCACTCATCGTCAATGCCTTACCTATTATCTCACCAACTTTGAGATCAAGAAACTGATCTCGTTTGGAGCACAGATGCAAACTAGAAGACATGACAATTCCTGGTGCCAACAGGTGGCGCTACAACCGATCCTGAATATTCCACCATAGATGGGTTCAGGCTCAAACTACAATCATGCACATACGTTTTCGACCACATCAAATCATGTATTGCTGAATTACAGCCAATTGATGTTTGATGGCGAAGCTTAAAAATGACCTCAAACTTCGCCGGATCACTACGGTCACGCCCTCTGGCAGAAACTTAAAAGCTTCGCAATTTAGCGTCGGCCATGTGTCTAGATTGTACAAACCAAGTTGTGAGCCAATTCGATAAAATCTCTAGGAGGAGTTCGTTAAAGTACGAGGCCTAGAAATGATCAGAATTCATGAAAAATGACATTTTCTGTTCAAAATGCCGGACTTCCTGTGTAACTTAGACCATGGGTCCAAAAGACTTTTTTGTAGCTCTTTGTCTAATATAATACTCACATAAAGGTCATTGCTGTAAGTCAAACCATATTGTGGGGCTCGTCAAAAAACATAAAATAGGTGGCGCTATAGAGCCCATTCTTGTGGACCCATGCCTGTCGCCCATAAAATACGTAATTTTACGCGACTCTGGAAGCGTGTGCAAAATTTGGTGAGTTTTCGAGCATTTTAAGGCCTCCAAAAAGGCAATTTATTTACGGCGAGAATAATAATAATAATAATTAAAGCTGCAAGCAGCGATGAACGGGCCCTCGCACTCATGGCCAACGCCCCTCCTTCCAGCCCCCCCCCAAAAAGAGAATATTAAAAATACGATAAATGTAAAAAAAAAATAAAATTAAACAAGATTTATCTTCTCATTACAAGCAAAAAAATCTTGTTCCACTGGCAGATTTTTCTACTTATTTTAAGTGAAAACAGGTGAACAGGTGAAACAGATGAAAATGGTGTTTTTTTCCAGTTATGAGTCTTGTTTTAAGTGTAATGAGGTTTTTTTTACTAAAATGAGACATTTTCACTAGAAATAAGACAAATATTTTTGTTAAGATTTTGAGTTTTTGCAGTGATCCATTTTACTTATCCTGTGAAAGACAGATGCATATTGATAAGTTCAGAAAACTGTTTTTTATTGTTGTGTTTTGATGTATTTGATGTAAGCCCAGTGGATATTTAAAGCTTACAGAAGGCTGCATTTAACTGCTGCTATGTCATTCCTGCAGTATTTCTGCAGGTGTTTTGGTCACTGCTATTATTTGTAATATATTATAATATTTGTAATCAGAACAAATTATCTGTCCCCATATGATAAAATCCACCATCCCCCCTGATTTTTTTTTACAACTCGAGTACTGGCTGCGGTTCTGTTTAAAGCCGGGCAGACACTGTGCCATTGCCGGCTCGTTTTGAACCAATTTTCCTCTTGTTTCAATCATTAATAGTTGTGCAGACAAGGTAAAAAAAAAAAAAAAAAAAAACTCAAACTCTTTCAGTTCACTGTGTTTTCTAGTAGTTCTTCTAGTTTTCTATTGTTACTTTTAAGTTTACTGTTCCCTTTGTGGTTTTACTGGTTGTAAAGCATGTAGCTTTAATTATCATGCATGTAGCTAAAACTATCACCAAATTCTGTGTTTCACCTTGTTAGTCAACTTCACTCCAACTCATTACCACCAATTTTACACTTATTTTTGGAATGAATGGTCAATAGACCTCATTTACATAAAATCATAGCTCATTTTTGAGATAGATAAAGATAAGCCGAAATTCTGAATTTTTTTGACTATAGTTAAACTCAGAGGCATATAAATTGATGGATTATCACAGACGGGTATATGTGAAAATGAAATGAAATCATTTAAAATGTTTGGACCACCACCCAGCACCAGCCAGTGGTTGGTGGGTCAAATTGAATATCACAGGAGAGGAGAAATTGAATAAAATATCCATAATTCAATGCAAGTAGTGATCAGAGGTGGGTAGTAACGAGTTACATTTACTCCGTTACATTTACTTGAGTAAGTTTTGGGAAATTTTGTACTTTTAGGAGTAGTTTTGGATAACTGTACTTTTTACTTTTACTTGAGTAGATTTGTGAAGGACAAACTGTTCCTCTTACTCCGCTACATTAGGCTACGTTGAGCTGTTACTTTTCTTTTATCCTTTTTATCCGTGTACGCGTCAATCTCATGACATCACTGAGTGATTATTTGGGAAAAATGTTTGGTTTTGCATGTTTTGTCACATTTACACAGACTCAAACACACACAGAGTTTCTATGAGTTCATGTTTGTTCTAGTTCTGCCTGGTTGAAAAAGAAAAGTACAAAGGCTTGAAATTTTGTGCTACTGGTGCTTAATTTATTTTTTTATTCTGTTATTTTATTATTTATTAAAGTTCTTGAATTTACTTTACGCTTATTTTAATTTAAGCTATTTTTCATTTTTTTATTAATTTTAATTTATTTTATTATTTTATTGATTTTAATTTGCCTGAAGGTGATTATTTTGTACTTTTGTCTTTTTGAATGGGTGTGTTAAAAAAATAAATCAGACGTTACTCAACAGTTACTCAGTACTTGAGTAGTTTTTTCACCAAGTATTTTTTTACTTTTACTCAAGTAATTATTTGGATGACTACTTTTTACTTCTACTTGAGTCATATTATTCTGAAGTAACAGTACTTTTACTTGAGTACAATTTTTGGCTACTCTACCAGCTCTGGTAGTGATCATCAATTTTATTTGAAATGAGTGTAACAGAGGCAGTTAGGCTATATGGATGAAAATCATATTTTTGATATAAAAGAAAAGTGAATATGGGTCAATTTGACCAAAAGACCACAGAAGGGTTATCTATTAACATTTCAACATAATCAACTCATCCAAGAGATATTCAGAAGAGCTTCTCTTCTGCAAATGGTACAGTAGATGAGCTGCCATACAAAGGAATTTCCCTTTGGGGATTAATAAAGTAATTCTTATTCTTATTCTTAAAATCCGTCTAGCTGACGTGACCCAGGCAGACCAAACAACAGGCTTCAGCTTGAGCGGCCGTTTTCCGCTTGGTCCTAGTGCTGACCTGTCTCCATTTAATATAGCGTAACATTGTTTTTGGACGGTAAAAACTGCAGGGGACCAAAACTGCCTTTTGAAAAAGTGCAGGATACATGTCCCCCCCCCATATTACGTCCGTGTATGAACGTACAGTCAGTGTGAGCAGAGACCTGTCGCATCAGAGCATCAGGTCCGTCCCAGCCGGTGTTCTGCCAATTTCTGCTCCCTGCCGAAAAAATGCTACGTTTGGGTTCTGCGCATGCGCACAGTCGATTTTCAAAGTTTGCATCATTTCTTGCACGATGTAAAATGGATAATGGGATGTTGATTATTTGATCCTTCAAAATACACGACCCATGACATGAATGCATTACACTTTGTGAACATTATACGATAAAGAGAAAAAAAACAACAATTCCATGGCTTTATTTGATATTCATTCAGTCATTCGCCTTTATTTAACCAGGCAGGTCATTAAGAACATTCTTATTTACAATGACGGCCTGGCAAGAGACAAGGACCACTTGGGGGTGAAAGGAAGTGGTTTAGGGAGTAAAACACAGTAAAGTTGTGGCTCTACAAAGGTGGAAAACCTTTAGGTAGCATTTTTTGGCAAAGCTGCAGAAATGGGCAGAAACTGGCTCTCGGCTCTGCGCGTGGCCGCGCGCGGCCGCGCGCTCCTGATCGGAATCGCGGATGGAAGCTCAATAATAATATAATAATATAATAATATAATAAAATAAAATAATTGCAACACCCATTAAAAAACCACAATACAACTTACGTGACGTGACGGCGTGACTGCGTGACTCCACATGTTGCTGCAAGTTGCAACAACCCCCCTCCCCCGCCCCGCCCCCGGCAGCTTCCAGGAGCTGCGGCTGCGCGTTCCCGCGGTCTGCGCGCACGCGGCCCGCAGACAGCTTCATGCTTCTAATCCAACTCAAAACATTCATTATAAATCGCCTCTTGCACATACAATGCTCAAATCATATTATTTTCAACAATATTTTTACTAAGTTAGAAGTTAATTCGACATTGCATGACAAAGTAAAGATTTATTTCAAAATGAGTTCATATTTTGAATAAAGTCGGTGACAAACTGTCCCAAATATAGAATGGATATCAGAATGGAAGCCTGATTAAATGTATTGATTTTGGGTCAATTTGGACCAAGTATTTGAAAGTTAAAACAACTTTTATGTTCATGGCGAGACACCGAAATTTGACAACCTCTAACAGCGACGCCCTTTGAGAAAAACTTACAGTTTTCTCTGTCAGCCATCGTCAATGTCTTACCTATTTATCTGACCAACTTTGAGATCCATCCGCTCATCTCCCTTTGAGCACAGATGCATACTAGAAGACATGACAATTCCTGGTGCCAACAGGTGGCGCTACAACCGATCCTGAATATTCCACCATAGATGTCTTCAGGCTCAGCCTACAATCATGCACATACGTTTTCAACCACATCAAATCATGTATTGCTGAATTACAGCCAATTGGTGTTTCATGGCGAGCCTTAAAAATGACCCCAAACTTCGCCGGATCACTACGGTCAAGCCCTCTGCTAAAAACGTAAAAGCTTCGCAATTTAGCGTCGGCCATGTGTCTAGATTGTACAAACCAAGTTGTGAGCCAATCTGATAAAATCTCTAGGAGGAGTTCGTTAAAGTACGAGGCCTAGAAATGATCAGAATTCATAAAAAATGACATTTTCTGTTCAAAATGCCGGACTTCCTGTGTAACTTAGAGCATGGGTCCAAGAGACTTTTTTGTAGGGCTTTGTCTGATATAATAGACACATAAAGGTCATTGCTGTAAGTCAAACCATATTGTGGGGCTCGTCAAAAACATAAAATAGGTGGCGCTATAGAGCCTAATCCTTTTTGACCCATGCCTGTCGCCCATAAAATACGTAATTTTACGCGACTCTGGAAGCGTGTGCAAAATTTGGTGAGTTTTTGAGCATTTTAAGGCCTCCAAAAAGGCAATTTATTTATGGCGAGAATAATAATAATAATAATAATAATAATAATAATAATAATAATAAACATCACAGATACAATAGGGTCCTCGCACTTTCAGTGCTCGGGCCCTAATAATAATAATTAAAGCTGCAAGCAGCGATGAACGGGCCCTCGCACTCACGGCCACCACCCCCCATAAGCATATCAGAAATGACACTTACGACTTCCTATGTCAAACCATTCAAAAGTTATAGCAGTAAAAAGGGACAACCAATCAGAAGAAGGGGCGGGGCTAATTAAGGCCAAAGAAGCTCAAGGACTCATTACAGAGCCCCATGACACCACCCACGACTCTATGTCAAAACATTCAAAAGTTATAGCAGGAAATAGGGACAACCAATCAGAAGAAGGGGCGGGGCTAATTTTCACCAATTATGGTCAAGGACTCAATGCCGAGTCCCATGACACCACCCACAACTCTTTATGTCAAACCTTTCAAAAGTTATGGCAGAGAAAGGTTTTCTAGGGGGCGCTGTTGAGCCGTTAGGCCACGCCCATTAATGCAAACCATAAAAATCAAATTTATCGCCAGGCCTGGCTTGGTGCAAAATTTGATGACTTTTTGGGCCGTTTAGGGGGGCAAAAAAGGACCTCCTTTCGTCAGAAGAATAAAAAGAAAGAAAGAAAGAAAGAAAGAAAGAAAGAAAGAAAGAAAGAAAGAAAGAAAGAAAGAAAGAAAGAAAGAAAGAAAGAAAGAAAGAAAGAAAGAAAGAAAGAAAGAAAGACAGAGACACACATACAGAGAAAATCATGGCGGTACAGATGAGAGGATAGTAGTTAAAATCAGATCACTCAAATGAACGACGATCATACAGTACAGCTGTATCTCATGGTCCAGAATGTATGATATTATATTAATCTATTATACCATATTATATTACATGTTGTTATATCATATTAGCGTACCCAGTAATATAGCATATTGTATTATTATATTGTATGTTGCTTCATTTCATATATTTTTGACTGTATTATATTGTAAAATTATATATCATAGCGATTGCATTATTATATAATTTCATTTATAACACTAAAATACAATTCCTCACACACACACTCCTTCCAAATGTTTCTTTTTTTGCTCCATTATGACAATTGTATGCTGTCATCCATTATGTTTTTTGTTTTTAAGTTTGTTATGTCTGTTATTCAAATATATTAATACATTCATTAATATGCTATACTGTATTTTGTTTTGTGTATATTGTGTGTGTGTTTGTGTATGTATATATATATACATATATGTATATATATATATATATATATATATATATATATATATATATATATATATATATATATATATATATGTGTGTGTGTGTGTGTGTGTGTGCGTGTGTGTGTGTGTGTATACCTGAATAGCATAACCAGTAGTGTGACTACCTGCAGAACGTAGTTTAGCATGAAAGCCTGCATATTTAACGTACATCAAGCATCCTGTATCGTAGCTACATGTCTGCCGTTTGTAACAAAGAAAACTGCGTGAAAATCGGTTGAAAATTAAGCAAGTTATAGTTATTTTACTTATGCAGACACCTCCTTCCACAATAGAAGTGAACGCACTGGAGTCAAAGCGATACCGATCCAAGGAATTTCTCGACTAACTTATGCTGCTATCTCACTACATTTAGATAATAAAATTAGTAAAACTGTTAACCAGATGCTTTTTAATTTCCTATGGAAAAATCGTATACATTACATTAGAAAAAGTATAGTCATGAATACTTATGAATCTGGAGGGCTTAATTTCCTGGATTTTAAAACTTTAAACAATACATTTAAAATTAATTGGGCGAAAAATTTTATGAAGAATCCCACCTCAATCTGGAATTTTATTCCCCACCATATTTTCTCTCGTTTTGGAGGCCTTCATTTCATACTGTCTTGTAATTATAATGTAGAAAAAATTCCAGTTAAGTTATCTGTATTTCATAAACAGGTCCTCCTTGCATGGACTCTTATCTATAAGCATAACTTTTCACCCCACCGTTATATTATTTGGAACAATAGAGATATCCTAGTTAGAAATAAATCCTTTTTTTTAAACCTGGTTTCAGAACCGGATCTGGCTGGTGAGTCCGCTGCTAAATGAGGAAGGAGTTGTGCTGTCTTACGGAGACTTTTCATCACGACATAGTCTTCAAATAACTCCTGAAGAATTCTCAGTTGTCGCCAATGCTATTCCATCAGGCACCTTAATGCTTTTTAAAAACAGTTGTACTTCCTCGTCTAGAAATGTGTCTGTCCCATTCTCAACTGACTCCCCAATAGGTAA
The DNA here is from genome assembly GCF_033807715.1 of Cololabis saira. Lineage (NCBI taxonomy): Eukaryota > Metazoa > Chordata > Actinopteri > Beloniformes > Belonidae > Cololabis > Cololabis saira. The sequence continues at coordinate 36,070,443 of NC_084605.1, forward strand.
AATATGTTTTTCACTGACCCAAAAGAATAATAATAAAAGGGTACGTGCCTTATTTCAAAAAGATATTGTTGCTACCCCTAATATTACTGTTTATTGGAATCGTTTCACAGATCATATTGATTGGAAAAAAACTTGGATGCTTCCTAACAAGTTTTTAATCACAAATAAGGTTAAGGAGGTCTCTTACAAAATCATACATAAATATGATCCTGCTAACCATTACATGCAGAAATTTAAAAAGGACATTAATACAAATTGTTCCTTCTGTAATTTACATCCAGAAACAGTTGTCCATTTATTTTGGCTTTGCTCTCATTCGAAAAAACTATGGGCAGATATTAGCAAATTTATTATTGACTCCTTTGGTATAGATTTTAATTTATATTGGGAAAATGTTGTTTTTGGTTTCCATTGTTTCTCTAAAAAAGAAGGAAAATGTTACTTTTTGATAAATCTGTTTTTATTTCTTGCCAAATTCCATATTCATAAGAGTAAATTTTCAAAGAAAACCCCTTGTTTTTTTGTTTTCCAGAAAGAAATGGAACTTTACTTGAAATTAATCCTAAAATCAACAAATGAAAAGGCTTTTAAAACCGTAGACTTGTGTTACGTTTAATCTTCTTGAATAACAAACATCACCCCTGGCACATGTTCTGTTTTTTATTTGTATACTGTTCGTGTATACTGTTTTGTGATAATTCTTTTAAATAAAGTAAAAAAAAAAAAAAAAAAAAAACCGATCCAAGATGGCGGCCACGCCCGATGTTCTCAGGCAGTCAATGCGGCGCCTTGACCAAGATGGCGGCCGCGCTGAACACCAGCCCCTCCCCCCGTGGGAGCTGCGCGCGCATTCCAAACTCCACCCCCCCAACCCCCTCCACCCACCCCCACCCCCCCGCCCCCGGGGGAGCTGCGCACGCATTCCAAACACCTTCGCCCGGCGGGAGCTCAGCCCCTCCCCTCTCCACTCTGCTGGAGCTGCTGGAGCTGAGAGACTGAGAGATCAACATGTCAGGCAGCCTGATCACACATAAATATTATTTAAAAATCACTCATGTATCTTTGACTTATGGAATTAACATGATATTTTTTCTCATTATAGTAAACAACATATCTATGAAGTCGGATGTCAATTTTGACATTTTGTGACAAAGACATAGCTTTTTATGTTATTAGTTCATTTTTTTAATTTTTAGAGTGACGGAGTTCTTCAAAAATAATATGTTCCAGTGTATGATTTTTTAGTCCTGTTGTAAGCTATCTGAAACTGCCATTTAATTTTCCTTACACAAAATCTCTGATTTTTAATTAATATTTTACCAGAAATACAGAGTGACATAAAAATGCCAATTCCTTTCAAATTACGACCACGATACGCGACACGGTCAACAAGGGACCTACTGACAATCATATGTGTCGATTGGATTAAGATTGGATGAACGAAACAGCCATTACAGCACATAATTTGATGAAAAATGTATACCTGACCAAAAGGTGGCGCTATGGAGTTCATCCAAGATTGTCATATCCACTTGTTCAGAATGGAAGCCTGATTACATGAATTGATTTTGGGTTAATTCTGACCAATTATGTTTAAGTTACAACAACTTTTATGTTCATGGCAAGACCCCGAAATTTGACAACCTCTAACGGCCACGCCCTTTGACACAAACTTACAGTTTTCTCTGTCACTCATCGTCAATGCCTTACCTATTATCTGACCAACTTTGAGATCAAGAAACTGATCTCGTTTGGAGCACAGATGCAAACTAGAAGACATGACAATTCCTGGTGCCAACAGGTGGCGCTACAACCGATCCTGAATATTCCACCATAGATGGGTTCAGGCTCAGCCTACAATCATGCACATACGTTTTCGACCACATCAAATCATGTATTGCTGAGTTACAGCCAATTGATGTTTGATGGCGAAGCTTAAAAATGACCTCAAACTTCGCCGGATCACTACAATCACGCCCTCTGGCAGAAACTTAAAAGCTTCGCAATTTAGCGTCGGCCATGTGTCTAGATTGTACAAACCAAGTTGTGAGCCAATTCGATAAAATCTCTAGGAGGAGTTCGTTAAAGTACGAGGCCTAGAAATGATCAGAATTCATGAAAAATGACATTTTCTGTTCAAAATGCCGGACTTCCTGTGTAACTTAGACCATGGGTCCAAAAGACTTTTTTGTAGCTCTTTGTCTAATATAATACTCACATAAAGGTCCTTGCTGTAAGTCAAACCATATTGTGGGGCTCGTCAAAAAACATAAAATAGGTGGCGCTATAGAGCCCATTCTTGTGGACCCATGCCTGTCGCCCATAAAATACGTAATTTTACGCGACTCTGGAAGCGTGTGCAAAATTTGGTGAGTTTTCGAGCATTTTAAGGCCTCCAAAAAGGCAATTTATTTACGGCGAGAATAATAATAATAATAATAATTAAAGCTGCAAGCAGCGATGAACGGGCCCTCGCACTCACGGCCACCGCCCCCCATAAGCATATCAGAAATGACACCACCCACGACTTCCTATGTCAAACCATTCAAAAGTTATAGCAGAAAAAAGGGACAACCAACCAGAAGAAGGGGCGGGGCTAATTGAGGCCAATGAAGGTCAAGGACTCCATACAGAATCTGATGACACCACCCACGACTCTCTATGTCAAACCATTCAAAAGTTATAGCAGAAAATCGGGACAACCAATCAGAAGAAAGGGCGGGGCTAATTAAGGTCAAAGAAGCTCAAGGACTCATTACAGAATCCCATGACACCACCCACGACTCTCTATGTCAAAACATTCAAATGTTATAGCAGGAAATAGGGACAACCAATCAGAAGAAGGGGCGGGGCTCATTTTCGCCAATTATGGTCAAGGACTCAATACCTAGTCCCATGACACCACCCACGACTCTTTATGTCAAACCTTTCAAAAGTTATGGCAGAGAAAAGTATTCTAGTGGGCGCTGTTGAGCCGTTAGGCAACGCCCATTAATGCAAACCATGAAATATCAAATGTATCGACAGGCCTGGCTTTTCTTTAAGTTGCGACATGATACAGGTGTGTACCGATTTTTGTCCATGTACGTCAAACCGTATTATGGGGCTTGAGGCGCAAAGTTTTTTCTGTCTGAACCAATCAGATGAAGGGTGGGCGCGCTTTTTGCCGTCTAGCGTCGCCACGGTAACACTTTTGAAAGAGAAAAGTAATGCGTGGTGTCGGAGGATGGAGACGCACGTTTTGATGTATAACACACCTGGGTGCACGTTACAGTTCGGGCCGCATTAATGACCGAAGAAATGGCATAAATTGCGCCAAAATTACACGATTAATTCAAAATGCTCAAAATGGCCGACTTCCTGTTGGGTTTCGGCCATGGCGCCAAGAGACTTTTCTTTAAGTTGTGACATGATACAGGTGTGTACCGATTTTGGTGCATGTACGTCAAACCGTCAAACCTTAAAAGGAACCCTGGCTATTAAGACATGTAGGTCTTAAAAGATAAATGTTGGTATCAATTATAACAATGGGATATAAAAAACCTTTTGATGTCTTCGTTTTTTATAAAATTTGAAAATATAATTTAACATGTAGGTCGCCATTGTTGTTTACATTCTGGGTAGTGACGTCAGACGGTGGCACCTGCTAGCCGCCGTCCACTGTTTTGACACCCAGAAACAGATGAAAACACAGCTAAACAGGTGACGGCGCACCAGAAACACAGATCAAAACACAGCCAAACATTAAGGTGACGAAGCACCTACAAAAAAGTTAAAAAAAAAAAAAAGTACAGCACCATAAAGCATGAACTATAAAAACACCATAAAACTCAGATAGACTAACAGACCACACGTTTCAACTAGCAGATATAGCCGATGCTACAATAAAAACCCCAGCCAGATCTGGCATCATTAAATTAAATAAAGATGTTCTTGCCTATTTGACGCGAAGTCTGCACCTCCCGTTTCATCAAAGTCCCGGGCCAGTCCCCTCAGCCTCTGGTCTGTCATCACCCAGCACCGAAGCCGGTTTTAGGGGGGGGGCAGGGGTGGGCTATGCCCACCCAAATGTGCATCATGCCCACCGGCGTCTCCATCCCGGCCAGAGCGGAGAGCGCAGAGCGGAGAGCGGGTGGCGGAGCGCTGCAGGCTCTAAAGCCCCGGCTACGCCGTCTACGGCGTAGGCTACGTAGCCTAATGCACTGGTAAGATGCGCACGACTTTGATCATTTTTGCAGATCTCCCGTGCATCACAGAACTTTGATCCAGTTTGCCTGAACCGAGACGTCTTATGGGCTCCCTCGTCCTGGAGGTGGTTTCCATCTGGTTTGCAAAAATCGGATATCATGCGGTTTGGGACTGTTCAGACTTCAAAAGAGTCATCCAGTTTCAATCTGGATGGGCTAAAAATCGGATATTTGCCTGCAGTCTGAACGGGGGCTTAGGGACTACAAGTCTTAATAACCAGGGTTCCTTTTAACAAACCATGGTTTACTATAGAACTTAGGAAATCTGCTTTAAACAAAAACAAGCTTTATAAAAGGCATTTTCAAAGTCCTAGTCCTTGAAATTGTGCTACATACAAAAATTATAGGAATAAATACAACCATCTTATTAGAAATAAATAAATGATCTATGGAAAATATTGAAAGAATTACTCAACAAGATAAAAAAATCATCTATTCCAGCCCAGTCTACATTTCAGGATGGCGCATAAGATAACAGAGCATACACAAATTGCTAATAAATTCAATGATTTCTTTATAAATGTGGGTCCACGTCTTGCAAAACATCTTAAGAATGTTCATGGTTCTTCTAACTATAAATGAAGGTTATCCCTCTTTAAAGGGGACCTATTATGAAAAACATAGGAACATACAACGACATAGTTATGCTGATTCTTTAATAAAATGTCTTTATATTTGTCTCAAATCTTAACCCTCTTTATGAGGGTGACACTTCCATTATAGATAAAATGTATTTAAAAATGGTTTTCGAAAATGAAAGGACACATGAGTCTATCTTTCTTGAACAGTTAATTTAATTACTGATACTTATTAAAATATAAATTTTGTTAAGGAAATCTATTAATTTTGAGATAAATAAGGGTCGCCCCCAATTACTTTTTTAAGGTCGTTGCCCTATTAATGTAGGTTTAAAAACACTAAAATACCTTTGTTTTAAGTTTTCACATATATGCACACTACATTCCAAATGTTTGGAAAATGGCCAAATATATCTTTATTTTAAGTATTTTAAGAAATAGGCCTTATACATCATTGACCCAGAACTGTAATTCAGGCTTAAAGGAGACATATTATGGCATTTAATGTATATTTTAAACAGGCCTTGAATGTCTTAAAAACAATCTAATCTAATCTGTGGCTCATTTTCAGGGCGGTGGGGGCTATGATAATGAGGCTCTGCTCTGATTGTCTGCTTGAATGACGTGTAGGAGGGGAGGAGACGAAGCGTCGCTCCGTAGCAAAGCGTGTCCACGGTTCTGCGTTAAATCGACACGTACCCTACGCCGTAGGCTCCGGGGGAGAGCTGGCTCTCCCGGCTCTCCCCCGGAGCCTACGGGTTCGGATCCCCTCGACGGGCTGGTCCGTGAGCAGCTCCGGCAGCTCCGTACGCGGCGCCGGGGCTCCGGAGCTAAGCTAAATACTTAGCCCATGCAAAGATCATAGGCTACTCATAGACAAATATAAATTACATTAAAAAAACCGGAACTTACCGCTGACTTGTGTCAGTTGTCGGGTCCGTGCTGTGGGATCTGATCCTTTTATGAGGGTAAATGTCCATGCAAAACCTCATCTTAACTCTCCCTCGTTGTTCAAACAGCCAGCGCTGCTGAACAATGGCGGAGCTCGAGCGGCCGGCAGAGCTGGTTGTGGGCGTGGTTTCAGCAGCGGAGGAGACCGAGGGCTGGTGTGCATTTTGGTGACGTAAAGAAAATGCACAAATCACAACGGCCCGTGGAAACCACATGACACTGTCACTGGGGGACTCTGTAAGGGTGGGGGCGAGCAGACCTTGCAGATTTGCATGGGATATCATCTTCTCTGTGTTGGCAGGCTGACGGGAGACCACTTTATATATGTTAAAACAAGAAAAACGTGTTTTTCATAATAGGTCCCCCTTTAAAGATCCCAGGGAGTCGTTTGCACCATGTCATAACTGCATGCGAGAGTCCGATTATCACGTTGAGCTGCGTGACATCGGATGCTCTCTGTCCACACTGAAACTGTTAAACTCGCAGCCAGTTAGGACAGTCCAATACAAAAAAAATAAAGCAATGGAATTGATTTTGTCGCTGAAGCTTGTTCGCATTGCATGGAACACGCTTTGTACGCAGCTGGCTCTTCTGCCTGGAGCGGCTCGTTTTAGAATTCCTACCGGGCCCTGAATGCATCTCGTCGTTCTCCTGCGCGTGTGAAACAAAACACTGGGGAGGTGTCAGGTTTCTCCCAGCAAGGGCACGTGTGAGTGACGTCATCACGCAGTCCGGGCTCGGAGCTCCGGGAGCGCGCCCCCTCCCCTTTGTCTTCCCCAACTCAGAACTGCAGTTTGCGCGTTCACGTGTCTGAGACAGGCTGAGACAGGGTGGCAATGATTCATTCGACATAAATATTCATAGAAAATCCCATATTGGAAGGACTTTATAGCAATTCACACAATATTTTCACATTACAGTAAACAATATATGTACGAAGTCACATGTCAATAAAATAATTTTATGGCAAAGTCATAGCTTTTTACATTATTAGTTGGTATTTTCAAAAAAGAGAGTGGCAGAGTTCTTCAAAAATAATATGTTCCAGTGTATGATTTTTTCGTCATGCCAAAAGGTCTCTGAATCTGGCATTTAATTTTCCTTACACAAAATCTTTGATTTTTAATTAATATTTTTCCAGAAATACAGAGTGACATAAAAATGCCAATTCCTTTCAAGCAATGACCACGATACGCGACACGGTCAACAAGGAACCTACTGACAATCATATATGTCGATTTCATTAAGATTGGATGAACGAAACAGCAATTGCAGCACATAATTTGATGAAAAATGTATACCTGACCAAAAGGTGGCGCTATGGAGTTCATCCAAGATTGTCATATCCACTTGTTCAGAATGGAAGCCTGATTACATGTATTGATTTTGGGTTAATTCTGACCAATTATGTTTAAGTTACAACAACTTTTATGTTCATGGCGAGACACCGAAATTTTACTACCTTTAACGGCCACGCCCTTCGATAAGAACGTACAGTTTTCTCTGTCAGTCATCGTCAATGTCTTACCTATTAAAGTGACCAGCTTTGAGATCAATACACTCATCTCGCTTGGAGCACAGATGCATACTAGAAGACATGACAATTCCTGGTGCCAACAGGTGGCGCTACAACCGATCCTGAATATTCCACCACATATGTCTTCAGGCTCAGCCTACAATCATGCACATACGTTTTCGACCACATCAAATCATGTATTGCTGAATTACAGCCAATTGATGTTTGATGGCGAGGCTTAAAAATGACCTCAAACTTCGGTGGATCACTACGGTCAAGCCCTCTGGCAGAAACTTAAAAGCTTCGCAATTTAGCGTCGGCCATGTGTCTAGATTGTACAAACCAAGTTGTGAGCCAATCTGATAAAATCTCTAGGAGGAGTTCGTTAAAGTACGAGCCCTGGAAATGACCATAATTCATGAAAAATGACATTTTCTGTTCAAAATGCCGGACTTCCTGTGTAACTTAGAGCATGGGTCCAAGAGACTTTTTTGTAGGGCTTTGTCAGATATAATAGACACATAAAGGACATTGCTGTAAGTCAAACCATATTGTGGGGCTCGTCGAAAAACATAAAATAGGTGGCGCTATAGAGCCTAATCCTTTTTGACCCATGCCTGTCGCCCATAAAATACGTAATTTTACGCGACTCTGGAAGCGTGTGCAAAATTTGGTGAGTTTTGGAGCATTTTAAGGCCTCCAAAAAGGCAATTTATTTACGGCGAGAATAATAATAATAATAATTAAAGCTGCAAGCAGCGATGAACGGGCCCTCGCACTCACGGCCACCGCCCCCCATAAGCATATCAAAAATGATACCACCCACGACTTCCTATGTCAAACCATTCAAAAGTTATAGCAGAAAAAAGGGACAACCAATCAGAAGAAGGGGCGGGGCTAATTCAGGCCAATGAAGGTCAAGGACTCCATACAGAATGTGATGACACCACCCACGACTCTCTATGTCAAACCATTCAAAAGTTATAGCAGAAAATCGGGACAACCAATCAGAAGAAGGGGCGGGGCTAATTTTCGCCAATTATGGTCAAGGACTCAATACCGAGTCCCATGATACCACCCACGACTCTTTATGTCAAACCTTTCAAAAGTTATGGCAGAGAAAAGTATTCTAGTGGGCGCTGTTGAGCCGTTAGGCCATGCCCATTAATGCAAACCATGAAAAATCAAATTTATCGCCAAGTCTGGCTTGCCCATAGGAAAAACAACACCAACCGCCGCTGAGTTTGTGTGCAGTTTCCCATTGAAACAATATCTCACACTACTGAGGTTAGATGAAAAACATTAATTAGATGAAGTTGGTAATTAAAGGAACATGAGGCAGGATTGAGGCAGGATTTATGAAAAAAATGTGTATACGTTTTAAGTTTTCTAGTAATAATGTCAGATGAAGCGTTCCAAACCAAAAAGAATGAGCCCTCTAGCGTATCTGTCCTTTGCCTTGAACAGGCTGTGTGCTGCAAAATGTGCTGCAATTGTGCCCGGAATTTCCCGCGCTGTCCTGCGGATGTGACGTCACATGACGCTGCATGCACGTTCTCCCCGTTCTCCCGTGCCGGCTTCGCTGTTGGCTGCAGTACCCCCAACGGCCGTCGTGGTGAAGGGTGGCGCTAGAGAGTCTCATTTCTTAAAAGGAGCCTCAAGCTCCTTTAAAGATTACAATATTTAGATATCACTCATCACACCAGTAAACAGGAGAAACCACAATGGTCAATTCTCGCCAAATTGAGTAAATTCCAATTGTCCCTGAACGCACCAGTGGATGAAAGATGCAGTGGATGAAGAAATAATCATCAGTTTCCGAATTCCGACGGTGTATATTTTTATTTGCACCTTTTGCTATAAAAAAAAACAAAAAACAGTCAATGAAAAATGGATAGGAATAGTAAGCCAAGAGGACTTATAATATTACAAAGTTCACTCTCACTCTCAAATAAATAAATAAATATATATAAATAAATACAACAACACACCCCTCTCCCCTTCAAATAAATTCAAATGAACAATCAAACTTGTTTCTTTATACAATTAATTAATTTATACATTTATCAATATTCCATACCATGTCTTTGTAAAAGAGCATAATACAAAGTCTTTCAGCATAAAAGTACGTATTTTTAATGTGTGACAGCGTCCTGTTTCATAACTAAATCTCTGCCAGCCTCTCCAAGATGGCCGTCGGTACCTTATCCAAGATGGCGGCCGCGCTGAACGTCAGCTCCAATGCCCCGCCCCCCCGCGGGAGATGCGCGCGCATAACAAGCCCCCCCCCCTCCCCTCCCCCCACCCCCCACCCCTCCCTCCGTCCCCCGCGGGAGCACCCCTCCTTTCTCTCCTCTCCTCCTTTGGCTGTCAGTCAGAGTTAAGAATCCAGTGAATTTAACATAAATATTAATAGAAAATCAACGGTCCCACTCAGGCTTTTGAAATTCACAAGATATTTTCTCATTATAGTAAACAACATATCTATGAAGTCGGATGTCAATTTTGACATTTTGTGACAAAGACATAGCTTTTTATGTTATTAGTTCATTTTTTTAATTTTTAGAGTGACGGAGTTGTTCGAAAATAATATGTTCCAGTGTATGATTTTTTAGTCCTGTTGTAAGCTATCTGAAACTGCCATTTAATTTTCCTTACACAAAATCTCTGATTTTTAATTAATATTTTACCAGAAATACAGAGTGACATAAAAATGCCAATTCCTTTCAAATTACAGCCACGATACGCGACACGGTCAACAAGGGACCTACTGCCAATCAAATGTGTCAATTTGCTTAAGATTGGATAAACCAAACAGCAACTAAAGCACATAATTTGATGAAAAATGTATACCTGACCAAAAGGTGGCGCTATGGAGTTCATCCAAGATTGTCATATCCACTTGTTCAGAATGCAAGCCCGATTAAATGTATTGAATTTGGGTTCATTCTGACCAATTATGTTTAAGTTACAACAACTTTTATGTTCATGGCGAGACCCCGATATTTGACAACCTCTGACAGCGACGCCCTTTGACACAAACTTACAGTTTTCTCTGTCACTCATCGTCAATGTCTTACCTTTTATCTGACCAACTTTGAGATCAAGAAACTGATCTCGTTTGGAGCACAGATGCATACTAGAAGACATGACAATTCCTGGTGCCAACAGGTGGCGCTACAACCGATCCTGAATATTCCACCACATATGTCTTCAGGCTCAGCCTACAATCATGCACATACGTTTTCAACCACATCAAATCATGTATTGCTGAATTACAAGCAACTGATGTTTGATGGCGAGGCTTAAAAATGACCTCAAACTTCGCCGGATCACTACAGTCACGCCCTCTGGCAGAAACTTAAAAGCTTCGCAATTTAGCGTCGGCCATGTGTCTAGATTGTACAAACCAAGTTGTGAGCCAATTCGATAAAATCTCTAGGAGGAGTTCGTTAAAGTACGAGGCCTAGAAATGATCAGAATTCATGAAAAATGACATTTTCTGTTCAAAATGCCGGACTTCCTGTGTAACTTAGAGCATGGGTCCAAGAGACTTTTTTGTAGCTCTTTGTCTAATATAATACTCACATAAAGGTCATTGCTGTAAGTCAAACCATATTGTGGGGCTCGTCAAAAAACATAAAATAGGTGGCGCTATAGAGCCCATTCTTGTCGACCCATGCCTGTCGCCCATAAAATACGTAATTTTACGCGACTCTGGAAGCGTGTGCAAAATTTGGTGAGTTTTCGAGCATTTTAAGGCCTCCAAAATGGCAATTTATTTACGGCGAGAATAATAATAATAATAATAATAAACATCACAGATACAATAGGGTCCTCGCACTTTCAGTGCTCGGGCCCTAATAATAAACATCACAGATACAATAGGGTCCTCGCACTTTCAGTGCTCGGGCCCTAATAAACATCACAGATACAATAGGGTCCTCGCACTTTCAGTGCTCGGGCCCTAAAAATACAGACACGGACAAGAACAAGGCAGCACCAAATCAACAAATCAGTGGAAGACTCAGACAGTGAAAATAGTGATGAAATTGAGCTGGTGTGTCATTTCCCGTACAACCAAGAAGTAAGTCAGAGGGCGGCAGATTTGAATCCAGACGCAGAGCCATTTGCACCAGCTTTGATGGGGCAAGGCCGAGTACCAGGTCTTGAAGAGTCAGTGGCTGCAGAGACTGATGATAGAGACATCACAGCTGATGAAGATGGTGAGAACGACACTGCAGAGCCTGGGGAAAGGGTGCTAGAGTCATCAGAGGAAGATAATCCCGACCCTCCGCCAGCATCCAGCTATCCGCGGCGACACAGGCACCGTTCCAGAATGCTGACCTACGACGCCTTGGGTGAGCCGACGTGGGTGGAAGCTGGTGCCGAGAGCCTGCACGTCGTGAGTATGTCATCAGCCTGTGGACCACCGGTCATGTGGCGACCGTGGACATCACCAGACATTGAGATAATGGGTTGAACTCACATTAGACTCACATTGTTCTCATTAAGAGAAAAAAAAAATGGACTCTAGGAAGTAGAGTGGTGGGATTTTATGGACTGTTTAATGTGGGAAAAAAAGACAATTCTGGGAGAACATATTGAACTGATACTGTAACAAATGAAGAGACTGGTAACAGACTAAAAGAAGTGAGGCCGATATGAGTTCTGTTAAATTGGAGAGTCGATCTGATTGGGATCCAGAGTACAGTAACTGATGTGTAATGGTATAGTTAAATGTGCCAAATACTTTGATAAATGGGTCCTAATTGAATTGAATGTCAAGTGCCATTTTGAAATAAGTAATATCATTTTTTCAGTGAATTCAGTGAAATTCAATGTGTTGGGAAAGTACACTTTGGATAACTGAAATGTCCGGAGACATTTATTATTGAGGGGGAGAGTGTGGCACACAGAGTAATCAGGGGAAGGATATGCCACAGTTATAATATTTGCTTGTTTAATTTGCATTTTGTTTGATGCAGCTCAGGTCCAGTTCAGGTGATGTTTTCTGAGTGTTTTCTGCTAAAGTAAGAGGTTCGGTTTATTGTTGAAAAATGTAGTTTTGTCCGGCCGTGCGCCATGTCCAAGTCTCACCAGTAGGGGGCGCAGACGCTCCACGGAGCGTGGAGGAACGACGGAAGTCTGGTGATGAAGACTCCGAAGAGGAAGAGTACGGACTCGAGGAGAAAGTTACCTGTTTTTGTAGCGAACTTTGATGGTTGTAAACCGTGATATTTGCTCTTTCAAGAACAAATTAAAAACTTTAAATTAAATATGTAGTGGAGGACAGTTTCCTTCTGCACCACGCTACATACGCAAAAAGAAAATTCAGATTCTCAAAACTGTGCGTACGCCCAAATCCACGCGCGTTTCTTTGAACATCACAATCAACGTGGATTCAAGCGCACATGCAGGATCACGACACTCCGCCCTGTCTCCTCCGTATGTAAATATATTTGAATATGATAATGAGGATAATTATCTATTAAAAACCGCTCAGCCTAACAAGGAACTTGCAAAAACAAGTAAAACAAATAAAAAAAAACATCGGCTGTGAGCTGGAGACAGTCCTGTCAAAAGTTGAGGCCTGGAAAAAATAATTTATTTGGGGGCATTTCTTCCGATTTAAGCTGTTGTTGTTCTTTGCTTTGTGTTGCATTCCGTGAAGAGTTGTGGTCTTATTATGATCATAAGGGTTTGTGAATGTTTATGGGCAGCGTTAGTGAATCATTACACCCTGCTTTTCTTGTTTGTATTTTAAGAACCGACACCAGAATTTAAGTTTGTGGATGAAAAACGTCTCCTCGTTCCGCTTTATTGTCACGCGTATTATATACTGACGGATTAAGCCCAATGTACATGTTTATTGAGTCCTACACATTGTGGATGTCCGCGATCACCTCTACAATGTGAACAACATGAACTTATATTTAAAACATGAAGCATCACGATCTGATTCCAGAAATAAAGACAACTTGTGCCAATGGGATTATCGAGGTGCAAACGTGAGAAATAAAGAGCAAAGTTGCTGTAACTCGGAGTGTTCCATCCGCAGGAGGAGAGACCGGTCTAGATCCCGGTCCATCACCGGAGAAACACTTTCTGGACCTGCAGCAGCTGCAGCTGACTCCATATCAGACTTTGAAAGTTCCCTAAACATTCAATGAAAACTTTATTCATCATTGCTGAGTCAGATCAGTTCGTACCAACCAACCTTTACGTGACATCTTAGTTTTATTTTAAAAGACAACTTTACAGAACCGCATCTTCACTGCAAAATGTATTTTAATGTTTTTCTGTCCAGACACAGTTATGGGATGTTTTAGGATTTGGCTTTAATCTCCAGTAATCGTCCCATACGGTCGTCATGACGACAGAGATGTCCGAGCTGTCAGCAGCTCCAGCTGAAAGATCATGTTAGTCTGAACCGGAGCAGCTGGTCCAGTTCAGGGCTGAGATCCAGAAGATCCTCTTGGTACCTGAACCAGCTGATGGTCCAGTCTTAGTCCTGGACCAGCAGATCCAGACTAAACCAGCTGATGGTCCAGTCTTAGTCCTGGACCAGCAGGTCCAGACTAAACCAGCTGATGGTCCAGTCTTAGTCCTGGACCAGCAGATCCAGACTAAACCAGCTGATGGTCCAGTCTTAGTCCTGGACCAGCAGATCCAGACTAAACCAGCTGATGGTCCAGTCTTAGTCCTGGACCAGCAGATCCAGACTAAACCAGATGATGATCCAGTCTTAGGTGACGACATCCACTGCCAATCCAGGAAGCAGGAACACACGGAGACACAACTGCAACAAAAAACCACAAACAAAACACAAAACCGACACGGAGCCGACCAAGGAAGAACCCCCCCAACTACCACTGCATCACCAGTGAGTGTCGCCAATGGACAAAACCTCAGAAAAGTGCGTACGCCAGACTGGATGTGTGTGAGTGAAAGACCGCAATTTTCCACGTTCAAATCACTTTTTGAACATCCGGCCGTGAGCGTAGAAAGTGGTGTACGCACGTTTTTTGTGCACCGCACATTTTGTACATGAGGCCCCAGGGGAGGGGAAAACAGAAGCAAGGAAATGAGGAGGCATCACTAGACCATGACAATAACAGCTATTTTGAGACTGTGTTGTTAAGTTGTTAATCCCTGATACTTGGTGGCTCCCCATTTTGATTAATTAATTTTGATCATTTACTTACATTATTAATAACTGTCATCAGACAACTATTAATAACCCTTTGATAACTAAACAAGTATTCATTTGATGCATAACAGCTGAAACACTTAGTTGCTTGAAATCAAGGTTAGAAGATGTCTTTAACTGAATTATTTAAACCATTCAGAATTTAAATTTAAATGTTAAAATGTTAATTTCAGTACTACACTGTAACTCTAGTTTAAGTCTAACTTTTCTTCATTATGCCTTTGCACTGTAACTCAACCTTTTTTTCTCTCTCGACTTTTCATGTATTCACTATGTAAAGCACTTTGAATTGCAAAGTTGCTGAAATGGGCTATACAAATAAACTCTCTTTGCCTAAAGGCAAACACTTACAGTAAGGCCGCCTCCATCCTACAACACTTGATTCCTGCTGATGTGAGGGATGAAAACAAGCTTTAAGTCTGGCTGGATGCGGGCACGAAGGAGGACCAGATACCAGATATCAATCATAGGTTTGAGGCAACTAGTTTTTGTAAGCAGCACAGAGGGACAGTGAGTGATGATTGTACCGCTGAACCACATAAGTGTTTATCTGATGGATAGAAGAGAGAGGGATAAGAGCAAAGGATGAGAGAAAAAATGGTAAGTAGGAGTTTTCAAATTTTACTTGATAAAAAGTGCCACATTTGGAATGCTCCTCTGATGGAAAACAAATGCAGATTGCAGGCTGGCAAGGTTATCTAAAGCATGAGCTTTTAATCTGATCGATGAACAATACCATCACTGACTGTGTCAGGTGGATCAGCTGTTATTGTAAGAGCACTTTGTCATCATTGAGGGATGATATGGGAGGATGTGACCTGTGAAGCGCACATCATTCATCTCACAGAGGGAGACTATCAGATGTCATGAAAGATTGTATGGCAGACTTAGGTACAGACATATACACCTGTGTAATGTTGTGCCAAAACTGATAGTTTTGCTACAATAAGCTACAATATTTATTATATAAAGTTAATCAGTTGGAGGGGCCCCCTGGGAATTTTTGCTTACGGCCCCAAGGGACTCTAGAATGGCCTCTGCGTATATCAGTGCAAAACTGTGCTTCTCAGCTCTCAGAATATGTTTGAATTACATTGATAGCGTAAATGGTTGAAGAGTTACAGTACTTAAAAAAATATGCATCAAAATCCATTGGTTAGGGACCCCACAAAGAGAGAGAGTTGAGGAACTGTACCCTCCCGAAATGTAGTTGAATATGCCTGCTTTGACTCTGTCAACAAGTCTAAAAGTTGATCTCTGTGAAGGTACATGAAGTGTATTGAAGGTATGGGATTGCATTAGTGCCCTTGGTTATGGTACAGGATGCTTCTGTTGTGACAGCATAATGGTACATTTAGATTTACAGTACAGTAAGTTTAGATCTTAGAGCAATATATTGAAAAAAATCCAAGGACAAAGATGGTCTTGAGGGCACCATATATATATTGGTGCCCTCAAGACCATCTTTGTCCTTGGATTTTTTTTTAACAATGCAATGCAAAACTATATTCTGCACAAATAACAAAGACATTGTTGAAAAGGGGAGGGCCTGGTAACCAGACTGACCTTGTCACAACCGGCACTCTGCTTCCCCGGTCACTCATTCATTCATTGAGTCTGCCACGCCCACACTCCACTCCACCTTCTGCAATCAGGACTGATCACTCAGACCTGCCGCTCATCACTATTTAGTCCCCTGCTCCACTCACTCTCTTTGCCAGATTGTTCTTAGACATCTCGATGCAAGACTCTCCAGCGTTCTCCCGTTGCTGACCCTGCCTGTTTTTGTTCCCAGGTACCCGACCTTGTCTTCCGAACCTGATGCTGATTATTGCCTGCTCTTTGCCTCTGTTGTGGGAAATAAAGTGAACCAGACAACCTACTGCTGTGTGCTCTGTGTATTGCATTTGGGTTCTGTGCTGGCCATTACAGGCCTGCATTCCTGACCTGTTCCCAACTGAAAATGTGTTGAGATTTTTTTCCTTTTCTCTTTGTTTACTTAAATATGTGTAAAAAAACACATTTGACCACAATCTTGGTCTCAATTGCACATAAAAGCAGTTGATTCTTGTAGGTCTAATCCACAAAAGTTTCCCACCAGTGTCAGGTACTTATGTACTCTTGGACTTTTGGCAACCAGGTGGCTCAACTTTGAGTTATATTGAGGATGTAGAAAGAGACAAGGCATTGCATAATTCAAATTTTGGATGACCATTTGAAACATGAAGTTCTAGTAATTTGAAGCCTGGTCAAAATGAAATAAAACAGTTGTACGATAAGACAATCGTAACAACCACCAACAGGGGTTAGCCTCAAAAGGGGTGAAGACTTTAAAGCTAAATTTGCTCTTACTCTTTGCACTGAAGAACATTAAATCTATTAATGTTTTTGAACAATTTTTGAGTTCAAGTATGCCACCTTTTTCTCTAAAAACTATCGAAAAAGGATGAATGTTTTCTTGTTCAAATACGCAAAGGCAGTAATATCCCTGGGGGGTATTTCTCGTGCAAATGAGTGTATGAGATTGCAGTGCCCCAGTTACATGTCACTGCTTTCACGCATCACTGACAACAAGCTAAAAGCAAAAAGAAATAAGAAAAAAACACTTCAAACAAGGTATGTTACACTTCTACCTACAATATCACTACGATTCTCAGGTAATCTCAAAACTTCCAGGTAAATTAGTAATATTACTTATCCATTTGAGCCGGTTTGAGCAGGCAAACTTCCTCTAATGCCAAGTGTAATTCAGTCTTCAGTAAACTAATCTGGGTGATCTTCCCTTTCTGAAATATTAAAAGAAATATGACAACAGACTGTTTATTATTGTGTTTCCTGACATGGATTAGCAATATACGCAAGAAAGAAGACAGTATGTCCTAACAGTATTTAACCATAAAAATGGATTAGCAACTGACAGCGTTATTAAAATCAGGCCCTATATTTTATTTATTATATTTCCTTTACAGGTTGTTTACTGTGCTTAGAATAAGCTTACTTTGGTGCACAAATTTGATTGTTGTCTCAAACTGAATGTGCAAATTGTGGACAGGGTGGTACCAGGGTGGTACCAGACCCGTTTCACAAGTTAAGTGAATGGGTATGGGCTAGAACTAATTGCAACAAATTGCAAATTACAATTTGTTTAACTTTGGTTCCACAGCTAGTAAGTCTACAACAAATGTGCCAGTCAGTTTTAACAGACTAAATAAACAGTTTATTTAAACAGTAAATAAACTAGCAGATACAGATATGGAAATATGCTAATAATATGCTAACAGCAGGACAAAGAAAAACACTAAGTGAAACTTTAGGAATAAACCATGGTCAACATAGATATTAACCAAAATATCTTTCATAACTTACATGACACAGATGTTCACAAGTGAGTATGCCTGAAGCAGTCATAAATGTTCTCCCTGTGCAAGTACGGTTGTTCTTTGTGTTTTTCAGTTTCTTACCATTGTCCAAAGTCATCTGTTACATAGGTTGATGATTCAAAATTGGCCACGTGAGACTACTTGATTGCAACATTAATACATGCTGGGTGTCAAAACGTCCCATTAAAAATTAAGGGCAATAATACATTCTTGCAACCTGATGGCAGAGGTTCGATTCCATTCAGCAATATCAACATTATTGGGGTCAGCGGCTGCTGTTTGGCCATAAGACCTCAGTCAGTGTTCCAATCAATCCCAAAGGTGTTGGATGTTGTTGGGTCCAGGGCTTTCTTCCATCTTTCCAAATAATCCTGTTAAATCAATGCACTTAGACAGTAACAATGCAGAAACATCCAGCCAAATGGGCAGATGTGAGCTCTGTTATTGAAGGCACCATTACCATGCATCCGAGAGGTCGGCAAACATCAAAACAAATATATCCTCCAGACACAATTAAAAGCAGTTCCTTTCAGAGGGGAACTTTTAATACAGTTAGACAGGCCCCTGAAACTTCTGTTATTCATGCTTTCCTATTCAATGAGACACACTTACGGTACATAAACACACACACACACACACACACACACACACACACACACACACACACACACACACACACACACAAGTCTGAAAGACCTCAGTGCGAGTTATGTTGCCAGTGGTGTAAACAAACAATAAGCCAATATAATGTGATATGGGGGCTCTGTCTGACACTAAATGTACTCACTTGGGATTACAGAAGGAGAAAAACTATAATGGGATCATGAAACAAATCTCATGACATGTTTAAACTGAACATTTCTTTTCTCAAAACCCAAATGAAACACTGCCACTATTTTACCTCAGAATGGGTTAATGATCCCAAAATGTACATCTTGATGCGAAGAAGATAATTGATCACAGGAAGGGTAAGTAGCAGTCTGTCAAACAAGCAATATTAATGTTAGATAACAGCGTAAGCCATATTTATATTAGCAACATTAGTTTGTCAGCTTTGGGTCTTTTTTTCCATTGAACAGTGTTTTTCAAATAAGCATAATTCTTGTAACTCTGTATCTCATCCTGTAAAACCTTTTTTTAAATGAACGAAAAAGGAAATATCAACGTTGAAGAAAATGGACAAAAACATCTTTAGTCTTTGACAAATTAGCGCAATTGCTGCTACCACTTATGGGAAAATAGTTAAATGACGAAGGCAGCGGTTTATCATTCAAATGATTATTCAGAAGTTAAACACTATAGCAGTAATTGCATTATGATTAAATAGTGTTAGTGTAAAACTACATTCTATAATCGAGGCCAAAAACAGCTGGAAACTTGATTTTGTTGGCTTTAGATTGACCCACTATGTCACATACAGCTCTGCCAGAGAGGTGGAAATGTGCAAAAAGTGTTTCCATTACATTTTTGCCATAAACTGGATTATCGACATGTCTGAAAAACCACCTCATAAAAGTGTAAAAAGGTTTTTGTGATATTTGGGGCCATTGATCCCTCCTGATGGCAGTAAACCAGTTCAGGGTTTTTGGGGATATTATAAAAGGTTAAGCCATTTCTTTGAGATTTACCCACGGCCCAGCAGATAGAAGGCATATTGGAAGTGGGTCATAATGATTGCGCCGCGATCGCTGTTTGACATCACATGATATCCATACAAATGGAGTGAAGGTTTGGTTTGTATTCCCAGCAGTAAGTCAGACTCATTTCCATTGGGTAATGGACCCCTCAAAGGCTTAGCCACCAAATCTGTTCATGATTTTTATCAACAGCACTAATGGGCACAGCCATGTGTATGGAAAGTTTATAGTTTGGTCATCTTTCTCTCCGTAGGGCGCTGTAGTGGTGACACGCGGGGTTTGGCTGGAGTGCGGCTCGTTTGTTTGTTTGTTTTCCTTTGTTTAACTTGCTGATGCAAGTAGTAGTGAGTGGATATGGTGCTTTAACGTATGCCTGATCGTCGAGGGTGATGTGAACGACACCGGTCCTGCGAGAAGGACAGTTTTTCTTTTTACATATGTTGGACCACCGTCCATATGATTATGAATTCATGACATATGTGATTGGGTGAACATTTCTTTTGGACTAGTAAAGGGCCGAAGCCAAGCTAAAGTTTCATGAACTCTGCCTCATGGTCAGCTCATGACACCTCCAGCTTGGTCTGGAGAACAAAGGGGGGGGGGGGTGGAAATTTCCGCAGTCCGAAGCCAGGACTAAAGTTTACGACACCGTGGCCACACAGCTTGGAACAACGGAAAACCCCATGGACACCAGGATTTGCCTATGTGGCCCCCTTTGTGATAAGGAACCCCCCCTGATTGGACAAGGACCCAAAGCTGCAGGAAGGGGTATCAACTTCCTGTGCGCAACTATAAAAGAGAAGGCCTCCCTCTCTCCGGCCTCTTCTCTCTTTTTCTGCTTCTTCCTTCTCACCCACAGGTCTCTGCTGTAGCACCAGGGAGCCAGCCAAGGGCTGGCTTTCTCCTTCGTGAACGAAGGAGCGTCCGTTTTGCAGCGCTGCACGAGCGACCCACGCAGTTCCGAGCCCAGAAAGCTTAGTAATACACTTTAAAAGTTAGTTTACGCTCCGAGCTGGACTGCTGATCCCGTCATAGTTGTTTTTATTAACTTAAGTGTTTTTGTTTATCTTCTTATTTGTCTACGGCTGCATCCACATTGCTGGATCGTTATGACATGCTTCTCGACAACTGAAAACAAGGCCCTTCTAAATTTCCCGGTTGAATGACCAGAGCGCACGTGTGAAGTTTAGTTTCACAGTGGGGCATTTCTGTGTGGGAAAGATCAGAAGGTCTTGGGTTTCTGGTAGTGAGAAATTATTTAATTGTCTATTATTTTACCTTTCTTCTGTATCTCTCTCTCTTCCTCTCCTACTAACCCCCCCCGCACGCACGCACGCACGCACGCACGCACGCACGCACGCACGCACGCACGCACGCACGCACGCACGCACGCACACGCACACGCACACACACGCACACACGTCACATCCCACACGGATGACCGGAACTTTTTGCATTGTATAATTTCTAATTAAACAAAGAGATAAAAGCAGCCAAAAGGGCATACATGGAGAAGGTGGAGAGGCTCTTTAATAATGGCAAAGCCAGGGATGCCTGGCGTAGGGTTAAAACCCTTGCAGGCTTCTCAAACCCCTCCATGACAGCCCCACATGCAGAGGCCTGTGTCAACATGGCAGAGGACCTAAACAACTTTTTCTGCAGGTTTGATCAGTGTAACTACACAGAAGAGAGGGGGGAGCTCATTGCAGAGCTCTCTACCCTGTCTCAGTCCACTGCCTACCTGCAGCTGCAGCCAGAGGAGGTTGAACAGACGCTGAAAATGCTAAAACCAAAACAAGGCACCCGGACCTGACCAAATCTGCGGGCGCCTGTTGAAGGCCTGCAGCAGTCAGCTGGCCGGGGTCCTCTGCTCACTGTTTAACCGCTCCCTGGCCGAGCACTCCATCCCCTCTGTCTGGAAGTCAACCATCATCTACCTTGTTGAGAAAAGGAGCAACCCCACAAACAACAACGACTATCGACCTGTCGCCCTGACATCGCTGGTTATGAAAAGCTTTGAGAAGCTTGTCCTAAACCAGCTGCAGGTTGATGCAGTTTGCATATCGTCGGCACAGGGGCGTGGATGACGCAGTGCTGACCCTGCTACATGGGACCATCACCCACCTGGAAAAACCCAAGTCCCTTGTCAGGTTGGTCTTTGTGGACTTTTCCAGTGCATTTAACACCTTGCAACCACACCTGATGGGACGCAAACTGCTCCACGTGGACATTGACCCTCACCTGATCCTCTGGGTCCTCTCCTTCCTGACAAACAGACCCCAGAGGGTCAGGGTGAACGGCCACCTCAGTGCCCCGCGGACAATTTCTACTGGATCCCCTCAAGGCTCCGTCATCTCTCCACTACTTTTCACACTGTACACAGACAACTGCAGGAGCTCAACCCCGGGAATAACATACATTAAATACTCTGACGACACCGTCATCATGGACACCACCAATACAGATGGACTGTTACAAAAAGAACTGGACTCTTTTGCCCTGTGGTGTAGAGACAATTGCCTGGACTTAAACACCTCAAAGACCAAAGAAATGGTCATTGACTTCCACCACGGACACCTCACTCCGGATTGTGGAATCATACAAATACCTCGGCACAATAATGGACTACAAACTCACATTTCAACTTCACAGTGAACATCTTGTTTCCAAATGTCAGCAACGCCTCTTTTTTTCTCCGTAAACTTCGTAAACTCCAGGTTCATCAGACAATACTTTCTGCTTTCTTAAATGTTTCATTGAATCCATCCTCACATTCAACATAACAGCCTGGTTTGGTTCACTCAGCATCACCCACCGGAACAGTCTAAATAAAAGGAACCACTCATCAACATCTACAATACTCAGGTCAAGAAAAAGGCACATACATCGCAACAGACACAACACACACATTACATGGCAACTACACTCTACTAAAATCAGCATCAGATACAGGCCACTCCCACTCCGGACAAAGAGAGCATCATCCAGTTTCATCCCCACCTCAATCCGACTTTTAAACACCTAACCCGTTTTTCCTTTTTCTAAAGACCTGTTTCTTTCTTTTATCCTATGTAACTTTTTTATCCTGTAGCCTATTTGATTGTGCTATGAATTTGTTTTTTATTATTGTACTGCATGTAAGGATGCGTGGACTGTGATTTTTGCACTTGCACTTTTGTCCTCCCGCAACAAAGTTCCTAACGGAAAAATAAAGTACTTTTGAGTTTGAGTTGAGTTGATCTTAGGAATCAATTTTGTTGTTTTTTTGTTTTGTTTTGTTTTTTTTCCAAATAATGTGGGACTGCTGGCTTTATCAGCTTTTTGCATGTAATGAGCTCCAGCAGACACCTGCATCCCCATATAGGATTAACCAGGTATAGAAAATGGATGGACGCTGTAGTCCTCAGACTGAAAAGGGAGGATTGCCATCCAAATTGTTTTGAACTCAACAATTAATGAATTGTTTCCTCAAGTAGAGAACTGTAAGTATCTTGACGTCTAGCTCATGAGTGGAGACAGATTGGAGCAGAAAATTGACAGAGAAAAATTGTTGTTATCCCATGAATATATTGTAATTTAAAAAAAGTCCAAAGAAAGACGCATCTTGAATTCGCAATAATGAATAACTTAAATAAGGAGTAACTGAGTTCATTTAACCAGTCATTGACTGTAAGCAAGTCTGAAAAATAAAATCGTTGCATCCAGAAGGCTGTGATTTAGATTTTTGCGTGGTAGAGCATAGTTTTGAAATAGAGTACCGGTAATAAAAAAGTTTTTACCGGTAATAAAAAAGTAATGTCTCAGTCCCACTGAGTGAAAGCATTGTGGCCTAATTTTGCAGTTGTTTAGCTGGATGCTTAGGCCTTACCGAGAGCTTTTCAAAAGCAGAGCAAACGTTGCTTCCCCTGTTGGATATGTGAGATTAAGAATTTAAGTTTTGAGATCATGTGGTAGTCTGCTGGTTTAGAGAGATATATATTTCGCCATCTGTCATTCTTTCTAGAATTATACATATGAAAAGTATATTTTCAAACTCTTAACTGAACTTCTCCATTGCCTACCTGGTTCAAACATCAGTCAGAGCCTGCTCACAGTTTAGAATACATGCCGTGCAGCCGTTGTGGCTTGTCATTGCATGAGTAGTTCTGAATCGATCTGATCGAATGTGAGCTCTCAGGTTTCTACGTATATATTAAACAGCAGACGGACTGAAAAACTGTCCACGAGTTGGTTTATCTATCTGTGGTCATATCTTGACAAAAACATATTTTACATTACTCTTTTAACTATTAATTATAATCAGGGTCAGAGAAAGATTAATGACAAAAAGAAGAGAGAAGAAATTGAAAATATCTCTGGGTATAAAGATTTTTGGAAGAATAAACACTAGGTCCTCAAATGCACCACACTGTAGTAGAGGGACATGCAAAGGTTTGAACACAGATGTTAAGAATTTCTCCTATTGTGAATAACTAAGCAAGCGAAACCCAGGCAAATGAACAAAATCCATGATTTTGAAGTTGACAAATTGCTTTATTTTTCAGAAATAACCCAAATTCTATTTTTGCATATTTTAAGTATACAAAGCATGAAGTTAAAACCCCAAACCATTTCAGCTAAATGAAAAAGAAAATGTAGCTGGCATTCTTTATACAAGAAAGAAATAAAACAAAAACAAAAAAAATCAGTCGGAGATCCTTCAACCATCTCGCATGCACTGCTTTTGCTGAGGTCCATGTCAGTGATATTTATTGTAGATTAGGAGACTGAAAGCAAAGTACCACCTATCCTGATAGAGGTGAACTCACTTGTCCCTATCAAAGTCATTAATTCTTGGTTTTGATATTTGTTTAGAATTATTGTCCTGTTGCAATCTCTCATCTTATGTTCATTGAGTTGTTGCAGATGACAGTTGATTTCAAATTTGAAAGGTTTATGATTGCAGTCTTAATGCAGAAATGTTTGAGAAGATACAGATTCCCATCTTCCTGATATGATTGTCAGTATATGTCTGTGGGAATGCCATCCATCCATCCATCCATCCATCCATCCATCCATCCATCCATCTTCTTCCGCTTATCCGTTCCCGGGTCGCGGGGGCAGCAGTCTCAACAGAGATGCCCAGACTTCCTTCACCCCAGACACTTCCTCCAGCTCTTCCGAGGGGAGTCCGAGGCGTTCCCAGGCCAGCCGAGAGCCGAGAGTCTCTCCAGCGTGTCCTGGGTCTTCCCCGGGGTCTCCTCCCGGAGGGACATGCCTGGAACACCTCCCTAGGGAGGCGTCCAGGAGGCATCCGGTACAGATGCCAAAGCTACCTCAGCTGACTCCTCTCAATGTGAAGGAGCAGCGGCTCGACTCCGAGCTCCTCCCGGGTGACCGAACTCCTCACCCTATCTCTAAGGGAGCGTCCAGCCACCCTGCGGAGGAAACTCATCTCGACCGCTAGTATCCGATATCTTTTCCTTTCGTTCACTACCCAAAGTTCATGACCATAGGTGAGGGTGGGAGCGTAGATTGACCGGTAAATCGAGAGCTTCGCCTTTCGACTCAGCTCCCTCTTCACCACGACGGTCCAGTACATCGACCGCATAACTGTGGACGCTGCACCGATCCGTCTGTCAATCTCACGCTCCATTGTTCCCTCACTCGTGAACAAGACCCCGAGATACTTGAACTCCTCCACCTGAGGCAGGATTTCTCCACCCACCCCGAGAAGGCACGCCACCCTTTCCCGGTGGAGAACCATGGCCTCGGTTTTGGAGGTGCTGATTCCCATCCTCGGCCGCCCCAGCACATGCTGAAGGTCCCGGTCTGATGAAGCCAACAGGACAACATCATCCGCAAAAAGCAGAGATGAAATCCTGAGGTTCCCAAACCGGATCCCCTCCGGCCCCTGGCTGCGCCTAGAAATCCTGTCCATAAAAATTATGAACAGGACCGGTGACAAAGGGCAGCCCTGCCGGAGTCCAACATGCACCGGGAACAAATCTGATCTACTGCTGGCAATGCGAACCAGACTCCTGCTCCGATCATATAGAGACCGGACACCCCTTAATAGAGGGCCCGGACTCCATACTCACTGAGCGCCCCCCACAGAATGGCACGATGGACATGGTCAAATGCCTTCTCCAGATCCAGAAAACACATGTAGACTGGTTGGGCAAATTCCCATGAACCCTCGAGCTCCCCTGCGGAGGGTATAGAGCTGGTCCAGTGTTCCACGACCGGGACAAAAACCGCATTGTTCCTCCTGAATCCGAGGTTCAACTACCGGCCGTATTCTCCTCTCCAGTACCCTGGCGTAGACTTTCCCAGGGAGGCTGAGAAGTGTGATCCCCCTATAGTTGGAACACACTCTCCGGTCCCCCTTTAAACAGAGGGACCACCACCCCGGTTTGCCACTCCAGCGTCCCACTGCCACTGTCCCCTTCCTCCATGCAATGTCGCAGAGGCGTGTCAACCAAGACAGCCCTACGACATCCAGAGACTTGAGGTACTCAGGGCGAATCTCATCCACCCCCGGTGCCACTGAGGAGCTTATGAACCACCTCAGTGACCTCGGCTTGGGTGATGGATGAGCACGTCCCCGAGTCCACACTCTCTGCTTCCTCAGTGGAAGGCATGTCAGTCGTCCGACAATGTCCCCAGTCAAGGTCAACAGCTCCCCACCCGCACCATAAACGGTGCCGGCAGAGTACTGCTTCCCCCTTCTGAGGCGCCGAACGGTCCTCCAGAATTTCCTTGGGGCCAATCGAAAGTCTTCCTCCATGGCCTCCCCGAACTCCTCCAAGACCCGAGTTTTTGCCTCCAGGACCGCCTGAGCCGCGGCTCGCTTGGCCTGCCGGTACCTATCTACTGCTTCAGGAGTCCCACAGGCTAACATAGCCCGGTAGGACTCCTTCTTCAGTCTGACGTTGGCCTGAATTAGCCCCGCCCCTTCTTCTGATTGGTCAATATTTGATAGTCCCTATTTTCTGCTACAACTTTTGAATGGTTTGACATAGAGTCGTGGGTGGTGTTATCTGACTCGGTTTTGAGAACTTGACCTTCATTGGCATGAATTAGCCCCGCCCCTTCTTCTGATTGGTCGATATTTGATAGATCCTATTTTCTGCCATAACTTTTGCATGAGAGAGAGAGAGAGAGAGAGAGAGAGAGAGAGAGAGAGAGAGAGAGAGAGAGAGAGAGAGAGAGAGAGAGAGAGAGAGAGAGAGAGAGAGAGAGAGAGAGAGAGAATCGAGGGTCAAAGGTTTGGAAGAATACATGCAACACAAGCAGGAACACAAACATGGAGGAATGTATTGGTGGACTGACAGACAGATGGGTGGTTGGATGAATTAATTAATACGTGGACTGTGGTACAATAAACTTAAGACTGCTACAAGACTGTTCAAATCAGCAATATTGAAAACTACAATAATAAGAATTTGTTTTTATCCCGCACCCATGCCAGCAGTGCTGTCCCGATCTTTCTTTTCACATCCTTTCACCAGACTACGTCTATTCCCCCAACCCTCCTGCCCCATGGCTTTCAAAATCAATTTTTCTTGATCCATCTGTCTTTATCAGTCCATTCTCTCAATCCACTTTTTTCCCCTATCCTCCCCTCTTTCTCTCTGTTCGCCTTCCTTCTGCTCTCTCTCATACTAGTCCATTGGGAAATCAAAGAACTGGAATAAGTTTCATTGTGCCATGGGGACGAAAACGCACATGGTCATTCAGTAGCCAGGGGAAATGTGACAATATCGTGTCTTTGATGAAAACAGAACTAGTAGCCACTCGTCAGACATGTCAGAACTAGTAGCCAAACTTCAGACATGTCTTAAGGACATTAAGGACTGGATGTCCACTAACATTTTACTCCTAAATTCTGATAAAACAGATTATTGTTTTTGGTCCCCTTAAGAAGGGATTAGATGATGTTGCGATGGCCTGCAGTAAATCTGAGAGAAACCTTCGAGTCGTTTTGATCAGGATTTGTAGTTTAAACAGCATATAAATCAGTTTTGTAAGACAGTTTTGTTGGGCCACAGTCCTGTGTTGAACATGGAAAGACTCAATTCTGAGGCCTAGTTCTGAGGCCTAACTCTGAAGCCAGCCTTGATTTCTTACAGCCGACCGCATGGTTCGTAACAAACGAACCTCTATAATGACTTAAAGCCCCAGCAGGCTTTGCATTTACGGCCGTTCGGTGATAAGGAACAGCCTCCTCATTGGGCATGGACCCCAAATTGCAGGAGGGGCCGCAGTCGATTTATGGCACCATGGGCCCAGCTATAAAGAGCCAGCTCCCCCCTTTCTCTTTCTTTCTCTCTTTCTCTTTTTCCCAAGATCTCTTCTACCTCGGACCTGTAAATGGTCCCATGGAGTTTTCTGTGAGCTATGAAGAAGGCCAAGCTCCTATTTTAGCATGAAGAGCTACTAGCTATGGGCTGGCCTTCTCCATTATTGTGCCTGAAGAAGCATCTGGTTGCCTTGAAATGGCAACCATAGTCTGCAGCGCTGCAACAAGTGACCCGCAAACACTCCAAGCCCCAGATGAACCGAATGTGGGACCCTTGCATGCCCCGATGTGAACGCCTTCGGACCTGGAGCTGAAGGAGGCCCAGCTGCTGTGCCTATGCTGCATTCCCTCATCCACACTGAGATGAGGAGAGCAGGAGAGAGAGAGAGATGCTCTTTATCAGGATCACCTGCGGAGCGTTAGCACCCAGCAGTTCACCAAGCAACGCTGACCGGCCAGACCAAACCACCCTTTTCTTCAACTACAAAGATCCACGTAAGAGGCTGTTTTGTGTCTGGGCAGAGAAACATAGTTAACACATTTAACCAGCTTAGTTTTGTGAGCCGGACCACTGATCCCGTCAAAACTGTGTTTATAAGCTTAAGTGTGTTTGTTTATTTTATTGTTTATCTACTGTTGCATCCACGTTGCTGGATCTTGATGACATGTTCTTCCACAACAGAAAACAAAGCCCTTCCTCATTTCCCAGTTGAATGACCAGAGCGCACATGTGAGTTTCACATTGGTCAGTGTGTGGGAAACGTCAGAAGAAATTGGTTTTCCAGTAGTGAGAAGTTATTCTAGTGTCTTGGGTTTTACTTTTCTCCTCTCATCCTCTTCTACTAACCCCCCCACACACACTGTTATCTTGGCCATAAAGCCATTTTGAATCACACGAGACTCAGTCACCACGTGACTTTGTCAGCCATCCATCTTTCTTTTCACGTGTATGAACAGCTATCGTGACACAGACGCGCACACACACACACACACACAAACACACACACACACACACACACACACACACACACACACACACACACACACACGCATATAATATATAATCTGAAGTTTGTGTTAATGTTTAGTTAGTTGTTGTTTATGTGTAGTTTAGGCATCAGAATTGATCCCAAGTGTTGTTTCACAATCCTTTAACATTTGTGTAAATACATTCTGATTCATTTGAATGAGAGAAGTTTGTGTTTATTTTATACATATTTGTCACAGCTGCTGTTTGCAAAGGTCTGTGCTCGGACGGATTTGTAAATTCTAGTATAGATTACTATAATGTATTATTAGGAGGATGTCCATAAACATGAAAATCAATGCGATGAACCTGTGACACTGATAATGACAGAGAATCAGAAGGTGTTTTTCTCAAGCTGAAGTTGATTTATCGCCATGCCCCAATGTGTGGTTGTTTTTGTCCAATATCCCAAGTAAATTCAACATCTGTGATACTTTTGATACTTTTGGTACCACAGAACTTTGGCAGTCTCACTCTTCTTCTCTCCTTCACTCTCAGTGTGTTGATACCAGAAAGTCGATACCAGAAAGCATCAGTCACTTCGATCATGAAGTCCATTCATACCCTGAAAGGCTGTGAAAAACTTTTGTCAAAACATTTTTTCAGATTTTATTTATCATTGTTGCAAGTTAGGTATCTTGTTCAGCCTTTTCAGCAGCAGGCCTGGATCTGGCGGGTGGTCAGGAGTGGCCGTGACCACACGTAGCGCATGTCTGGCCACTACTCTGGACACCCCAGACACAATGACATTTTTTTTTTTTTACGGAGACAGAATCCTTTTGTTTTCAGCAGCCGGGTGCAAGCAGGACATATTTTAACGATGCACACACTGTCCTGTGGAGACGTTTTTCTTCGCAGAGTAGACTGACCTACATGCAGTTACAGGTAAGCTAAAAAAGATAAAAAAAAACTACCTTTCAGCATTTGTATTTTTTAAATCCTTTTAGTTTGCAAAAAAAAATACTTCACAGCAGATTAAAGTGAGCACCAGAAAATGTTAGTTCAATCAGTGGTTAGTTATCCTTGTAGCACAACATAATGAGTTAAAATGTGCTTGCACTAGCCCAAAATGTTCAGTAGCCACTGTGACTAAATTTGTAAGATTTTGTTTAACCACAATTAGCCACATATTGGTTTGGTTCTTCAACAAGAGTAGTGAGAAAAAGCCAGCTACAGAGAGGGACAGACAGGTTGAGGAGACAGAGCAGGGCAGGAGAGAGGAGTCCTCAGGGAGCAGGAGCACATGTGGTGGCACTACAGGTGTCATGCAAATGCTGGTTGCGTTATGCTAACATATATCTTCATTTCCATATGATTGTGTTTCTTGGCCACCCTAAAATTTCCACTGGCCCCACCCTGGCCACCATATTGAAAACTTCCTGGCTCCGCCACTGTTCCCAAATAGCAACAAGCACCACATCATCATTTTGGTCTCCAGTGTCATCCGTCATTCTGAGACTGAAATTTTTGAAGTCAGTGTGTGCAACTGCCTGAATTAAGCCAAATATCTACCAGGCTCTTTTGACCATGCCTAGCCCTCACAAAACTTGTACCAAATGTCATATGCCTACAATGACTTATGACATTAGGCCATATCTAGCACCTACAAGACCTGCCATAACCCAAGTTAGACCTAGCTCATGCCCTTTGGGATATATTCCAAATAACCCATTCAAGTGCTGCAAGTGAACTCTGAATGCTAAAAGTAAGTAGCCTAAGTTAGAAAAACTAAAAAGGCATAAAATTGTGAAAACCTTTATTATTCAAATGTAAATCAGAATCAGAATCAGAATCAGAAAAGGGTTTATTGCCAAGTTTTCACACGAGGAAATTGTTATGGGGATTGGTGCAACACAATACAAATATAAAAAACAAATATATAAGAGATAAAATAAAATGACATGTATAAACAATAATAAAAAGTATAAACAGTGAAATAAAATGTAGACCGGAAATGTACAAAATGAGGTTTTAAAGTGCCGGGTGAGTCTGTACAAAAGTGACTTAGGAACTTAGGATAGGTAGAAGGTATAGACAGAAATGTACAATGAGGTTTGTAAAGTGCCGGATATGAGTCTGTGCAAAAGTTACGGGATTGGAGTTTTTACGTTAGTGTAACGTAGAGTGGGATGGGGGGGCAGTCCGTGGTAGTCGGGGGGGGGGGGGGACCGGGGCCTTGTTGATGAGGACAGCTGCAGACGGGAAAAAACTGTTCTTGTGGCGTGAGGTTTTGGTAAACATGGCAGAAACAAAATTTATAGATAATAAATATTCCTTTAGTTTACATTTTATGTTTTTTTTTGCTAGGAAAATGTTCTTAGATAAAGTTTATTTTTCACACAAAGAAAGCAAAATTTGTACATGGATTTAATTGCAATCCCAGTGAGAAACACCTGCCAGACTCACGCTGTGACGCATCTCTTTTGAAGGACTTCATTGATCATCCATCACGTCCTTATGCGATGCATTAATGGAGCCCCTTTGCCTTCTCTTCTATCTTATTACTGTATGTATTGAATCACCACAGACAACTATGTGCACATCCCCACGTCCACGTCTTTTCTGTGTTTCAGTGTCTGTAATTATCAACACAATAATTAGTGCTGGATTTAAACGAGTATTGAATAGTCTTGCATCCAAAAAGAGCGGCTGACCTTCTTATGAACTCAATCTCACAAACACACGCCTACACAAAATGCACATGATGACAGATGAACACATGCACACAATTACTTTGATTTAAAGGCATCATTTTTACTCCAGTGGATCTACCACAGCATCTCACTGGTATGTGCGAGTGATTTTGTGTATGTTTAGTCTAGTTTGCGCAGTTAAATTTGTTTTTAAGTTGTTTGTGTCTGTTTGTTTATGTTATTCATGTGAATATAAGCACACCAGGTGGAAGCAGAAGTATCTAAGTAAATTACATTAACTATTAATTACCATATTTCCTCAAATAGATGACCAGGGGCCTCATTTATAAAAGAGTGTCTAGGATTCATACTAAAAGTGTACGTGCGCTCAAAAGCCGAAAATGCCGTACGCACAAAAAAATCCTGATTTATAAAACCGTGTGCACGCACATCTGCACGCAATGTTCGCTTTATAAATCACAGTCCAGCTGGAAGGTTGCGCAGGTGAATTCGCCTCATATCCCGCCCTCTACATGCCCACTTTCTACCATGAACGGTCAATGCAAAGTACTTGATGACTGTATTTGCATATGAATGAGCCTGCTGAGCATGCTCAGCGCCTGCCTGCAGTCTGTTTCCTACACTGCTGTGCGTCAGGATGAATGAGACATGTGTCGAGCCACCGTGCCACTAAATTTCACGGAGAGCGAGCTCGAGATGCTTGTGGATGAGGTGGAGGCAGGAAAACCACATTATTTGGTGGTCACAGTAGTGGCATCACTAACAAAAAGAAAGCGAGTGAGTGGCAGCACCTGTATGCACCGGGATGGCGCGATTCCGGCGGGTCGGTCTGTCTAACACTGGACCCAGTTCAGCACATACATCCAAGAGCTCTGCTCTAGGGAATCCAAATCGGCTTATTAGCCAGTCATCATCATGGGCCAGGAAATCTTCATGGTCCCTAAATACTCTCTCCATCCTGATCCTGTCATTTACGTGATCCTCAAGCAGTGCCAGCGCATCCATTGTGCAGCATTACACATGGCTGTCACCACGCAATTTATATTCTTACTCAGCAATTGGACTGATTGTTACACACCTTGTCACAATAAATAATCAATCTGGTGCTATTCACCACTCCATACCATTTGAAGATGGAAGTATATGAACGTAGTACCTACTGCAAATACCTGCGTAATGGCTCACTTACGGAACACATAGATCTATAACACTGCCGGCTTGGGTGTACATGGATCTATAAGTCTGATCTGTGATGACATAAAAGTATGACATGAATCTGGCTTCATTTCACCACCTCTCCGTCTGCATCGCCAGTTCCCCATATCTTCAAAATGTTCGTGCACTAGGATCAAAGTTTGCGTAGAGATACGCACATTTTCCCGTTACGGTTTTTTTTTTTAAATCCCAACCTTTGCGCATCTTTCAAGCCCTGTTTTGTGCTCACGCAAGCTTTATAAATGAGGCCCCAGGGCTTTATCATGTTTTACTTATTGGTGTAGAGGAATTTCTTTTCTAATTATTCATTTTGCTATTGATGAGTAATAGTTTTATATCATGTCCCTATATTCTCTGGATGACCAAGACCGCTTTGGGGTGAAAAGAAATGCCACAAAAGTACTGCCATAAATTGGTTTCATGCCTAAAATCCACTGTGTAGCATTTTGTTCAACAACTACAAGAAAATCCTACTTTATCTTTATGTTTCCTTCTTCAAAGAGAAAATAACTGTAAAAGGAGATTTATGTAGCTCTAGGTAATCCAAAGAGAGGATGAAAATGAGAAACTGTGGGGCCTGGCCAGCCATTACATATACATTTGTGGTAATTACATCATCACAGGTAAGTCAAAAAAGTAATTATTTCTGATATTAAAAGTCATAGCAGCTGAGGGTCATGCTTCATTTAAAGGACGTCTCTGAAACACTTGGCATCAACAAACATGGGACAAAGTGTTGAAACTGTCCTCTGTGCAGTGTAGTAAGCATTTTCATGAATTTTACCTTGATTTTAATGGTAGATGTACAGTAGCTGCAAAAGTTGTGTTTTGTCCTTGAAAATAATTGCACATCATCATTACAATGCCCCTGTATGGTCCGTGTATCTTTTGGTCATTGGATTTTTCCATCATGAGTGGGAATCAAAAAACAAAAAACGATTGGTTTATTTGATTTTCCTTTTAAAACAAAAAACAAATATTGAATTACACTGCATTGTTTCTTTTTCTGTGTTAATATGATTTAACAAAGATTCAAAAATAATTTATTTTCGTTTTCTATTTCATATAAGAAAAATGAAATCCCTAGTCAACAGGAACGAAAAAACGAACCAAAAACAACCGTTTATTCATATTCGTGCACCGGAAGCTGGTATTTACAACCGAGTGAACTTAGTTCTGGATATTTGACAGGCATTCCTGTGACAATTCTCTCCAGGGGAAGTTTGATTTTAATATTTTATTGGTCGGGTTTACGTGACTCGGAAATGGCTCTGTATGCTGCAGTTCGGGTAACCATGGCAACCATAGCGGCGCTGGAACAACAGATCGAGGATTATTTTTTTAAAGATTGATTAAGGACTTGTTCCACAGCGGTTTGACGCACAAACACATTCCTGCACGTTGCAGCAGATGTGTCTCCTGCAACGCTCAGAAATGAGCGTCAGAAGATTCTGTGCTCGACATGATCTGAGGAGAAAAAGACGCAGAGCTGGAGAGCGCTTTGATTCAATCTATTTATGAAGTTTTTATTCAGATGTCCACAGCATATTGCAAATATACACACTGCATGCGACGCGAGCGAGAGTCAGCGTCAAAAACAGTTCCATTGCTTTATTTTTTATTGCACTGTCTATACTGGTTGCGAGCGACGCGGCGTCGTTTTGAGCTGGACTTTTGTCGCACGCCCTGCTTCTATTTTCTTCCCGTCGCTCGCGTTGAAAGCCGGTTGAAAGTTGAAAAAAAAGTGTAAAGCGCTGTAGGAAACAGTCATTTCAATACAAGAACTTCAATAAAGTGGCAGCTGGAGGGAGATCGCCAGGCTGGAAGGTTCTGATAAGATAATAAGATATAATAAGAATCTTATCTTAATCTTATTAGGGCTTAATTTGTCCCGGATCCTGCCGGATTTCTCGTGTCCTCTGCTTTTTCCCCACATCCCAGTAATGATCTGACATGCTGACATGTTTGCACCGCACGCCGGTCACTCCAGCTGTTCGCTGTTTGATTGCGTAATCACACGCCGTTATTAATTGTTCGGTTTTTTCCCCACTTATTCCACCGAATAATAAGCTTGTTTTCTGTTTAGAAAGTACAAACGTAGGGAGATTACAAGTAATCACCCATCTTTTACTTGTCCCTTTACTCTTTTAGGAGTAATTTTAGGAGTTTCTTTCAGGAGCGCACGGGCGGGTGAATAAAGGCTGATTTATGGTTCCGCGTAAACCCATTAAGCATGTCGGAAGGCCGTTGTGGCTGAGTTTTGTCATTAAACGCCATAAAACTTCTCTCGGACTCAGCTTCTCTGTCAGCAGCGCGTCATGCAAATATACAGGACCTAACAATAAACTCTCAAGCGGCTCTTAAAAGTACAGGAAAGCCGCAATACCGGCTATCTGTGTTCACTGGGGGTGCATGCTGGAGAAGGTCGGGTTGGAAGAACCTAAGAGAGCTCCATCAGCCATACCATGAATTCCGGCGTCAGGTAAAGCTTGTGCTGCAGTGCAATTTATACATATAATGATAATCACGTGGATACCTCACGCGTGGGACTAAATTAATTCTTCCAACCCAACCTTCTCCAGCATGCACCCCCAGTGAAGACAGATAGCCGGTCATTCGGCCATGATGAATCAAAGCGCTCTCCAGCTCTGCGTCTTTTTCTCCTCAGATCATGTCGAGCACAGAATCTTCTGACGCTCATTTCTGAGCGTTGCAGGAGACACATCTGCTGCAACGTGCAGGAAATGTGTTTGTGCGTCAAACCGCTGTGGAACAAGTCCTTAATCAATCTTTAAAAAAATAATCCTCGATCTGTTGTTCCAGCGCCGCTATGGTTGCCATGGTTACCCGAACTGCAGCATACAGAGCCATTTCCGAGTCACGTAAACCCGACCAATAAAATATTAAAATCAAACTTCCCCTGGAGAGAATTGTCACAGGAATGCCTGTCAAATATCCAGAACTAAGTTCACTCGGTTGTAAATACCAGCTTCCGGTGCACGAATATGAATAAACTGTTGTTTTTGGTTCGTTTTTTCGTTCCTGTTGACTAGGGATTTCATTTTTCTTATATGAAATAGAAAACGAAAATAAATTATTTTTGAATCTTTGTTAAATCATATTAACACAGAAAAAGAAACAATGCAGTGTAATTCAATATTTGTTTTTTGTTTTAAAAGGAAAATCAAATAAACCAATCGTTTTTTGTTTTTTGATTCCCACTCATGATGGAAAAATCCAATGACCAAAAGATACACGGACCCTGTATCCCTTCAAATCCGTGTATCATTCGTTCTATTTTCAACTGTTAATCAAAAATTAAAAAACGAAAATGTGACGTTTTATTTTGTTTTCGTTATTTAATTTAACACAAAAAATTTAAAAAAAATGCCTGGTTTTTCATATTTCAATTTTAGACTCGAATCAAAACTACAAAATGAAAAAACTGATCCACAGGACTGAATTTGATTTTAATATTTAATTGGTCGGGTTTATGCGGGCCAGAAATGTCTTTGCGCGCAGAAGTTCAAGTAGCATGGTGGCGCTGGAATCACACACTAGTTTGATCAAAGACGCCAAAAAACGTCTATCGTTTTCTAGGGGGCGCCGTTGAGCCATTAGGCCACGTCCATTAATGAAAACGTTTAAATATAAAATGTTTCGCCAGGCCTGGCTTGCGTGCAACATTTGGTGACTTTTGGGGCACGTTTAGGGGGAAAAAAGGCCCTAATTTCATTGGAAGAAGGAGGAGAAATTCCTACAGATACAATAGGGCCTTCGCACTGTAAGTGCTTGGGCCCTAATTAAAAGACAATAAACACAGAATTAAGGAGAAAAACACCATATTGACAAATTTAACCCACACAAATGAGTTGAGGTGGCTGGCTAGAAAGGACAAGTTGAACTTCAAAGGAAGTTATATTTATTATGTTAAATTAAAAAACTAAACAAAAAGCCCCCCAGCTGATTTAAAAGAAGTCACATTTGATATTGGCATCATGGCAAGAGGAGTTTGAGGTTGAAATAATAATGGGATTAGCCATGCGGTTTAAATCAGTAGTAGAGGAATAACACGCCTAAATGTATTTGATCAACAAAGTGGATTACATGCGTCATGGCCCGGCTAAGTAAAAGGTTTGCTGTGACAGTTTTCCTTACACAAAAAACACAACCCCCCCCCACACACACGTCTAAAAGAGGAGCAAAATGATCACAACTGAGGGGGGTAAACTACCAGAATGCCGGCTAGAAGTACTTTGGGCTCTCACAAAAGGCAGATCCTAAGGAGGCAGCTGAATGGGAAGAACAGAGACTTGCCAGTACTCAGGTAGCCCACTGATATAGTAGCCTGGCCCCAGGAAGGGAGGTCTAGACAAAAATGTTCCCACAAAAAAAATGGAAAAATTTCACCTCAAGTTCGATACCATGAAACTTTACACAAAGCAGAAAGAGGGAGGCTGTGGATTAGCTTCAAAGTCACCATCCACAATTAAACAACAAAGATCCAGATATGCATCCAATATTTAACAATGGTATAATGTGTAGGTGTCAACAATGTATGTAGATACAAACAGCTAACCCTAGTTACTTTGTTGTTGGTGCCAGCTGTTTTGCAGTCAAAGCAATTACAAAAGCAATCTGTGGCAAAGGTGATATTCAGGGGACGACAGAACTAATAAAATGCATCAATAAAAAACCACATCAATATAGCAGTAAAATCATACACCAAACTCCATCAGTTATTAGTTCAACCAAAGGACATGATAGAACTCAACTAAAAATGCAATGTAATTTACCAAATACTCAGCAAATCATGTCATGAAATATACATTGGTGAAACAGGAAGAGTTTATAAAAGAAGAACACCAAAAAGAATGCGAAAAGGAAACAGCGGGACGATTCACCAAAGAAACAAAGCAGAACAGAAAAATAAAAAACAGCAATCACAGATCATTACAGGAGAATAAACCATATCATGGACCTTGAAAAGGGCAGGATCGTCACACCTGAGACCAATATGTTCAAGCCATGGATTAAAGAATCCATCGAAATCCAGAAGCTGACCATCAACAAGGATGAGGTGTTTACACTCTCACACACCTGAGATTACATCCTGCGGTAAATGACACATCAGCGTGGGATAACGCTTTGAGGAATGCTGTCACAGCTAAAACTGTTCTAGGTATGAAACATCGCCTCTAAAAACATGGCTGTCTGAAGAAATACATTTTGAAATATTGTAATATAAAAGACAAAATGAACCCGATCAACTGGGGCCCCGTTTACACGGAGCAAAAACGGAGGCGTTTTCATGCGTTTTGGCCGTTCGTTTACACGAAAACGGAGCTCAAAGTCACCAAAAACGATCATTTCTGAAAACTCCGGCCAAAGTGGAGATTTTCAAAAACTCAGTTTTCACGTTTGCGTCTAAACATAGGTAAACGGAGATTTAGGCTTCAGAACATCACATTATGCAACAGAAACGTCACCAGCGTCATGTGTGCGACCTGTGTTTACAATTAGTTTGGCCACCGTCAATATTTTCTTGTATTTTACCTGTTTTATATTCTAAAGTCACACTTAAAAGTAACTCCACTTCTCTGTCACTCCAAACGAAAGACTCTCGTTCCGTCTTGGAAGTAAAGCCTGAATTATGGTTCCGTGTTAAATCGTCGCAGAGCCTACGGCGTAGGGTACGCGGCGATGCGCACCGTACGGTGCGTGTCGCCGCGTACCCTACGCCGTAGGCTCTGCGTTGGTGTAACGTGGAACCATAAATCAGCCTTAACTGGAAGTTA
The DNA here is from genome assembly GCF_033807715.1 of Cololabis saira. NCBI lineage: Eukaryota > Metazoa > Chordata > Actinopteri > Beloniformes > Belonidae > Cololabis > Cololabis saira. The sequence goes on from NC_084605.1 coordinate 36,108,943, forward strand.
CACGTGTCATTTGTTGATGTTTTTTCCAGGATTCTGATTGGCTGGCATGACGTTAACAGCGTATTTATGCGGATTCGTGTAAACGAAGAGATTTTGAAAACGATCTTGTGTAAACAATGGAATTTTTCAAAACGTAGAGGGGGAAATATCCGTTTTTGTAAATACCCGGCTATGTCTAAACGGGGCCTGAGTATTCAGCCTGTTTTCACAAGTTAGCAAAAATGCTAGTGAGTAAAAGCAGGCTGAACACACGGATGCCCATTGGATATGTATTTATGGTGGTGTAAACGAGCAGAGGTAGGGTGTAACCCAGGTGTTAAAACTAAAATGTTACCCCTACTCTACTTTTGGTCCGTTCTACCTCTGCATGTGTCCCCGCTCTAAAATCTCGCAAGATTATATACTGAACTGCGCCAGCCAATCAATGTGCCCGCTGTGGGATACCGTAGCCCAGGGCTATTCAATTGGCGGCCCGCGGGCCACATGCGGCCCGCCAGGAGCTTTTATGTGGCCCCTGGTCATATTTCAAAAAGGGGGTGTTTGTTGAAAAAAATGCACCGAATGTTCGGCCGAAAATAGCAAAAAAAAAACACTTTCGGTGTTCGATGGAATAAGTGGGGAAAAAACCGAACAGTTAATAACAGCTAACAGATACAGGGAGACACACAGGCAGACAGACATGCCAGGAATGCGTTCACACAAGGTGCGATTTTTATTACTTTGCATTTAAGATGGAACTTCTAAGTTTGCTTGCTTGCTGATATAATGCACAGATGTGTTATTAATAAAGGAGCTTATGGTTAATATTTTGGTTGCTTATTTATAACATCAAACTGGCTACTATGGACTAAAATGTAATATTCAAATAAGGAAATCTTGGTGGAAAGTGGTGCTTTGTCATTATGGCGTGTTTTATTAAAAGTAGGTCAATATCAATTTCATTAAGTTTGCACAATGCATGGTTTCAAAATGAACTTGCATTTAAAATAATATTTCTTTATCTGAATATTATATTTAACATTCACAATTACTAAATCTGGAGACAATTAATACATAATTCATATGTAAACTAGATATATTCAAATGTATAATACAAATGTATTATATTTACATAAGTCTTCGTCTTTGAGTGCAAAATACATTTTGAAAACCCCCAAATTTTCAAATTGTGCGGCCCTCTCCATACGGTCCTTTTGCAGATGTGGCCCCCGGCCGAATCTAATTGAATACCCCTGCCGTAGCCTATTGGGCAGGCTTATTAGCGTGAACAGTAGTTTGTGGGAAAGACAGAGGTACACACTGAAGGAAGCACAGCTGCAGGAGCCGTCTGCCATGACCAAAGTTGTGGTGAAAGGGCGTTTGTGTGAGGTTTAAAAGAATCATTGATTTCAATGGGTGTTTGAGTAGCTGCTTGTTGCAGCACTGCTGCTGCTTTAATAGAAGAAACGGTATAAAACCCAGACACGTCTATACTAACCTTTTTAAAAGGAAAACATGAATGAAAGTAAAGTGCCTTAAAGATTTGTTAGCTCTTTTAACTAATTCCTGCTATTTGTTATACTGTCATGTGTATATTTAAATTGCATATTAGCCAATTTATATGGTGTATATTTATTGGATCTTCTATGAATGTAACGTATATATTGAAATGGAATTATTTATGGTTCAGCTAGATCAGGGGTCGGCAACCCAAAATGTTGAAAGAGCCATATTGGACCAAAAACACAAAAAACAAATATGTCTGGAGCCGCAAAAAATGAAAAGTCTTGTATCAGAATTAGAATGAAGGCAAATGGCGAAAGGCAAAATGTCAAAAAAAAAGTTAAACTGTCGAGAAAAAAGTTGAAATGTTGAGAAAAAAAGTTGAAATGTCAAGAAAAAAGTCGAAATGTCGAGAAAAGAGTCGAAATTTTGAGAAAAATGTCGAAATGTCAAGATTAATGTTGAAGTACAATCTTGAGAAAAAAGTCGAAATGTCGAGAAAAAAGTCGAAATGTCGAGAAAAAAGTCCGAATTTTAAAAAATGTCGAGATTAAAAAGGAAAGGAAAAAGGAAGAAAAAGAAGAAAAGAGAAGAAGAAAAAAGGTCAAACATTTTTGAAAAAGCTCCAGGAGCAACTAGGGCGGCGCTAAAGAGCTGGATGCGACTCTGGAGCCACAGGTTGCCGACCCCTGAGCTAGTGATATTTATTGAACCTGTGGGCAAACTGGAATTAACTATTTAAGATAGTTGATATTTATTTGTTGAAACATCAGTCCCGTTTGTATGGTACAGGCCAGGTGTTACCTTTGATGGCTAATGGTCCAGGCCTCGAGCTTAAGAAAAGAAAAGATTGCACTGTGATTGTCAGCGATTCCATGAGTTGTAATCTGGTTTTATGTTACCCTATTGACCTCATTGTAGGTCTTTTGTCATTTACATTGATAAAAAATAGCAGTATACTGTTAAATATACGGTACTATAAGATCAATTTTGGGAAATACAGAGTTGTGTGGACATAGCGTTAGTTTTTCTGAAATAAATAATGACATGGTGCTATATGTTTTGTTATATATGTTACTAAATGGATATTGTATCTACCTAATTTTGAGAGCTGGGACAGGCCAGATGATGGTTCATTTATGTTCTTCTTATACACATACAATACAATTAACAAAGGTGCAGGTATTAACTATGGGACTGTACAGGTCCAGCATTAGTTTCTCAAAGGCTCTATCTCTAGATTTTCCTGTGGTGTGGTTTTCCCACAGCTTAGTACTCTCTGCTCAAGCCTTGTTCCAGTGGTGCTGGTCCAATGTAGGTGTAGATTCAAACAACTGTTCCCTTCTTTTTGATACGGTAAAAAGATCTTAACATGAATAAACCATTGAGACAGAGTGGTTAGCTGTCAATTTAATTACCACGGTTGGGTTCTAATGGGCTCTTTTAGACTTCTGCCTTATTGATTTTTAGACATTTTGTCACCACAGTAGCTATGAAGATTAATGAGTACCACCAAATCAAAAAAGGGTGCAACTCTTCAAGTGCAAATGGAGTTCAAACATTCACAGTTTCTCATAGTGACAGACAGCTGAATAAGTAAAAAATCAAGGTAAGATACCTTCAACATATTTACTCAACTTCAGTAAAAGGAAACTTTCGTTCTTGAGATTTAGAAATGACACTGACTTTTTACTTCACACAGCAGAGAGCAGAAGATGGTAATATAATTTACCATGAAAATTGTAACTTCTTTTTGTTTCTCCTTTGTTTTTTTATGGTAATTCATTCTTATGTATACCCTTTCTAATTTGAAACAAATACCCTTTGTTCTGTCGGTTGCCCCGTTTTTTTTTATTTGTTTTTTCAACTTCAATTTACAATTGTACGGTTATGATTAATTAATTTTTGCTTCATATCTCGTAAACAGTGCCTTGATATGACACATAGCTTTTATTTATGTTGGTAAGACAGCTTTCTCAGCTTCCAAGCATTCAATAAGTTATTTTCTTATAAACAAAAATAAAAGAATTTCACTTTGTGCCTTTTTAATGGCATATATAATCAATAATACAGTCAGTCCGGAAAGTATTCAGAACGCTTCACTTTTCCTACATTCTTTTATGTTACAGCCCTATTGATAATAGGAATAAATTCATTTTTTTTCTCAGAATTCTACACAAAATACCCCATAATGACAACATGAAAGAAGTTTTGTTATGATTTTTGTAAATTTATAAAAAATAAAAAACTATAAATATCACCTGTGCATAAGTATTCAGAACGTTTGCCATGAAGCCAGTGTTGTGCGAGTTCATACTTCTCATGAACTAGTTCAAAGTTCAGTTCACATAGTTTACAAATGAACAGTTCACGTTCATAGTTCACTATTTTCATTTTGAACTAGTTCAAATTCAGTTCATTTCAATATTTTTTGGTGAGAAGTACGAATGAAACGCCCCCCACCGTATACCAGTGGTCTTCAACCCTGGTCCTCAGGACCCCCTGTCCTGCATGTTTTAGATATTTCCCCTCAGAACCCTGATATAAATGACTGTCATTAACAGACTTGTGCAGACCTGGATGACAAGCTGATGATGGCCATTCATTAGAATCCGGTGTGATGATGCAAGGAAACATGTAAAACATGCAGGACAGGGTTGGAGACCCCTGCTGAATACAATCAAGTATTGTCCTAGTGGCGTTTCAACTTTATTCAGAGGCTGTAAATCTCCAACATTGTAGTGCATTATCAATTTGTCTACCTGTTACTGGGAAATCAGACCTCTTGGTCTTTCTGGGAACTTTTTTGATTGTTAAGGACTCGCAGATATTTTCTCCCACTGGGCGGATGCTTTAACTCCACGTGACGTTTCAAATTTGAAGTTGACGAGGCAGACGTTCCGACTTGTTTTCTCAGCGCAGGTGGACATAATTTGCACAGAAAGGTTAGTTTCCTACCGTCAGACTCTTTGGGAGACGATGTGTAAAATTCCCGCAGATAATGATAAGGATCATCATCTGACGGCTCGCTGACGCTGCGTCTGCAACGTCTCTCTTCACCCGTCAAGGCTGATTTATGGTTCCGCGTTAAATCGACGGCGAAGACTACGGCGTAAGGCACGCGGCGACGCGAACCATACGGTCCGCACGCCGCGTACGTAGGTGTAACGCGGAACCATAAATCAGCCTACATTTGTAAAGACTGCACCGGGCTCGTCGAGCATTTTAAATGTGCGCGCCGCCCGCTGGTGAAATAAGAACGATTATTCCGTAATAATTGGACCTAAACAGTGAAGCTCACATAATCTGAACAGTTCAAATTCCAGTTCATGATCTGCAGAATGAACAAGTTCACGTTCAAGTTCTTTATGTGTAAATATGTTGCGTTCAGTTCAACGTTCTCACAGAAATGAACGTGTTCAATGAACGCGTTCATTTGAACGCGTTCATGCACAACACTACATGAAGCTCAAAATTTAGCTCTGGTTCATTCTGTTTCCACTGATCTCTCTCAAGTTGTTTCTACAGCTTAATCGGAGTCCACCTGTGGTGAATTCAGTTGATTGGACTTGATTTGGAAAGACACACACCTGTCTATATAAGCTCTCACAGTTGGCAGTGCATGTTGCAACACAAACCAAACATGAAGTCAAAAGAATTGTCTTCAGACCTCAGAAACAGGATTGTTTCGAGGCACAAATCTGGGGAAGGGTACAGAAAAATGTATGCTGCTTTGAAGGTCCCAGTGGGCACTGTGGCCTGCATCATCCTTAAATGGAAGAAGTTTGGAACCACCAGGAATCTCCCTAGAGTTGGCCGCCCGCCTAAGCTGAGCAATCGGGGGAGAAGGGCCTTAGTCAGAGAGGTGACCAAGGACCCGACGGTCACTCTGTCAGAACTCCAGCGTTCCTCTGTGGAGAGAGGAGAAACTTCAAGAAGGACAACCATCTCTGCAGCAATCCACCAATCAGGCTTGTATGGTAGAGTGGCCAGGCGCAAGCCCCTCCTTACTAAGAAGCACATGGCAGCCCGACTGGAGTTTGCCAAAAGGCACCTGGAGGACTCTCAGACAAATGAGAAAAAAAATCCTCTGGTCTGATGAGACAAAGATTGAACTATTTGGCATGAATTCCACGCGTCGTGTTTGGAGGAGACCAGGCACCGCTCATCACCTGGAGAACACCATCCCTACAGTGAAGCATGGTGGTGGCAGCATCATGCTGTGGGGGTGTTTTTCATCAGCAGGACCTGGGCGACTAGTCAGGATTGAGGGAAAGATGAATGTAGCCATGTACAGAGACATCTTGGATGAAAACCTGATCCAGAGTGCTGTTGACCTCAGACTAGGACGACGCTTCATCTTTCAGCAGGACAACGACCCAAAGCACACAGCCAAAATATCAAAGGAGTGGCTTCAGAACAACAATGTCAATGTCCTTGAGTGGCCCAGCCAGAGCCCAGACCTGAATCCCATCGAACATCTCTGGAGAGATCTGAAAATGGCTGTACACCGACGCTCCCCATCCAACCTGATGGAGCTTGAGAGGGTCTGTAAGGAAGAATGGGCAAAACTGCCCAAGAATAGGTGTGCCAAACTTGTAGCAACCTATTCAAAAAGACTTGAGGCTGTAATTGCTGCCAGAGGAGCTTCTACAAAGTATTAAGCAAACGTTATGAATACTTTTTTTTTTTCTGCTTCTTGGCATCTAGCATTGCCACGGTAATGCTTTTGACTGAGAAAAGTATTGCCCTTCGAGGCACGATGGATCCACATGTGTTGATGTATGCTATGTGTTTTGTGCACGTTATGTGTGGGTGCAGGTTACGGTTCAGGCTACATTAACAAAGAGGGTTTTTTTTCACCATGGTAAAAAGCCCCATCCGAATGAATTTGGCATGAATTTTGACATAAAATTTCCTTAAATCACAGCTTTATGAAATTTGAATATGTTAAAGTCCACAGCGTGCTGAGTCAGGGAACATTTGTACAATGTCTCTACGATAACCTGTTAACTAGCAACAAGCGTCCAAAGTCAAATGGAATCTTTTTTTAAATTGAAAGTTAAATATCGCAAAAACTGTAATAATGATGGCATAATAATGGCATAATGAGGTTGTACGGTCCTTTAGTGCAAATTGGGACGGGTGTTTGAAAATTTGAACATTTGAACATTTTTTTTATTTTTTTTTGCATCTAGCGTTGCCACGGTAACACTTTTGACTGAGAAAAGTAATGCCCATCGAGGCACGATGAAGACGCATCTGCACGTTGCGTTTCGGGCCGCATTAACAGATGAAAAAGCGTGCGGAATAAGAAGAAGAAGAAAAGGGAAACCTTTTCTGTATACAGTACTAATATATCGCCTTCGTTTTCCTGTTTTTCCTCCTCTTTTTGGGCGTGTTTTATTTTTGGGGGATTTTTTTCTTCCATATCAGAGCGGGATCATGCTGTTCACCCACTGGTGTACAGGGGGATTTTTGCGACTTTAGCTTGTTAGCAAAATGCTAGCAACATTGCCCTTTGGGCCGTTTTGGACAATTGCAATATGGTCATGCCACCACTTGGCATGCCCATAAAAAAGGAAAGAGGCTCAATGAAAAAGTTTGTCCAAGAACTTTGAGCTCTTATATACATTTCATCATCTTCTGCAAAACTTAAATAGCTTGTTAGGACTAGAGTTTACTCACAGTAATTGCTCGAAACCACCACAAACTACTTCTCATACTCTCCTTCTCTCACCAATCAGCTGAGGCTTAATTCCTCCACAGATCCCAGGTTTTAACTTGACAGCAGCTACTTACGTCTCTATTCCATTTTAATTCAATGAGTCTAAGATGGTCCCTATGCTAATATGGTTTAGGAAAACCAGCACTTGAGAGCATTAGGCAGACAGAGAAGAAACAAGAAAAACACTAAAGTGAGGAAAGAAAGATGAAAAAGGTATGAGGAGTGAGATCGTGAAATGGGGTAGAAACCATGAGAGAGGAAAGCGGTGGGGCAAGGACAGATGAATAGCTCTGAGCTGTCTAATCTTGTCTACCCAGAGGTAACTGACATTTCAGTGCATTGCAAGCCAGCACAGTGCTACCACCCAACTGGGCTGAGTATAAGGGGAAAATACAGGATAAAATCCAAAGAAATACATGAGAGAAGGATGCTGAGAGGGAAGGATTGCTTGAAGAAGAAGACAGGGAGATGAGGCTGGAGTACAAATAGCCTAAGAGACGTAACTATGTGAAATGGGGAGACGAAGATAGTTTGCGAGTTACTGAAAAAGAGACAAGAAGATAATGAGGGGCGGATAATCTTAAACACAGGACTCTATCTTCATTAAAAACAAGACTTAAATCCTGCTGTATTGTTTTATTCCCAATCCTACCATTGTTGCTGAAGCATTTCTAGAAAGGGTAAATCCCATGTTGTGCATCAGATTTCATTTTCAAACACACAAGCAAGACAGTGTTTCAGTGAGTGAATTTGAACTTTCACAGCCATAGCTCATTTCAGCCATAGTAAAAGAGGCTTTCCACCATCCTCTGTGTTTAATTTAACATTTGAGCTTGAAATGCTTGAAAACACAAAGCATTTCATGCACAAATGTATGTTTTATTTTATTTTCCAGCGACATGTCAAAAAGTCATTTCTCTTTGTGTCTGCAATCAGTCTTTATTTTTCTTAAAACAGTCAAATTTGGAATTTTCACTTTATTAAAACTTCACTTTTCCACTTTCATACATGGAAATGTTCAGTTTGACAAAACAAGAGTCAGTGTCCCCATCTGAATAATAAAATATCCCCAATTTAACTGTCTCCCTGACCTTTTTTTCTTGTATATTTATCATTTGTGTTGTTGTGTTGTTATTTCTCTCAGTAAAATGTGAGCCGTGTGCTATTTTGACATCAATAAACGAGTTCTGTCATTTCAACAAAAGTATCTTGTAGAACCACCTTTTGTGTCAAGAAACATCAGCATTTGTTTGCTAGAAATAACTCTTTAAAAATGTTTAGAATTGCTAATGTGATTACCTTTTCTTGGCAGGACATGCTCACATCTCCCTGCCAGCTTAATCACAAAATGAGCATCTCAGACGCAGGAATGTTTTGTAGATCCTGCTCACATCCATCCTATGTCTCCATTTAAGTAAAAAATTTAACCAGTTTAATAGTATCCTTTTTATAACAAGATGATCACATTTATTCTATTTACTCTCTGTCATTTTTAATTTTTGAATCAATCATTTTCCCACAGTCGTTCAGTGTGATTTCTGAAGGCAAGTACAACTGGAAGGTATGCTATTCAACTTTGTGTTACAGTTTTGAAAAATTATTATATTAGAAAATGTGGTGACAATGTGCAGACCCATCTTATGCAAAAATAACAAATAAAAAATCATCTATAATATGTACATTCAGCTGCTATGATTTTTTTGAGGATTTGAATTGCCTTTGACAAAGAAAGATAAATGCACAAATTATCTTTCAGGATGAAAAAGGGATTGCTTCCTTCACTGTAATATGCCCTGAATTCTAACATCTGTTCTTAACAAGCACTGCAATGAATCTTACTCTACTCTTTCCGCTTTCTCTGTAATCCCTTTCTGCTTAAGCTATCTTAAATCCATATGGAGAGGTGGGAGAGTAGGCTATATATTCCAGCATCCATGTCTTGGTGGAACTCTGATACTGCTAATAGTCCATCAATGCTACAAGCCCATCCATTTCTTTTTTCTTTTAACATTGATTTTGTAATCCCCATGGTGATCAAGGAAAGAAATGATTTAATATTCCTCTTGTTGGCTCTCTGTTTTGCCCCTCCCCTATGTCCTTTACGTGTGCTCCTCACCCAGCCTGGATGACGGGCTTTATCCTGAGGATTACAACTCTACACTCTTATTAAATCATCGGGTGCACTTAGTATTTCCATATGTTATGTTAAAGGAGCTTGAGGCAGGATTTATGAAAAAAATTTGTAAACGTTTTAAGTTTTCTAGTAATAAGTCAGATGAAGCGTTCCAAACCAAAACGAATGAGCCCTCTAGTGTATCTCTCCGTTGCCTTGAACAGGCTGTGTGCTGCAAAATGTGCTGCAGTGCTGGGGCCGAGTTTCCCGTGCTGTCCTGCGGATGTGACGTCACATGACGCTGCATGCACGTTCTCCCCGTTCTCCCGTGCCGGCTTCGCTGTTGGCTGCAGTACCCCCTGATGGCCATCGTGGTGAAGGGTGGCGCTAGAGAGTCTCATTTCTTAAAATACATGGTAAATATTTTTTTGTTCATCTGACCTTATGTGCCTAATTTTAAGGCCTGGTAAGTACCATTTGTTGTGCCTCGTGATTACTGCCACCTGGGTCTTTTTAACCCATGTTGTCCCTGTGCCACCTGTCTGTCGTCAGTCTTTTTTTTTTCATATATGTGCATTATTACTATATTTAATATATATATATACATATATACGCATACATACGCATACACATACATATATATACACATACAAACCCAATGAGTTGTTTTTTTGTTGTTTTTTGGGGGGGGGTGACATCCACTGCTAACCCAGGAAGTCTGTCGTCAGTCTTGTGTCTACTCTTGTCTGGTCGTCATGTTTCTTGGTTGTGCTCTCCTTTCGCACACCTGCTCATCCTTAAATTATTTTTCAGTGTCTGCTTTATCAAATATCAGTTATTGTCCAACTGTCTCATGTTTCTGCGACTAAATACTCTGGTATTTTGATATTGTAATCCAAATTTAGAATACTTGTTTCTATTTCTTATTCTTTATTCTAATTTGTTTTAAAGCGTGGGTGATGATCTTCTTTGAAGGAGTAAATTACATTTGTCAGTCTTTTGGTTGTTTCCTCTGTGAACATTACACTGAGTTTTCATCACCGTCTACATTTCAACTTAAAGTGTTTGTGTTGTGTGTCTTTGTGCCAAGAAAAGAAGTAAGACAAACAATGTTTTTCTTTTCCCTATGAATAAAGTATATTCATATTAAGTGTCTGTACACATGTGTGGGAAGTATGGCAATGACAGCTGGGATGCTGTCCTCTACATGAAGAAGCCTGGTGCCAACAGCACTGCTTTTATGATGGCGACATACTGTTTTCAGAAAATAAAAGCAAAAAATGGATTCTATTTCAACTCATACTTGACCACATTCTCTTGAACCAGTGAGCATCCCCAAGGCTGACAGTTGACATCAAATCCTACTGCCTAAGGTGCATATGCAATAAACAAGCACGTAATTTCTGCCAGCAAAAGCTGAACAAGAACTATTGTTTTTCTTACCCGTGAGAGGCACTGCAGTCACGTAGTTGTTGGGAAAAATAATCCTCATCTTTACTTTATTCAACAAGTAAACACAACCATCACACAACCATCAATAATGACAATGAGAGCATCAGCAAACATTTAAGGTAACAAAAGGCTTCAAAAGATTGAAACAGAGGTATGATATGTTGGAAATTAAAAGAAGAAGAACTATGGTAGGAAAGCGACCACTAACAAGTTAATGATGTTGTGGTTGTGCTTCGTTGTCATTTGTTATGACTCCCACTTGTTGTTGCATGATCTAAGCAGCCAGTTAGCCTGTGATCCCCTGGGACTTCATCGTAGCTGGGTCCAGGCTCCTCCAGCAGATCCACCCTCCCGGTAGACCACTGTGTAGGATTCTTTAACTTTGGCCAGACTTATGTCCTATCTCTAACGACTGTTTTGGTGGCGACATCTAAAATTAAGACAGATTGACAGAATTGATTAGAATGAATGCAAGGTAGCATTAGTTAGCGTCACATGATAGTGTAAAGAGTAAAGGCAAGCTAAAATAGCTTGTGATAACTAAACTAAGCTGGGTGAGTTTTACTTGTATTCCAGGCATGCTTGTTTTGCCTATTTGCAACATGACACCCTGTAGTACATGGTAAAAGAGTGTTTTATATATTTTCCTGCTCAAACACACCAAATTGTATCATCATCAGCCTCTCATCAAGATCTACACCAGTCTGTCAATGGTCCACTAATTTGAGCAAGGTGGGTTGAAGCAGGGAACATCTAAAACATGCAGGACAGCAGCCCTTGAGGACCAGAATTGGACAGGGGGGGGGGGGGGGGGGCGCTCATCAAACTTAAAGGGGACCTATTATGAAAAACACGTTTTCTCTTGCTTTAACATATACTGTATAAAGTGGTCTCCCCTCAGCCTATTCCAGAGACAGCCTGTTCGCTTCCATGTCACCGACCATTGAGGATCCAGACACTCAGCTGCTTTCGAGAGAATCCCTCCCCCTTCGACATTGCCAGGCTTGCCAAACTCTTTTATTCGGAAAGACCTGATTTTCACCCATAATCTGGATTTCCTGTTGCTCCAACCCAGTTTCACATAAAAATGTACCCTGCCTACGTTGGTCCAAAGTGCAAAAACGTAGAGGGGTTACACTAATAGCCCTTGAATTGTTACATTGTTAAATTTTTTCTGCCTATTCGTTTTGTGTCCAAGTCACGTGACTTTCAAGATTCTGGCTGTGACACCAAAAAACATGGTGGACATTTCTCTTTTTTTTAGTGAAAAAAATCTATATTTTGAGTTAGTTTCTGCATAAAAATGCGTTTTGATTACATTTCTAGGGAGAAATATATATTTTACTTTCATAATATTCACTCAGTGAATGTACATAATCACTCGCTTGCTCGTTGTTGCAAAGTTTTTTCAGATATCGCCAGAATAAAGGCTGATTTATCGTTCTGCGTTACACCAACGCAGAGCCTACGGCGTAGGGTACGCGGCGACGCACACCGTACGGCGTGCATCGCTGCGTATCCTACGCCGTAGGCTACGTGGTAAATTCCGTGTGAGCACCACAGATATTGTACGTCAATCGTGATCCGTTGTCAACCGTTTCCTACTTCTAACCAATCATAAGTGGTGCTTTAACCTAACCAGACCTTAACCAGAGCGTCGTCCAGCCACAAAATATCATTTTGAATTGCTTTTGAACCAGGGAGTGGAAACAGGCGATATTTAAATTCATTGTTTTAACCATTCTCCCATTTCGTCAACCACAGGGAATTCCCTGGGCATCCCCTCTACGTCATAGAGTGACGAGCGAGGATCCTGATCACGTGATGAGTGCCCCGACGTGGAAGTTAAAAACGGTTAAATATGTTGGGCTTTTGAACAGGAAATATTAAAATAAACCGTACACAGGTACATTTACAACATATTGAATCACTGTGAATATCAATGTCATTTACATGACGTTAAATAAACTATCCTAAATAAACAAACATATTTACAATTCCTTAACATACATCATCTCTATAAAATGTAGTTACTAATTACTAATTCAGATGCACTACATAATAGATATATTCAATTGATATATGTTTTTTAAAACGTTTTTATACGTTAGGGTTAACCCAAACTAATGTGACTACAAATATGGCGCTGATTAGCATAAAGCTGTATAGCATGACTCTAGGGAAATGTAGTTCTTAGCAATTTTTTTTTCTCCACAGAAATGGAGGTTGTTAATACTAAAATAAGAGTGCACATAGTAGTTTAAGGGCATGATACACACATTTGTGTAAATATATTTTAAATATATTTGTTAAATGTGAGAAACTAGAGTTTTTAAGGTTGCTTTCTAAATTAATGTCAAAATATGACAGTTTGCTCTTTGATGGAGATTTTAATACTCACGTTTGTCGTTCTTCCACCCAAATGGCAAACGAGATTCAAAGCCTTTTGGTCTCTCTTAATGTGATACAGTTAGCAGACATAAGCATGGTCCCATACTGGTTCTTATAGTTTTCTATGGACTTCCAGTATCTATCTTAGAAATATCGTGAAACTTGTATTTCAGACCACCTACCAAACAGATTTGAGTTTTCAGCTCCTCTTTCTGCGGCTAACTCTCATTGCAGCCCGCTACTGCTGCTTCATTACTTCCACCACAGATGGAAAATTTGCTGCATGAACACTTTTTTCACTCAGGATAAACTGGCTTTCCCTATGTGCGTTTTTGACTTTATGTCCTCCCTCCACTCCACCTGCTTAGGGATTTTGGACTGCATTGCACTTTTTAAACACGGACCCACCAAACCAAACCAGACCCCTGGCTCAATGACACCACTCTTGCACTCAGGAGGCCCAGCAGACAGTCTGATTGCAGGTGGAAAAAAAAACAAGGTACATGTATTGCTGGGTATACTTAGGGAATGTGTCTCTAACTATCAAAATGCTGTCCAAGAAGCTAAATACCAATATTAGCCAAATGCCATGTGTTTAATGTGTTTTAGCCCTTGTCCTTATGGCTCCTCTCCTTCGCGGTCCAGCAGTTGAGACCAGCCAACTGTCCTCTGGACACTATTCCATCTCAGTTGCTTAAATAGGTTTTTAACACAGTGGCCAAGTTTCCTCTCATTCAGTAACTGCTTTCTAAGTTTAGGATCTGTACCAACTGTTTTTAAGCATGCTGTGGTCAGATCTCTATTCAAGAAAACTAATCTTGATCCTACAGTTCTGTCAAATTTCAGACCAGTGTTCCTTTTGCATTTTTATATCCAAGGTTTGAGTGTAAGTCGTTCTCCATTAGTTGCTCCCTTTTTGAGAGGAGAATCATATTTTTGAGAAATTCCAATCTGGATTTAAAACCCGTAACAACACAGAATCTGGTTTGTTGAAGGTTCAGAATGACATTCTCCTGCTCCACGATGCTGTGGTTCTAGTGATGCTGGTCCTCACCGCAGCATTTATACTGTGGACCACCCAGTCCTCCTGAGTTTCTCTGACATTTCTTCTTCCTCAGCCCTTGTGACCTCTTTGTGTGTACTGTACCACACAGATCCATTTTGGGTTCTATTTTCCTTGTACATGCAAGCCATTAAGGTCAGTTATTTCACATCATAATGTCTCCTTTCATCTGTATGCAGATAGTTTAGAAATCAATTTCCCCATCATGCGCAGCTTATATCTTTCAAATCCATCCACAGCTATTTAGACATCAAACTCCAGCTCACACAAAATGTTCTTTTTTGTTTTAATGATAGCAAAAACTGAATAAACTCTGCTTGCCCCCTCCAAGCAGCTGTGCCGTAGTGAACTTCAGAAACCCATCCATGCTTTTATCAGTTTCCAGCGCGATTACTGTGATGCATCTTTATTTTGGAATTAGTCGTGCTTTTCTCGATGCCTGCAACTTGTACAGACTGCTGCTGTTCGCCTGTTGGCATTAACTTGGAGACATGAACATGTCACACCTGTCCTTAATCCCTCCACTGGCTCCCAGTACATTTCAGAATTCATTTTAAGCTCTTGTTTGTTTTTAGTGCAGTTAATGGCCTCAATATTTTCTACCAAGTTTTCACAATTCTATCAGAGCTCTGTATTCTGCCATTCAGTATCTGTCCCACGGTCCGGAAGCAAACAGTAATGTGAATGTTCTTTTGCAGTTTCAGGTCACAAACTCTGGAACACTGTCCCCTGAGCTACGTACCATCGCTGAACTGCCACTGTTCAAAGCCAAACTCAAGACCTACCTATTCAGATTGGCTGTTGGGAGATAACAGCACTATGTCACTTTGCCCTATGTTTTAATAGGTATCATTTAAATATTTTTATTTTACTTTATTTTAATGTTTTTCATTGTTATATTTTTATTGTACTTATGTATTGGTCTCTTAATTGTTTTTAAGTGCTGTGAAGTACTTTTATTAACTTAGGTTTTTGAAATGTGCTACATAAACGAAAAGTTGACTGACAAGACTTCAAGTTCTACTGATAAATTTAATTTGGTTCAATTCGATTTTATTTATATAGCATCTATTACAATACAAGTTGTCTTTAGGCGTTTTCCAGAGCCCCAGAGCATGACCTGCAAGCAATTATTATATAAACATAAACAATGGCAGGTCAAAAATCCCCTTGTGGGAGAAAAACCTTGAGCAGGACTTGACTCATAAGGTCTCATGCTGAATACCAGTCTGGCTGAGCAGGAAAAGGACAGAGAGAGGAGAAGCACAGACAAAATGTACAAAAGACACAGATACAAAAGACAAGATATATTAGTACCGTATTTTTGTGACCATTAGGCGCATATAAACGTCTTTTTTTTTTTTTTAAATGTACCGCGCGCCCAATGACGCAATGCGCCCATTGTATTATTGTAAGGCGGACGTAATTGAGGCCACCATGAGAAGTTAAGGGGGAAGGGGGGTGCGTGAATTTCCCGTGATTGCCCGGCGGCGGCTCCGTGGCGGGACACCTGGAGCGGACGGGGAGACTCAGGCTCGCTACCGAGAAGGAGACGCGGCTCCCGGGGGGAGCTGCGCCGCAGAGGTGGGCCCGAAGGCCGGAGGAACCACCCGAACGAGCGGCAGCCGACGCGTCCCCGCGGGCTGGGACGCGCTGGCTGCCGCTCGGGCGACAGGCTCAGCCCCCGAATCTCGCGCTCAGAAGGCACCCCGGTTTTTTCCAGTGTCCAGCCGCGGTACTGCAACAAAAAATCCCATGGGGCCCAGAAAGCTTTTTTCCAATAGACCGCAATAGTAAAAGAGAAGCCTCTAAAACTGTTCACAGGAACCTCCAGCTGTAATCCCCGGCAATTACTAATCTTTGTATTCTATATTTTTAAGTCATGGACTTTATATCCGTCAAAAATGTTTTATAACGGCCAGAAAAGTCAAAGAAAAGTCTCTTTCTGGGCGTGACGTCACGGCTGACGTCACAGCCGTGTCCGTGCATTCCACGGATGTTTTATATTAATATATATTATGTAATTATATTATATTAATACATTAATAATATATGTAATACTATACATGTAATAATATACATTAATTAATACATTATATTAATATATATTATGTAATTATATTATATTAATACATTAATAATATATGCAATACTATACATGTAATAATATACATTAATTAATATAATATATTAATACATATTATATTAATATTCGCGCCATTGCCCCAGAGCATCATGGGAGGTAAACCCGGAAGTCAGGAACTTTTTCGGCGTATGCGCTGAGTGAGCAAAATGCATTGAAATGAATGGGCGGCCATTTTCCTGTCTCCTATCCAGTTATTTAATACATCCATGGACAGGCTCCATCACTAACTCCTCCTTTATTTTTGGGTAGTTGAAAGGTTTGGAATCTTATTCCTGGCTTCTTCCCATGCCAAATGTAGCGTGATATTAATTTATCACATTCATTAAATTTGTGTAGAATGTTTCAAAGGCTTGTTGGATATCTTTTACTTTGTAGTGCATTGAATTTGTCATAGGATCCTTTATTTTGTAAATTGTAGATTCAGCCTTTTGCTTTTTTAATTTGTAAGCTAGTAATTTGGCATATTTTCCTCCATTTTCATAATATTTTTGTTTCAGGTAGGTTAATTTTCCCTTAATATCATTTGAGGAATCAGCGTTTTCATTAAGGTCCTTCTTCTGATCCACTGCAACACAGACTGCTACAGGACAGCCTTCTTGCCCACAGGAATAAACATCTACAATGTAGGTAAACAATAACCTAAAATCCTTGTCTGAGTTTAACTCTACCGTGTATCTCTGAGGAGACTTAAATCTTGAAAACCATTTCCCCTTCATAGTAATACGCAGGGGTGATAGTAAAAAAAAATCCTGAGCCTGAACTTTTTTTCCCTGGGAGGTAAGCGAGCCCCTAAGCCAAGATGTATGCCCCGATCAACACAATTGTCATTTTTTGTCCTCTTAAAGTGTCTGGTGTAAATTGACCCATGGTCCTGTTGTTCAAGCTCACCACATGCAGCCCATAGAAAACAGAATGAGACAATTGAACAACATAGGCCAGGGGTGTGATTCCCTGGGACAACATTTTGATAAATAGTTCATTAAATTGAATATTTTGATGACTTTTGTAGATTTTCCATATTTTTGTAGATATGCCTCCACGCTGCCAAACACACACAAACACAACCGCATGTGAAGTGACTGCTGAATGGTCTGAGGCCGTTGACTCGCTGTTTTGGTAGGAAACAGATCCAGGGCGAGAGAGAGTCCGTCGAAATAAAAGCACCAACCTAATAAAATACGGTAAAACTCTTTCATTTAAGGTTTGCATGGCCTCACAAAATGATGCCGTTTACAATGAGGTGGCAGCACTTATGATTCTAATGTAGGGCTGAACGATTTTTGAAAATAATCTAATTGCGATTTTTTTCCTCAATATTACGATTGCGATTTAATATGTGATTTTTTTTTTTTTAAGGTCCTGTTCTCATGTATTTTTCAACTACACAAGCAATAAATCAGTCTGTTTCAAGTAGATTTTCACTTGAAATAAGTAGAAAAATCTGCCAGTGGAACAAGATTTTTTTGCTTGTAATGAGAAGATAAATCTTGTCCCACTGGCACATTTTCCTTCTTATTTCAAGTGAAAATTTACTTGAAACAGGTGAAAATGGTCAAATAAGTTATTTTTCTGGTGTTATTTTTCTGGTGATGACTCTAAATGTTGAAATAGCAGTAAAACCACATTCATTGATGAAATGACATAAGGGATGGAAAGGAGGGATGGCAGTTTTACAGGGGGGATGATTTGGACCGTTTTTATTTCAGGGGGGGATGATTTGGACCGGTTTTATTTCAGGGGGGGATGATTTGGACCGGTTTTAATTTCAGGGGGAGGGGGTTCCATCACACCACCCCTCATCCCCCCTCAACTCGAGTACTGCTCACACTGCTCACACAGAACTTCTTCATAAATAACTCAAAAATCCCAGAGAGAAAAAAAACACCAGCAAACTAACAAACAAACCAATAAAGCTCTCAGAGTTAACAAAACGAACCAGCAATTAACAACTCGTAGCCCCGCTGTTTTAACCTCTGCAGGTGTGGTTTAAGGCTGATTTATGGTTCCGCGTTACACCAACGCAGACCATACGCCGTGGGTTACGCGAACTACGGCGTACCCTACGGCGAAAGCTCCGCGTCGATTTAACGCGGTACCATAAATCAGGCTTCACAGCGCCCGGCTCGTACTCCTCGCCGCGCGCAGCTCTCGCCGACTCCGCGCTCATATATTTAATACATTTATAAAGCCCATATATTTATAAAGCCTCACTTGGCCGAGCCCTAACGCTGGGGCCATGGTAGATTTAGGTTACACGCGGCACTGTCGACTTTTCCCTGCCGGTTCTGCTCACTGCTCACTCTAAACAGTCCCCATACAAACAGTGTCCAGCAGCGCTACGTTCCGCCGCGCCGCGCGGCGCTCCCAACGCTGTGTGCGCTACCCACCGGTATTACGGTATATGAAAAATTCATATCATAAGAAAAATAAACGGCAAACCTGATTTTTTTTTTTTTTTTTTTTGCAAACATCTCGGTATGCCGGAAATCCGGCGTGACGCCGGAGCGCTATCACCCCTGAATACGGTATTTTTGAAGTAAATTGAACAGAATTATATCAAACTGCATTTCTTTTCCACATGCAACTGCATCTTACAGACACTTCAGCACCTCCTGGGAGAAGAGTTTTAGCAATCTCGCAAGGCTGAACAGAGGGTTATTGAGGCAAAATTTCATTTATCTCAATCCATCTCCGTGACATGCCAGATGTAGTTAAGGTGCATGCGGTGTTGAGCTCATGCTGGATATCTGGGGGTAGATAGGCCTCTTAATGTCCATGCAGCAGCTTGACAGGTTGGCCTGTGCTGCTAAAATCTGGAAGGCTTCCACCTGTCTCTTCATGTCAGGCTAACCAAAGAAGCCCATACCAGACAGCATCCACCAGCTCCTGCTGAATCTCTGCCAGGGAGCTGCAAGGGCCATTAAGCATGATGTCATGAGCAGACAACTGCCAGGCTGTTTATTACCAGCACCATGCCTCTGCATGTGAGATGCAATGGCGGGTGTTTACAGATCTGCTTCCCTGCTTTGATTGCTTGAGACACACTGTACCTTGCAAGAGACCTATTACTCAATAATCATTTCCTGTCAATCTCCCCCGAAGCACAGTGGGAGCTGTGGGCAAGAAATGACGCACACCACACCATGCTACAGCTTCTCAGTCACACCACAGTCACAACATGACTTCCTCTTCACGTCCAAATTGTTTCCTGCTGCGACATAAAATCCATTTGTCTCACGGAAGCCTGAGTAACCATGAAAGGGCAGATTTCAAAAAAATAATATTATAAAACTCAGTAGGGTCTCAGTTGGCTCTGGTACTTACTAAGAGAAATTACATTAAAAAAAAGGTATCATTTTATAATATTGACAAATTTTGAACAAACCCAGACGTGCAATCTTTTATTAGATATAACTGAATGCTGTGCGCCATCAGCCTAAAATTCTCTGATCCTTGATCTTTCATCTTTGGTCCAAGGCCAATAACTGGTCCATCCCAGATACCTCCGAATCCGGAGAACAGACTTGAATGTCAAAAATAATAAGTTGGTGCATTTGTTGGTTACACAAACACAACTTTTAATTTTAATTAAAAATATGTATGTTTAAATGTAAAAACCTTAAATAGCAACAAATAACTAATTACTTTGTGAAAATTTTGTATTTAAGCATATAAAAACCGAGTAAATAGAGATTAAATATGTGATTTGAAAAAAAAAAAAAAAACATTATGACTTTGTGTCTGTGACGTGATACAACTGTTAAGACAAGAAAAAAAAACAATGTATTTGATGCTTTACCAAAACAGACATATGTGCACTCCAATACTGAAAACATTATGTTTGTGTAGCTTGTTGTGTGGTTACGCAATAAATGTGTGTGTCTTTCCATTTTCACACAAGTCAAGGCAGAATTTTACAAAATGCTTTAGCATCACATTGTATCTTGTATATTGTATCTAAAGAAAAGATTTGATGTCCCTTTTATGATCTTTGTGAGGGAACTGATATACAACACAAAACACTGTATAAATACTTTATAACAAATCAACTTTCCTGGATATTTACTCAGGCTGAAACTAATGGCCTGCATCTGTTACCTCTATTTAATTCTGCATTTGAGTCTATACACACTGCACTCACTTTAGTATAACTTAGTGCTGCTCATAAAGGAGTCCCTGTTCTACTGTATACACACATTTCTGTTTTTTAATTCTTACAGCCAATTAGACACACTCACTGTCCTGCTGAGCACCATCAAAATCAAAGGAAACCTTTTTTTTTCTTCTTTTATTTCATTTTTTTAAAGCAGCAATGTGACTATAGCTTATCATCCCCAAGCTCACATTGTGGCAGAGATATCAAAGGAAATCCTTTTGCCTCAAATACCTGCAGTGCATCTCTTGTAGGCTAATGGAATAGTGAAAATAGAGAAAAATTGGTAAAGCAACTGGAGCAGGTTGGTATTTGAAATCAGTGATGGAAAAACATGAAAGGAAAAAAATATTTTTTTAAAACAGTGCGTGTTTTGATGTACATCTAAAAAAATGCATCCATCTTTTTCTATACCCTCCTTACCCTGTTCAGGATTGCAGAGAAGCCTGAGGTACTCCCTGGAATGACTGCCAATCCATAACACAACACACACACACACACACACACACACACACACACACACACACACACACACACACACACACACACACACACACACACACACACACACACACACCCAACCTGAACCTTTTTGAGCTGTGGGAGGAATTCAAGGTATACCCGGAGAAAACCCACACAGGTACAGTAAGCTACAGTAAGAAAATGCAACTGGCACTAAGAAATGCCCAAACCTGGATTGAAATGGGAGAGTCTTCTATCCGTGAGATGACAGTGCTAATCACCAAATTTTCCAAATGCCAAGAAGCGTGGAGTCTTTGCAGTCATAGTGAGTGTTGCTTTCATGTCTCTGCACTTTCTGCAAGTGTGGGGGCCACTAAGAGGGGAAAAATAATTCCTCTCCACATTCCTAAAAAGCTAGGACAGTAAAGACTTAACATTTTAAAACTCTGTAATGAAGCTATTTCTTTTCATAACACTTCGAAGATGGTGTTGCATTAAAGATACCATGCAGTGGAGTGTTTGAGGCATTATTTTATCTTCCTGCAAACATGTTTTGAGGTGTGAGGGAAGGGATTTTTGTTGCTTTCTCTTCGCCAAACTATTGGGGGCAGATCAGAACTTTAGGCAAGCTGGTTTTGACTATATTCTATTTTGCTCTAAATTGCCTGTGTAGTACCCTTATCAGGATCTCTCGTGACTTGGTTGGACCTGCCACTGGAAAATGGATCATGTCAGGTCTCGGTGTTCTCCTGCTGGTGCTGTCCAGCTCCACTTTGAATGTTTGCTTCCTGTTGCCTGAAAGGTCATTGTGGTCTGTTTTTGTATTAACCAGCCTTTTTGGCATTTGTGTTATGTGAATACCTTGCCCTTCCACTATTGCTGTCTCATCTTTAAATGGTGACCTTGCGTTGTGGTTTCCTTGCAGATGGCAGTGGAAAACAGAGGCGGATTTTAATTTATTTAGTTTCAGTGGTTCACCGTGAAGCCAAGCTATTTCTGGGACCTTATTCTTATAATCCCCAGCCCGCCGACAAAGCAATTTCTAATTCATTTCCTGAGAGTGTCAGACGAGTCTAAAACCACAAATAAGGCAGTAAATAGCCTAATAGTTACATGGTTTCTTTTTTCAGCTGTCCTTGTCTGTTTTGCGGCAGCCCAACTTTACCCTTCTTTCTGATAAATGTTTAGAAAATTAAATCAAGAAACCTGTTAAATTATAGTAAGATTGGTTTCAGAACAGTTTATGTAGATGTTGTGAGGCTTATAACAAGCATCCAACAACTTTTAAACAAAGAGAACAATGGATCATCTATGCAGGAAAAACAAGCAACACAGCACATACAGTAGTATTATTGACATGAAACTGCTGGGTTTTAGCATGCATATTTTGGTTTTTCTGTGTAAACAGACTATCCATTTATTCCATCCAAGCTCTACACAACACCTGTTATTTAAAATTCATGGTTAATGTGGCTATTGATTTTTACAAAAAAGATCTTTGAAAATGCTGATTGCAATCACACACTAGGCAAGAGTGGGCAAGAAAAACATGCGCTGGTTCGAGCAGGAGGAGTCCTCCTTCCGGAGAACACGCCTGGCTCTGGGTGGGCCCAGGAGCCTTCAGGCTCAGGGGAGACGATGACGGCGTCGGTGCCAGCCCCAGCTAGCCTCTGTTCCAGCGGTGGTCCTGGACGCATCGTCTCCTGTGTCGGCGGTGGTCCCAGCCACATCAGCCCCTGCTCTGGTGATGGTCCCAGACCCCCCGCAGCCAGCGCCAAGCACCCGGGTTCCCTCGAAGCCAGCGCCGAGGACCCGGGTTCCCCCGAAGCCAGCGCCGAGGACCCCGGTTCCCCCACAGCCAGCGCCGAGGACCCGGGTTCCCCCGCAGCCGGCTCCTCGTATCCTGTCTGCCCCCAAGCCAAGTCCCACGCCACAGCCAAGTTCAAGTCCCACGCCTGGGATCTGTCCCTTGAGGGGGGGGTTCTGTCAGGGTTTGACATTTCTCCCAGTTTGTGTTTTCAGTTCTGCTCCTCCTGTGTTCCATCTGCCCTGATTGTCCGCACCTGTGTCTCGTTACCCCCTGGGTATATCTGGTCTTGTCTTTCCCTGCTCCATGTCAGTCCGTACTGTTTCCTTCCTCCATGTGTCCTGTCAGGTTTTTTGGTTTTTGCCCTAGTGTTTTTGTTAATCCTGCTCTGCAGCGT
Source organism: Cololabis saira (assembly GCF_033807715.1). Taxonomy (NCBI): domain Eukaryota; kingdom Metazoa; phylum Chordata; class Actinopteri; order Beloniformes; family Belonidae; genus Cololabis; species Cololabis saira. Next base: position 36,132,137 of record NC_084605.1, read on the forward strand.
TTTTGGTTCTTGTTTTTGTTAAATAAATCCTGCTTTTTTGCCAACTCCTGCCTCCTGCTCTCCTGCATTTGGGTCCTCAACAAACACCACCCGTGACAAAAAGTTATATGGGTGTATCAGTTCACTGGATTAATTCGACTTTACAGCGTAACAAGGCCGCCCTAGCATGTAAGAGAATTAAAGGCAGGCACACCTATGATGTAATTGGAGCAGAGATTGAAGAAATTCATTCATCATATGGACTGCATGGAAAAGTTGTTGCTACTGTGACGGATAATGCATCGCACTTTGCCAAAGCATTCAGAGTATGTCAGCCCTGTAATTTAAAGTCCGAGTCTGAAAATGAAGAACATGATGATGAGGAGCCCACTTTTACAGATGTCATAGAAGCTCTGTCAACAGCATCTGGTGATGGACAGTTTAGCCTCCCTCCACACTACAGATGTGCATCACACACAATTAACTTGATTTCTACAAGTGATGTTGACAAACATCTAAATACCAGTGCAGACAACAAGGCTGTATACAGGAGTAGTATCACCCAATGCACTGCTCTGTGGACGAGTTGATCAACATTAGCCTCTGAACTGAGGGGTATTCCAGGAAGCAGGTTCAACAAACTCTGAGTTTAAACCTGAACTCTGGGTTTAATTAGAGTTTTCGGTTCCAGAACAGCGGATATGAGTTAGTTCAATCAACTCTGAGTTTGTTAACCTTGAGTAAAGCGCGTGCATGAAGAAAATAAAAAGCCATCATCAATAGAGCCCTGATACAACGATTAACCATGGCAACCGGCGACAACAAAAGATCCACGTACTTTTTCTTTTCTTTTCTTTTTTTAAACTTTATTTAACATTTCAATTTACATAATCCCTTCGAGGAAACATTAGTTTGCATATGAAGATCCACATACTTCACGCCACTGGAGTTAGAAGTGTTAATACGTGCGTATGGCGAGTATGAGAGCATATTTCAGAAAAAAAAAACACAGCTGCAGCAGCGAAGGAGAGACAATTGACGTGGGAGAAAGTTGCTGCAGTCAATGTGTAAGTTTGAATGCAGTATTAATTTAACATTTAAGCACACTGTCTTATAATATTACAGATGAAAACAGTGGTGGAATGGTATTGAATGAAATTTTAATTGTCATTTAGATCAGGGGCAGCCGCCACACCTCGGCTTCAGGGGAAAATGTTTTTTGTTTTTTTTTATATACATTTATGGAATTATTCTGTGTCTATTTGTATTGTTTTATTCTATTAATTAATACATATAAAATAACTACAAATGCATATCAGAACAACATGATGGATTTCACTAGGTATTATCTTTCCCAACACTTGTACCCCCCTCATATCTTGAAATGTGAAGTCCCAGCGTCCCTGACGACAGTGGTCGCTATCAATCTGTTTTTTTTTGCGCTCTGCAGTGTTACTAACTTACAAAAATGAAAAGGAAGCAGACAACCACGCAATTTTAAAAAAAGTAAGAAGCCAAGTGATGGGTCCAATGTTGCCCCAGCAGCAGAAGATATTAACGAGGCTGTTAGCCACTGATGGATTAATTATGCAAGTTCATTTTAAGGTAAGATATCAAATCACCCTACCCTCTTATAAATCTGTTTAAGGGAAATATTTGACTTTTTTTTTTACTCTCTCTCTCTTTCTCTCTTCTGCCCTCTCTCTCTCCTTTTTGCATTGGACATAAACTGTTTGAAGTTAAACTGGGATGTCCCTGTGATATTGTTGCACTGACATAGTGAATGAAGTGAACCCAATGAGTTACATTGCGTTTGTCAGATACGCTTTTTCTGCTCTCTAACTCTGCCGCTTGCTGTCCGTGGTGCAGAAAACGGATGCGTATTGTGTAAAGGCCCATTTGCTGAATTGACCTCACTGAGGCAGGAGACAGAGAGAAACTCAGGGTTTATTGAAGAAAACCTGCTAGCGAGCAGGTTAGGTTCAGAGGGTCAGTTGCCGTAGTAACTGATTCAGAGTTTGAGTTACGTCGCTTACTGGAACTGAAAACTCCGGGTTTCCCTCATCTCAGGCTTAACAAACTCAGAGTTTTCACAAAACCCGCTTCCGGGAATACCCGTCAGGTAGAGGAAGTCAGCCGCAGAAAGCTAATTGTACCCTCATCAACAAGGTGGAATTCGCTGTATGAGGCCATAGCCAGAATCACCACACTCCCACAATCCCTTCCCACTGAATCCCATGTGTGTAAAACTGGGAATCAAGTGCCATGAAAGGGAGTACCAATTCTTGCAAGAATATTGCACTGTTATGAAGCCCCTCACACAAGCACTGGACATCTAGGGGATGAATGCACCTATGGGGCTTTATTACCAACACTCACAAGCCTGATGTCAAAGACTCTTGAAAGATGACCTCTCAAGAATGACAGCCAGCCTTCCAGATTTCATTGTGAAAGTAAGATTATTATTTGACAATTGATTTGGGTAGATTTTTTTAAATTGATTACTGTTCAGGGTGGGCAGATGTTACACTTTGTTTTAAGCAGTGAGTACAATTATTAAAATGATAGAATAGAATAAAAGAGCAATTATTCATCCTCTTTTCAATATCAGGGATATTGATCATGATTGATCATGAATATATCATCACAGCAACAGAAGATTAAAACAACAAGATAAAAATAGTTTAAACCAAAATTAAATCTGATACAGTATTGATCCCCCATGAGATGGTTTAGGTCAGCAAAATACCACAAAAATAATTAACAAATTAAATACTATTTATTATATTTACTTTATTAATATAGTAAAATAAATATATTAATAGTTATGTCAAATTGTGTTTTTCAGGCCATCAAGATTCATGTTGATGCTGTACTGGAAAGCCAAGAGGGACTTGTTGCAGCTGCCACTTGTCCCAGGTTTAAGCTGAGATGTGGGGGCAGGAGAGGGCAGGAGAGCATGTGAAGGAGCTCCTGACAGGAGCGTGTCGTAAAGCTGCTCCTGCAGTGGACAATGTTAATATGTGCCCCAACCATCAGTCAGCCCAGCTGAAACAGACTTTTGACTTTGGGAACCAGCCCACAGAAAGCTTCTCAGCAGAAATAGTAGTAACTGACTATTTAAGATCAGGGTATGAGCTTGAGATTCGGAATCAGTTCCCCAGACTTAAAAAGATGTACATGAAATACAACACACCAACTCCATCCAGTGCACCAGTGGAACGGCTGTTCAGTTTAGGTGGATTGGTGCTCACCCCAAAAAGGAACAGACTCTGTGACAAAGTGGGTGAGAGCAAACCATTTGTCTCCATTTCAGTCTACTGTCTTAGTCCATCCAAATTCAACCGTGCTTGTTTTTTTTGGTCATAGGTTTACCATTCTTTCATACCATGCAGGCACATAGTACCATAATTTGTTTGTGTTCATAATTATTTCACTTAAAATAATACAGACAGGTATTGTTGAGTTTAAAGTGGTTTACTTGTTCGGTTTTGTCATTCATCATGAGTTGATTTTGTTACTTACCATACCCACCAGGTTCTAGTCTCAAAAGGAGGGAAAAGTGCAAACATTTCCTGTATTTATACCCTGGTGACATCATTAGTGATGAACCATGTATGGGGGAGGTAAACTTTGTGATTTGTTTTCTTATTGATTTTGATTATTTTCAGCATGGTTGAAAAGGTATCTGTTACCATAGGCAAAGCTATTGGCCCGGTTTCCCAGATCAGTTAAGTAGCTCTTAACAGTGAAAGACTTCTTTCACAGGCTCCTTAAGAAGGTTTGAAAGAAGTCTTTCGCTGTTAAGAGCTACTTAACTGATCTGGGAAACCGGGCCATTGTGTGTTTGATGGCGATTGTTTGATGTGATTATCTCTCTCCCCAGGGCTGCGTGCTCAGCCCCTTCCTGTTCACGCTGTACACACACGATTGTGCCCCCCTCCAACACTCCAACATCATCGTCAAGTTCGCCGATGACACAACAGTGGTGGGTCTCATCTGTGGTGGCAACGAGACAGCGTACAGGGAGGAGGTCCAGAGACTGGTGACCTGGTGTTGAGCCAACAACCTCTTGATGAACATCAGCAAAACCAAGGAGATGGTGATGGACGGGAGGAAGAAGAGAGCTGACCACGTCCCGCTGCAGATCAACGGGGTGTGTGTGTGTGTGTAGCAAGTCTCGCTGCTACGGGGGTCACAGACAGGACAGCGGATACAGGGATCGGTGCAGAAACGTTTTTATTTGCAACGTTCTTAATTCTCTTTTTAGAGGCAACACGTGCACCAGCACTTCCAGCAGGGCTTCGCTCGCACTGTGCTCTGCTTCCGTCCTCCTCCGTCTCCAGGGCCCGCACACCTACTGAAATACACAGAGAGTGATTAGACACACCTGTGCACCATCAGCTGTTCCAGCCGCGTCACCTGTGCGCCACTCCACCGCACTCCCTCTCTCCCCTGCAGACCCCGCCCCAATCCTGCACCTTGCCACAGTGTGGACCAGGTTTCCTCCTTCAGGTTCCTGGGAGTCCATGTGTCTGATGACCTGGCATGGCACACCAACACAGCAGCGATGGTCAGCAAAGCCCAGCAGAGACTGCATTTCCTGAGATTGCTCAGGAAGTGCAACGTGCAGTCCAACCTCATGCAGTGCTTCCGCTCCACAGTGGAGAGTGTGCTGACTTTTGGCATCACAGTGTGGTATGCCGGCCTCACTGTGAAGGACAAGACAGCTCTGCAGGGGGTCATAAAAGCGGCCCGGAAGATCGTCGGCCGCCCCCTGCCCTCCCTAAATGACATTGCAGACTCTCAGGTGCTGAAAAGGGCTAAAAGGATTTTACAGGACCCATCTCACCCCGGGTACAGTCTTTTTGACCTGCTGCCCTCCGGCAGGAGGTACAGAGTCCTGAAGCAGCGGACAAACAGACAAAACAAAAACACCTATTATCCCTGGGCCATTAGACTTAAATAATACACAACATAGCATAACAAAACAAAACATAACATAACATAACATAACATAACATAACAGAACAGAACATAACAGAACAGAACAGAACAGGTGTATTTTTTGAATGATGTGGGAGTGATGTTCGGGTCACAGTTTGTTGCACTTTATCCAGACATTGTTTGTATTGCTTTTATGTTTTTTTATACTGTGCTATTTATACAAATGTATTCCTCTTATTTTGATACCTTCCTTTGCACTTTGGTGGGAACATCCCAACCAATCTCATTGTAACCTGAGCACAATGACAATGAAGTCTATTTTATTCTATTCAGTTGATTCCAAGGAAGCGAGTGGAGTCACCTTTGGAGTGGTACAGCCTGATGGAAGGGCCTACTTAACCGGCTGCTGTCTGCTGCCGGGGGGGAGAGAGATCAGTGTGCAGCCACGTGCACATGTTGCTTTACTTTAAGTTCTCATCAGTTGAGTTTTGTTTAGTTAAGCTGAGTTAATTTTTTATTTGTTTTTTCCTTTTTTTTTGTTTCTATTTTGTTTTGCATATATTTTTGCAACGGAGATGGTGGCATATTTTTGGAAAAAATAAATCACTCTTTTGAACATTTTAGCATTGCTTCTGAGTCCGCCTCCTTCCATCCATCTACTCTGGTCACGCTTCCCCACACTGTCTGATGGGAGATTTGAGAAACTTCTGTTGATGCAATATAATCACTGTTTCAAAGAAAGAAAGAAAACCGAAAGAAAACCAAAAAACTTAGGGCCTTGTCAGGGCAGCCATAAAACAAGAGCAACAGCCTGCAACAGCATTTTCTGTTTTGATAAAGTAATTATTACTCCTCTGCACTTTACCAAATGTTAAAAGATATAGTCAGGAAAGACTGCTTTTCTCAGTGCAGTTTGGATGAAACAGAATTTTCAGAAATGTCATTTTATTGCTGTAATTTATTTAATCTATTTGTAGGAAGTACTTGCATACTTGTTTTGTCTTACTTTTTATTTGATGGAATGTTCATTAAGTTGAAAGACAGTGACATTACACTAATTCAGGAGATGCTTTCCTATTTCATTTCATTTTCATATGATGAGGAAAACAAAAAGAAGACTTGCTTTATTTTGTGTAGAAATATGCAGAAACATAAGTTAACAGAAGAAAGGTATGTTTTATTTTATTTTTATGTGTTGGAATATGCAGAAATATAAGTTGAAAGAAAGACTTGCTTTATTTATTTTTATATGTTGGAATTTGCAGAGGTATAAGTTAAAATGAATACTTGCTTTGTTTTATTATAATATGGTGGAATGTGAAGATAAATAGGTTTAAATGTTCAACAATTTAGTTCAAGTCAGAGAGAGCTGCATTAACTTTTGCCTGACGCAATGTGCATAAAGTTAAGACTTAAAATAATAAAAACAAGTTTAAAAATAGTTTAATTTACTTATTGTCATTTAATTCTATATGATGGAATATGCAGAAAGAATAGAATTAAGCTGAAAGGTCTTTTGTTCCAGTAAAGCGTATTCAGGTTGTGCATCATGTTTTTGAAAAGTAACTAAGTAACTAGTAATGTAACTAATTACTTTTGAAAATAAGTAATCAGTAAAGTAACAGGATTACTTTTTTGGTGAAGTAATCAGTAATCAGTAATTAATTACTTTTTCCAAGTAACTTGACCAACACTGACCAGCACTCATGAAGTGACAACTAGGAACTAGTTCAGGTCGTCAGTTTTGACCTGTCTTTAATCTTTGGTCTCATCCCTCTGCATGACTTATCCCATTTACTCTATCTAGTTCATAGGTTATTAAGAATGAGGTACTCGTTTTTCACATGCCTATTGGTGTCTTTTGCCCATCAAGCTTGCTGCCACTCTTAAAGGAGCATGAGGCTCCTTTTAAGAAATGAGAATCTCTAGCGCCACCCTTCACCACGACGGCCGTCGGGGGTACTGCAGCCAACAGTGAAGCCGGCACGGGAGAACGGGGAGAATGTGCATGCAGCGTCATGTGACGTCACATCCGCAGGACAGCGCGGGAAATTTGGGCCCGAATTGCAGCACATTTTGCAGCACACAGCCTGTTCAAGGCAACGGAGAGATACACTAGAGCAGGGGTTCTTAACCTTTCTGACCTTGGGGCCCAATTTTTTCAGTACAGAGTGGCCCGAGGCCCGTTAAATATTAACACTGTATAGCAGCAAAGGTCCAGAACATCATAATAAATATATATATATATATATATATATATATATATATATATATATATATATATATATATATATATATATTCAAGTAGCCTCATAGTTGTATCAACATCTGCATCTGACTGTTATATTAAAAAAGTACATATTTGCCCATTAACATGTGTAACTTCAATTACACATTTTTTTCTCTTAAAAATAAAATAAGTAAATAAGATTTTATTTTATTTTTCAAATGCTATCTTATTTTATTTCTTTACCAGCAGTTTGAATTTCCCCTTTTCTTTGTTAATTGTCTCAACACATTTTTATAATAAATTAATATAAACACATCTTAACAATTTAAAAGTTTTGCAGTTTTTCTTTCTTCCCCTTAATCTTATGCCCCCACTTTCTGTCGTTCAGTGAGAGAACTGAGCTCTAATTTCTCCTGCCAGAACTTTAAATCTGGGCTGGATGGTGTCAGGTTCTCATGCACATGAGAAGGTGCTCATTGATGAACCTGGAACGATATTTAGTTTTAATTATGTTAATTGTGGAGAAAGCTGCTTCACAGCTGAAATGTGGACCCAAACATGTTTAAGATGGTCAGCTTATTTTCTGTGACTTCAGTTCAGACTTGAGTGAAAATGTTTGATGAAAAACTTTGTGTTTTGTTTCAGTGGCGTTTTACTTTCGCACTTTGAACGCCACGGTCTCTGAACGTATGAGACACTGGTTTTGTCCCAGTGGGTAAACTGAACCAGGATGAATCTGTCCATTCTGGGTTGAACTTCCCTTTCCACCTGTTAGGCTTCTCATCTCTGTAAGAGTCAAGCTAATTATTTACTAAGTAACTTACTAAGTTTTATTTACATTAATAAGTTGTCAGGACTGCGCGTGTCGGATTTCATCCAAGCCTGATCATCTGAGACGGCCGGGCAGAACCCGCAGCTCTCTGGCCGCTGCAGCAGAGTCACTTTCCGATGCTTTTGCGAGCCCGAACAACAGTCCAGTCCAGCAGACATGTCAGCCCACGCATCTACATGTACAATCCTTCAGCAGTAACGATGGAGCCGCCCGAGCGGCACCGACCTCCCCGGCCGCGCGGACGAGTCAGGATAAATGATCCCGCCGCGCTCGCTCGCTCTGGGCGCAGACCCAAGTAATCGATCCCTGATCCTGGCGGATCTAAACCTACTCTGTGCAAAATGAAGGATTTTCTCTGTAAAGACACACCATTTCTCTTACTATTACACCTAGAGCTAGCTGAGGGTCTTCTTCTCCTCATTTGGTCGGGAGTTGCTATGCAGTCCCGCGGCCCCCGCGGCCCACATGTACAAAACTGATTTCTTTTCGCGGCCCACTAGATGGCGCTCGCGGCCCAAGTGTGGGCCGCGGCCCTATGGTTAAGAATCACTGCACTAGAGGGCTCATTCTTTTGGGTTTGGAACGCTTCATCTGACATTATTACTAGAAAACTTAAAATGTATATGGATTTTTTTCATAAATCCTGTCTCAATCCTGCCTCACGCTCCTTTAAATCCACCTCCTCTCCAGTATACACCTCTATGGACTGGTGATTAAGTTACGTTCGTGACCTCCCAATATCTGTAAAGGTTGGGCTTGATTAGATCAAGGTCAAAACTAAAGTGCTTTATCACTGAGAAATTCTTCCAAGTGTTCATTGTGTGTCTTGACTGACTCAAATCTAATTGAAAACCTTATTTTCAGTATTCTGATTTAGTTGTTACATGAGTTGCTTTGAGAATATTTATTTCAAATATCAGGTTTACATTTTAATGAGCATAGTTCGATTGATGCCATGTTGCCTTCCATCTTATATGTACCAATGTGAGAATTTACAAGAAGTACCACACATTGTAATGCCATCAAAGCTACAGCTTGAATGTCTGCTAGCTGTACACTTTTCCCATGAGGGAGGATGCATTTCTAGACACGGAGAACTCAGTATGTTGACGATGATGTGTCTTTGCTCTTTCCTGTCCCAGGTGAGCCTAGTTAGGCCTCATTAGGAAACAGACGTATTTAACGTGTCATGTCAGATCCTGAATTAAGGCTGGTCTGGGTGGCCGTTCCTCTTTTTCTTTCAAGCCCATCAGCTTCTCTTCTCTACAGTTTTGGGTTATGGTGTAGATCTCTGGTTAACTGCCCCCCCAACATTAAATAAATAGATCCATTCTGCTTCATACTAATTTGATTGTGATGGACCTCATTTGTAAAAAAACCTTAAAGGAATTTTGGAAGATTTATCACCTCCTCAGCTATTTCCGTTGGCAGTTTGATAATACCATATTCAAGATTCAAGATTCAAAGTGTTTATTGTCACATGTACAGTAGAAGTTGCATTTCTCTAGAAGAAAGAGGTTCTACATTTCACACTACTGAACCTTCGTCCTCAGGGCAGTGTGTAAATAGTGAGAGAGGGTAGCGGAAACCTGATGATCTTCTCCACAGTCTTTATCATTCTCTGCTGGCATTTGCAGTCTGAAGCAGTAGTGCTGTCGTACCATGCAGTGATGCAGCTGGTTAGTGTGCTCTCTACAATGCATCTGTAGAAGCTGCTGAGAATCTTGGCTGACATGTCAAACTTCCTCAGCCTCCTTAGGAAGTACAGCCTTTGTTGAGCCTTCTTGACCAGCTGTGTGGGTTCATTGTCCAGGCGAGGTCCTCACTGATGTGTAACCCCAAGTACCTAAAGCTGCTCACTCTTTACACTTCAAGTAGTTGCTGGTGAGGCCTCTTCTTCTTCCTCGTGTCCATTATCATCTTCTTGGTCTTATCAGTATTGAGGATGAGGTTGTTGTCCTCACATCATGACACCAGGCTGGCAACCTCTCTTCTGTAAGCCGCTTCGTGTCCTCCAGTGATGCAACCAATCAATGCAGTGTCCTCCACAAACTTCAGGATGATGTTGTCTTTGTTGGAGGTGACACAGTTGTAGGTGAACAGGGTGTAGAGGATGAGGCTGAGGACACAACCCTGTGGAATGCCAATGTTTGTGGTGATGCTGGCTGAAGTCCTGTTACCAATCCTGACAGACTGTGGTGTACGAGTCAAAAAGTCCAGCAGCCAGTCACAGAGGGTGGGGTGCCGGTCGAGTGGTCAGTTTGTGGGGGATGACCTTGTTGAAGGTGGAGCTATAATCAATAAAGAGTACCCTGATATAGGAGTCTTTGTTTTCCGGATGGAGAGGGAATGGTGGAGGGCAGCAGCAAAAGCATCTGCTTATAGACCTGTTAGGCCGGTAGGCATACTGCAGGGGGTCCAGGGTGTCTGGGATGTTGCTCTGGATGTGGGTCAGCACCACTCTCTCAAAACATTTTGCAATGATTGGAGTGAGTGAGTACAACTGGTTTGTAGTTGTTTACAATATTTTATTGTGACTGTTTTTTTGCTTGGCCCTACAAAGTTCAGCTTCAGCGGAACAGGATTGGTAATATATTTATGACCAAACAGACATGTGTTAGCAGCAGATAGCCATGAACTCTCCTCCTTTTGCATCTACTGAAGTGTGTCATCTGTGGTTGTCATATACAAACTTATAAGATGGCAGCAACTGGACAGATACACCTGTTCTAACTATCCTTTTACACACTTTTCTTCATATATACAGTTTTGAATGACCTTGGTTTGTCTCTAAGGACCTTATCCACACTGTCACTAATATGGACTGACATTTTTGAGTCTTGTCAGAGTCTTAAAATAGCTATTTATTTTGACACAGATCCATTGCCCACAGGGCATTAATTGACATCTTTCTCCAAACGTATATTCCATTCTAACTCAAAACTGCTTCAGTTCATATTGTTTTGGTTAATAAAAGCTTACACTCCTTACCATCTAATAATAGACTCTGGGTCTAGAGCAGTCCCTTAATATCTGATTATTGCTGTCTGTGTAAATTCACCTTACCCATCAGTAGTTTGGCTTCGCAAAGAGCAACGATTCTTTCATTCTTAATCCAAATTGGTGGCACCCTGTGGAGAACTTGACCTCCAGTGGGACTATGTATCTATTTTCCTATATTTTCAGACCTTATTTGCATTGTGCACTCACTATTCCACTCTCAATAGCAATGCACCAGCCGAAGCAGTGGGCAGATTTAAATAAAGAGACACTTGTAATGCAAGCATGCTAATTTGGGCAAAGCTGAATATTCCTTGATTGTGATGCAACAGGTGTACTGTGAATTTAAGAAGAGCGTAAAACATCACCAAAGACGTTATTTCATTTTTGTATTTGTCCCCATGAGACATCATCTAAGTGCCAGATAATTGTTCTCCCTCCTACTGGTGCAGTCTATCTGACTCGGTTTCAGAGTTGCCAGATATCAAAGACCACAAACTACAAAGCCTTACCCCCTGAACTACTCACGCTGTGAACACTTTTCTTAAGACCGTTGGCATGGAGTGACAAGATTCACATTACTGGATTTCAAAGGTTGCGAACCCCCACCACATGCACCAGCAGACGGATACTAGAGGAGGTGTGCACCCTCTTCACACAACCACACACACGTCTAACACATCCGTGCTCAGAGATAACTGATAACGCTGCAAGTTCTGTAGACGATCAGTGTTCTCTATACCACAGCAGGAAAAATAAATTGATTTTTTTCACAGGATAGTTAAATAAAACCAATCAATTTATTATGTTATTTCTTGTACCACCTCTTGTGAAAGATTGTGCCAGGTGGAGGCAAGGATAGGCACAAAGGAAATCCTACACCAATTTAGGGAGAATAACTACAGGCTACATACAGTACAGGGATTTCAGGTATTTTTGTTGCAATTTCAACCTTTAAGCTATGCGTCCTAATGCAAATATTTAGACATAGGATTGCATTTATTTAACACACAACGCATAACAAAGAAATGACAACAGTTTAAGAAAGCTTCCCTTTGTAGTTGCACATTTTTCAGTATCCAGATACATCTTTGTACAATATGTGCATAGTAAGTGTAAATGCAGCAGAGTATGTTATCTAACAGGGCTGCACGTCATTAGCAATCAGCACCACAAACTGTGTTGCCCTGCTATACTTTAGCCATGGTTTACTATTTTGCTCGCTGTTAGACTTTGTTAATTAAAAACTGTGGCACACAGACGATGATAACGCCGGCTGTTACTTTACTTGCTTCCTGCAGGTTTTCTTTAAAGGAGCATGAGGCAGGATTGAGGCAGGATTTATGAAAAAAATGTGTATACGTTTTAAGTTTTCTAGTAATAATGTCAGATGAAGCGTTCCAAACCAAAAAGAATGAGCCCTCTAGTGTATCTCTCCGTTGCCTTGAACAGGCTGTGTGCTGCAAAATGTGCTGCAATTCCGGGCTGGAATTTCCCGCGCTGTCCTGCGGATGTGACGTCACATGACGCTGCATGTGCGTTCTCCCCGTTCTCCCGTGCCGGCTTCGCTGTTGGTTGCAGTACCCCAGACGGCCGTCGTGGCAAATGGTGGCGCTAGAGAGTCTCATTTCTTAAAAGGAGCCTCATGCTCCTTTAAAGCCTAAAATATGTACAAAACTCTTACAGTTTGAAAATTATTTTTTTTGGTCTTTCATATTGACTGACAGACGACCTCCTAGTTTTTTGGGAAAAAAGAGAGTGAATTATGTGAAAACATTTATTAAGTCTATGATGCAATTCATAATTCTGAGGCTCTATTCCAAATACTTTTGTAACTTTAAAGCAGGTTTTTTCTCTCTTTCTTTTCATATGTGAGCTTATTTTGAGGTTGCAGGGCAGACATGTGCTATCATGACCTTTACACGTCCCAAAACACTGGAGAGCTTGGTTAGTCTTTGAAAAATAAAAAATAAAAACCCTCCATAATTTAATCTGGTAAATAAAGTGATAGAACTGAAGCTCTTCATATACAATCACATATATTTTTCAAATTATTACTAAAAAAGTGGGTCTGTGCCCTGCAGTGTTTCAGTCATGATTTCACAAAAGAAAAAAAAAGGATTTTCGATGAATTGCATCATTGTTTCTGTCCAACTGTTGAGTGCATTTGAAGCACATTTTTGTCTCTGAAAATAAAATGTGCATTAGCCAACTTCCCTTTCGGTGGTTTTGGAGCAAACTTGTATTTAGAGGCAGAAGGCAATGTTGCTAACAGCAGGTAAGTACAGTGTGTGCAGCTGTAATCAAAACGTGTGTCTGGCTGGAAACAAAACTTGGAGAAAGACGATATAAACAGAACCAGTCACATCGGTCTTATTAGAGATAAAGCGGAGGAAAGGTCTTAAAGCGAACGTGGCATGCTTGGATGTGTTTTTTGGGCTTAACTTAAATGTTATGATGATGAATTCCTACTTTAGAGATCATCATATGCAATAAAAGAAAAAAAACAAGTGAGAGAGATGTACTAGTGTAGTTCTCTGTTCTGCTATTACAGTTGTTCAATCGTTGCTGTTATTGTTCCTCCAGTTGACAACTTTTAACTGAAGTCCAGATCCGATTCTGGATCAAACTTGTACAAACTCGATTTCTAGACTCGTTGAAAACTTAAAATATTCTTTCAAAACTTTAAACTCTTGAGAAATGCAAGACATTAAACAACTTAGCAAACAAACTAGACTACAGTGATGTTTTACTTTATCGTCCTAAAAGATTTAAATACAATTCAATTTAATTTTTTTTCTTTTACAACTGGTTGTGTTCATTATTTCTTGTTAGTGAGTATTAGCCTTGTTTTTTTCTGCAATTAAAAGGTGAAATTGATAGTGTCACGGTTTTGTCACTTCCTGTTTTATTTTGAAGCCCGCCGGTGCGTCCGAAATGCCATACTAAACAGTATATACTCAAAAAGTATACTTTAGTTCGGCACACTTTTGAGTAATTAGTATTAGTAGTATGCATTAATTCGGACGTACTACTCAGAGCAGAGCCGTCTGGGAGATTTGCGAAGCCCTGTGCGGAATGGCCGGGGGGGGGGGGCTCTTGTGAACGAGACAGATTCAGGAAATTTTCATCAGGGAATGAAAAAAGAAAAAAACTAAAGAAAATGGAAGAGTTTAAGCCTCTCTGAAAGGCGCAAAATTTTTGGGTTTTTCGGGTCGGATCGTGTGTCTATGCGCAATTTTAACTCTCCAATTAGTAAAATACTGGATACAAACACATACACACGTTTCATTATGAAGCATTGCATTGACAAGACATGACTAGTCAAGATATTTTTTATAGTAATATCTGTTTATTACAACATTGTTCACACACAAATAATCTTACATGAATCAAATCAGCCTGTTACTGAGAGTGACTTATATATTAGTGACATAGGGGCCTACAGTAACTCAACTGACATTATATGTGTGATTCATTCCAGTTCTACACAAAACAAAATCGCCCCATAAGTTAACACATTAACAACATGCTTATGCATATAAGTCGTAATCTTCTCAAATTATAGAGGCTAAATAAATGAAAACGAAAAATATGTGCCTCGACTGCCTCAGGGCGGGGCCCCGCGGCTGCTTGAGACCCGGTCGGACCAGTGATTTTTGTAACAAATTTATCAAACGAGCCTTTCAGAGAGGCATTAAACTCTTCCATTTTCTTTCGTTTTTTTCTTTTTTCATTCCTTGATGGAAATTTCCTGAATCTGTCTCGTTCTCTCGACATTGTGTGACAGTTTGTTATACACTCCACCCGTCTGGATCAGAGCACCAGCCAAGGGCGCATTGCATTCTGGGATATAGTAGGCGAGGTAGACTGGTCTGATGCATGCTGCGGATTTTTAAGACATCCGGGTATTTTTGGCACACTGCAGATTTTGCTTCTGTTCACATACAGCATACTACATACTACATTTTGGCAAAATCAGTACATACTAGTAGTACAGTATGCGAGTTCGGAAACGGCCTTTGTGTTTGAATTCTTGTTTGACCTTCCTGTTTCCCATCGGTCCTGATTGTCTGCACCTGTGTCTCGTTAACCCTTGTGTATATCTGGTCTTGTCTTTCCCTGCCCCCCGCTGGCCCATACTGTTTTGTCCTCCATGTGCCATGTCATGTTTTTCTGGTTTTGTCAAGTTTGTTTGTTTTGATTTTGGATCCTGCCTTGCAGGGTTTTTAGTTTAAATAAATCATCACTTTTGGAACTCCTGCCTTCTGGTCTCCTGCATCTGGGTCCTACTGCAACCTCATTGTGACCGATAGTTTGTGTGATCAGTTTTTATCTGGCATTTGTGTGTGTGTGTGTGTGTGTGTGTGTGTGTGTGTGTGTGTGTGTGTGTGTGTGTGTGTGTGTGTGTGTGTGTGTGTAAACGAAGGCATGTAGCCTATATAAAGTATAGTATGTGGGCAGTGGAGTAACATCTTGCACCTCTGCACTGTTCATCCTCTCTTTAGTGCACATTCATTTATCCATCAAAACCACTTTCTCTTCATTTGTATGAACTATTCATACTTCATAAGTCAAAAGCTTTCTGTTAGTTGTAAAACTAATTTATTCTTTATTTTCCTTTTTTCCATGGCCTTGACACGCACACACACACACATCCACCTGCACACACACTCACCCGCACACACACCCTACACACAAGCACACATACAAAAGATACTGGCTTGGAATGAATAACTTCAATAATTTATGAGTCTCCAAAACTAATACAAACTGCACAGCAATACTCACTTAATAATTAAAGCCCTGAATTGATTGTTGCATTACAATGCTTGTGTTGAGGGACATTAGTCAGCGCTGCTCATGGTAATAACACGGCTGACTCCCTCCTATAAAACCATCTTTACTTCAGCGGGTGAACCGAAATAGAAGGCACATGGAGGAAATGAAGGGAGAGAAAAAATGTAACAGCCATTTCCGAGGCAGAGTAAAAGACTGAAAGGCAGTCTTGTGAAGAACTAGAATAACAAGCTATCAAAATGAAAGAGATGAAAAGGAAGTCAAAGAATGAAACCAAATGATAGCTAGCTGTATGCAATTCTACCTTATGTGTGATTTAAATACTGTATGGCACCTATTTTTCACTCATTCATTCATCCACCCTCACGTTTCTGACATTTTTCTATCACTGTGGATCTTCTCCAATGAAGCCAGCCTGCAAAGCATTCAGCAAGAAAAATACTGCAGTCCAGATGTTCAATGTTAAAATTCATCATTCAGAAACATGAGTACATGAGGCACAAGTGTCTCCTGTGTGTGCTCACGGGAGCGATGGTGGCAGAGAACTGCAGAGATGGAGCGGTGGTCCATTCCCTCATGAAAACATGGCATCACCCCAAATGTGGTCACTCTGAAGCTGACTGCCAAGTCCTGCAGAAAGGCTAAATAATTTAAAAAAGAAAATTCTCTCAGAAACTGCACATCATTTATCATCATCACTTTTATTTACTGTAGGGCGCTTCACTGAGAGTGCTTCAAGGGCCTGGAGCCAGGGGACGGGTTCTAGTTCCTCGTAAAGGAATGTGAAATAAGCTGACCAAAATATTTATAAATATTTCTGATGATGATATCAATGCTGCTACCTGTTACCTATCCACTTCGTGCCTTGTGGCACATAAGGCCTCAACAGAGCTCCTCCATTTCTGAAGGTCGGCTGCTGCAGTCCTGACTTCCAGCCATGATTTCCATCCTCCTTCCCTTTTCTCCTTCTCGACGGTAAGCCTCCAGGTGGTCTTTGGTCTTCCCTGTCTTCTCTTCCCTTCTGGTGCCCAAGTCATTGCTATGTTGCAGTCGTTGTTGTGGTCCTGCCACAGTATGTGCCCAATCATCTTCCATCTTCGCAACTTCACCTCATTGCTGAGTGGTCTCATATCAGCTCTTTCCAGCAGTTGTATATTACTGATGTGATCCTGTCAACTTATTCGGAGTATTCTTCGTAGGCATCTATTATGAAATACGTCGACAGCCTCATTGTCTTCTTTGTTCATTTTCCAGGTCTCACATCCGTATAGTAATACTGGTACTACTAGTGTCTTGTACAACTTCAGCTTTGTTCTTCTGATGATGCTGTTAGAGCTCCCGGTCTTCCCAAGTCTGACAAATGCTCCTCTCGCTTTTGACAGTCTATTCTTTAGGTTCTTCATTCCGCCTCCCTCTTTACAAACTGTGGCTCCTAAATAGGTGAACTGGTCTACTTCCTCGATGTCTTGCCCATTGATTTGGATTTTCTCCTGATTTCTTGCGTGAATCCTCATAGTTTTTGTTTTTTGTGTATTGATCCTGAGTCCTACTCGCTTGGCCTCTTCGTTCATCTTTGTTGTTTTACCCTGCATATGTCGTTTTGTGGAGCAATGTTACGTCGTCCGCGAAGTCCAGGTCGTCGAGTTTTGATGTCAGCTTCCAGCGAATTCCATTTTCTCCTTTTTTAACTGTCCGACGCATTATGCAATCCATTACTATTAAGAACAAGAAGCCGGACATGTTGCATCTCTGTTTCACGCCGGTTTTAAGGTTGAACCACTCGCATATTTCTCCTTGGTCTTCCACTGCACACTGGAAGTCTTCATAGAACGATTGGACCATTCTCACAATCTTCTCTGGGACTCCATACTTCCTCATTATGATCCACAGGCTTTCATGATGGACGGAGTCGAAAGCCTTTTCGAAGTCTACAAAATTAATGAATAGTGTTGCTTGCCACTCATTAACCTGTTCGATGATGTTTCGCAGTATGAATACTTGCTCAGTTGTTCCCCTACCTGTCCTGTATCCTGCTTGTTCTTTCCTGAGTCTGCAGTCGATTCCATTTCTTATGCGATCCACAATAATTCTTCCGAGTACTTTTCCTACTACTGACAGCAGGGTTATGCCTCTCAAATTCTTGCACTCCTTAAGATTACCCTTCTTTGCTATCTTGACAATGAGGCCCCTCTTCCAGTTTGTTGGTATCTTCCCATTTCTCCATATCTTTCCCAACAGTTGATGGACTTTCCTTGCTGAGAACTCTACATCCGCCTTCAACAGCTCAGCTGTGATGTTATCGATTCCCGGTGCTTTCCCATTCTGTAGTCTTTTTATCGTCTCTCTGACTTTGCTCAGTGTTGGTTCATCAATTGTGATTTCTTCAATTTCGTTTTTGAACTCGCATTCATCCTCTTAAGTTATTGGATTTATTGGTTCTGCTCTGTTCAAGACTTCCCTGAAGTGTTCTGTCCATCTCGATTTTATTGCCTCTCTTCCCCTAATGAGGTTCCCATCCCTGTCCAGCACTGCTGTGCTCTGCCTGGCTCTCTCGTTGCTCGTCTCGTGTTCTTGTGAGCCCATACAGCGTCTTCATGTGTTGATTCCTTGCAGCGTTTTCAGCTTCACTTGCAATGTTTTCCACCCATTTCCTCTTGTCTGCTTTGATGCTTCTCTTAACCTCTCTGTTCTTCTCTGCGTACTTCTCTCTTAGCTGGTTTTTGAGTCTTTCAGAACGTGTGCCCAGGATTTTCTTGTTTATGGCATCCCTTTGTTCCACAAGCCTCCACGATTCTTTGCTGATCCATGGCTTCTTCTTTTTCTGAGGTCTTCCCAAGACTGCCTCAGCTACTTCCCTGTAAGCCTTCTCCATTCGGGCGGCACGATCCACCTCTTCATCTCCAACTTCTCCCTGCTCTTCCTCCTCAAGGACTTCGTACCGGTTTCTTAGGCTGATGGCCTAGGTCTTCAAGATGTTTTCCTCTTTCAGGTTTGCGGTGTCATACTTCACTCTGGTGGCTTTATTTTCCTTTGGTTCTTTCTTCAGTTTCAGCTTGATTCTTGAGCACACAAGATAGTGGTCACTTCCAATATCTGCAGACCTGTGTACTCTTGTATCTTCTACTGAGTTCCTGAAACGCTTATTGATGAGTGTGTGGTCAATTTGATTTTTGGTTTTGCCATCTGGAGATACCCATGTTGCTTTGTGTATGTCTTTATGTGGGAACAGGGTTCCTGTTATGACTAGCTCGTTCATGTCGCACATTTCGCACAGCCTTTCTCCGTTGTTGTTCCTCCTCCCGAGCCAATGCTTGCCCATGATCCTTGCATACTCTTGGTGTTCATCTCCTACCTTCGCATTCATGTCTCCTGTCACAATCAACATGTCATGCTTGTTCCTGCTGTCAAGTATATCTTGGAGTCTCATGTAGAATTTGTCTTTCACTTGTTCTTCTGCATCTTCTGTTGGTGCATAGATGTGTATGAACGTAAGATTGATGTGTCGTGAATGATATCTGGCTTGGATGATTCTTTCGTCGACTGGAGTCCAATCAATCAGTGCTCTTGCTGCTGTTTTCAACATCAGTATTCCTACACCTTGCCTGTGGTTGTCGTCGTCTCTTCCCGAATAGATGATAGTTTCTCCTTCTGCCAATTCCATTCTTCCTTGTCCCGTCCAGTGTGTTTCACTTATTCCCATTATGTCAATCCCTCTCGTAGTCATTTCTCTTGCTGCCAGTGATAAATTGCCGCTTGTTTAGAGTGTTCGCACGTTCCAGTTCCCGATCATCATGGTGTTTCTTGGGTGCAGCAGTGGCTTGTTCGGCCCAAGGGCGTCATGATGTTCTGGTCGGCCTTGGCCTCTGTGCGTCATAATGTCTCTCCGGTTGTGAGGACTGGCCACAACGTTCCCCATGTGTGTTCTTGCTCTGTTTGTGGTTTCTGTAATAGTGTATTTTTTTTTACGGGAGCGGGTTATCGGCCCTCAGCCCAACCCCCAACCTGGAGGACCAGGGAATCACTCTTTGTCCGGCCTCTACCCTTCAACCTGTTCGGCATGGGAGACCCTACCAGGAGTACTAGACTCCAGCCGACATAGCTCTAGAGGTCATGGAGACACGCAAACCACCACACCACGATAAGGTGGTGATCCCGGCAGGGGGGATATCAATGCATATGCACATAAATGATGGGATATTTTGCGTTACTAAACAAGTTTCTTCGGGAGCTTTCATAAATGACACAGACTGCCAGTATTTTGTTCTGAACCACGGATGTTAGAGGACTATGCGCACATTCATAGAGCTGGAATGACGTTCATTGGATTTATGTTGTGAATAGCCACATTAAAGAGGATCTGCTAATGCTAATGTGACGCCTACAAATGTGTGGTCACAAATTTTGAATTATATGTTTCAAGTGGTTTTTTTTTGGTATGAAAAGGCAAGCCAGTTTAATGTGTTTTTTTTAAGAGTATCAGAGTGTAGGACTCTAATTCCGCCACAAGGGAGTATCCCCTCGCTTGTACACCTGTACGGTACCCGCCGTCAGGATGATGTTCCTCAGACAGCTACCAGCCTGCCATGGAGAACGCCCTGATTGACTTCTGTCTCTTCTTTTCCTCTGAAAACAGGTTAGTGAAGTATATTAAACAACCAACACTCGGGTATAAGAAATTTAAAAAACCCATTGATTGAATAAATTAAGTTTTCAATGTAGACATCGTCATGTAAACTGTGAAAAGCGTAAATGACAGATAGCTTTGCTCTCCCCCATCGAAAATAACGCAAAATGGCGGTCTGACGAAATTTTTGCTCGGGTTTTGTAGGATCCTTTGCATTTATTCTTATTTTATTTTCTGAGTGACTGAATATTTGTATTACAACGAGAACCGAATTAAGAGTGAAGCGTAACATAATTAATAGGAAGGTGAATTAATGTGTTTATGTGAATGTTCATGTTAAGAGTACTGGGTCAAGTAGAATACTCCGGTACTAATATTGTTGAGAAGTACAGGATGTGTTTGAACAGGCAGTAGTGTAGTAAAGTCCAATTAAGATCTTTAAAAACATAAGTAAAACATGATAATCTTGGTTAAAAACGGTAGAAATGTAACTTTAAGTGTGTTTTCATCTCGTATTGGGAGTATGATGTAGTTCATTGAGTTTGGAGAGCTTATGGAGTATGTTTAGTGAATAGGACAGTTTAGTTAAAACCTGAGTATGTAAAGGAAAATAGTAAAATTCTTTAATAAAAAAACAAGACAGCTACCAGCTTGCCATGGAGAAGGCACGGATTGACTTCTGTCTCTTTTTTCCTTCTGAAAACAGAACATTTTATCTTCTGTGACCAGGTGACTCAACCTGAGGCCTGTAACGCTAACATGGCCGTTGTCTTTTGGTCGTTGTAGCTCCTCCCGGTAGAAAGTATGAGACCCGAGCTCGTTTTAGAAAACAGGGTTTATTCCCGGTCACCGACCGACCCGTGAGAACTAAAGAAAATAAAAATGCAATCATGTAAATACACGTGCAAAAGCTTGTAGCTTAACATAATTACACAGACACAAAATTAACACACCTCGTAGGCTGCACACTACCAAAAGGGCTGAATCTTGTCCTTTCTTCTTTCTTTGTCTTCTTTGTGAATATTTAATTTGTTACCAACATTAAATTTGTCACTTGTGGAAACAACCATCCGTTTTCTCCGTTACCATGCTTTGCCAGTTGGTGTGCCAAAGGTGGCACCGTCCAGAAACAAAAATACAAACAATACGTCCGCACAATAATGGGCAGGTGGGAACCAAAAAATATATAAATAAATCAGAACATTAAACTGACATGTGTGCAGTTACAGTCGTGTTAAACCTTTCTGATATTGTCTTACTGTTAAACACTACCCTGATAGATCAGACCCCCATCTAGAAAGATGTAGAAAACAATCCATGGCAACTCTTCATCCAAGGGACAGGACAGACGGTTACTTCTCAAACTGTTGCTTAGCGCTACGATCAGTCAGAACGATGAACAAAGTGATGTATTCAGAGCGATGGAAATCAAAGGAAGAGTCTGTTGTTTTGAAGAGCAAATACCACTTGTGCTGTACCCTGTCGGCAAAATAGCAAATACATCTACCTTGCGAAGGAATGATTTTGAGTGCCATCTTCTGTTCAGTTTTCCAAAAAAAAGTCAAAATCTGTAACTAGCGATGCCAATGCCGATTCAAACAGCTGTTAAACCTCAGCTGCAGTGAGCTACTGTACACTGTTAACATCCATATTACGCTGCCCCTCTGTCATCATTGTGTTAAGCCCGCCCACAGTCTCTCTAGAAGAATAAATGGATTTGATTGGGTACCCATGACTTTGGGGCATAGTTAATGAGCTCAATAGGATGGTAGATGTACCGTTAGCAAATTTGCTAGCGGTATGTCTTGATTTCTAACCCACTTAACCACAAATTAGTGTTCACAAATACGTTACTTGTGGATAAGTCATGTTTTGTAATACACGTGTGCTCATTTATTTATTTATTTAATAAGGATCCCCATTAGTCTTCACCATGTGAAGACTATTCTTCCTGGGGTCCACACATAGACATACAAAAGATTACAATAATCACAACTCAAAAAGGGTGAAAAACATTCACTAGAATTCCTAAAATAATAAATTGAAACACAAATAAAAGATTAAGTAACCAACCAAAACTATCCACATCTTAAGTAACAATATTTGCTACTATCACCAGATCTGTATCCACTTTTGAACAAAAATAGTTTGCAACGACTTTATAATTTATAATATACTCATACTACTATACTATATATACACTCATAGCCTTTAATCATTAAGTAGGTACGTTTTGTAATTAAGAGAAAAGGAGCAACTCAAATCTATGGAAAAGTGAATGACTTTCTTCAACTGATTGCTTTGACACCAATATTTTGTAATATTTTTTAACTATCAGTATCTGCTCAAAACTATATGCAAGGTTTATTTTAATAAAGACGAAAAAAAGGAGATGAGAAGTGTTTTTTTAAGATGGGGACTAACGTAAAAATGCTGCAGGGGGGGTCAGGAGATCAACTAAAAGAACTACAAGAAAATTGCATCTCCAAGTCTACTGCAAAAAAAAAAAAGAGTGTTTAATGTTTACTCAAGTTGTTGTTTTCTCATGTTCCACTTGCACAAATGAAGCTTGACTGAACAAATATGTTAACAGCTCCTTTATCCCTTCAACAGCTGGGTCCCTTTCTCACCTTCTGCCCACATGAATTTCATTCTGCCGAGACGCTGGCGTAATGACAAATAAAGAATCTTGAGTCCATGTTTCAGCTTTTGTTGTAACTTGCTGTACATGGGGGTTTTGTCTTAGATTCTTTTTCTTGGTTTTGTCATTGGTTCACAATATAAATGAGCTTGAGAGTGACATATTATATTTTAGAAAATGCAGTTAGGGCAGGGCCGATTTTTGCTATGGGCAACATGGGTGACTGCCCAGGGCGCAATCCGGGTGGGGGCGCACGAGCGCTCAAGAAAAAACTTTATCATATGGGGACAGATAATTTGTGCTGATTACAAATAATATAATATATTACAAATAATAGCAGTGACCAAAACACCTGCAGAAATACTGCAGGAATGACATAGCAGCAGTTAAATGCAGCCTTCTGTAAGCTTTAAATATCCACTGGGCTTACATCAAATACATCAAAACACAACAATAAAAAACACTTTTCTGAACTTATCAATATGACTCTGTCCTTCACAGGATAAGTAAAATGGATCACTGCAAAAACTCAAAAACTCAAAAGACTCATGACTGGAAAAAACAACAATTTTCCCCTGTTTCAAGTAGATTTTCATTTGAAATAAGTAGAAAAATCTGCCAGTGGAACAAGATTTTTTTGCTTGTAATGAGAAGATAAATCTTGTCCCACTGGCAGATTTTCCTACTTATTTCAAGTGAAAATTTACTTGAAACAGGTGAAAATTGTCAAATACGTTATTTTTCTGGTGTTATTTTTATATTCAATTCAATTCAATTTTATTTATATAGCGTCTAATACAACAGAGTTGTCTCTAGACGCTTTCCAGAGACCCATACCCAGAACATGACCCCCGAGCAGTTATTACATAAACAATGGCAGGTAAAAACTCCCCTAGTGGGAGAAAAACCTTAAGCCAAACAGTGGCAAGGAAAACTCCCCTTTAGGAGGGAAGAAACCTTGAGCAGGACCAGGCTCATCAGGGGGGACCCTCCTGCCGAGGGCCAGACTGGTGGGTCAGGGACGGCAACAGCACAGCAGGCAGGTGGAAGCAGCAACGGGATGACCAGGGGTGGGGACCGCAGGCCAGCACGCAGCTCCCGAAGCTCCGGCCCAATCAGCAAGTCCCAGGTTGGGGTGCAGGGTCAGGGAAAGACTTGTGCTCCGTAATGCAAGCAACAAGCCACCCATGACCACCTGCAGAGAGAGAAAAGGGAGGAGAAGGGGGGCCAGCAACGGGATGACCAGGGGTGGGGACCGCAGGCCAGCACGCAGCTCCCGAAGCTGCGTGCTGGCCTGTATATATATATACATATATATATTTATACATACATATATATATATATATACATATGTATATATATATATATATATATATATATATATATATATATATATATATATATATATATATATATATATATATAGCCTATATAAAATGTCATATAATGTTTTATAATAATGTTTTATAATTTTCGTTTTATGGCCGCTTGTAAACTACCTCCGTCATATTTGAATAATATACACGAAGAAGATCAACTTCCGGTATGGACTTCCGGTATGGATGGAAGTAAGGCTGCGCCCTTTTCGGCCATCTTGCCTGCAGTCATGTACTGACCAGCCCCGAATCTCGCGCTCAAAAGGCACGCCGATTTTTCCCAGTGGCCAGCCGCGGTACTGCAACAAAAAATCCCATGGGGCCCAGAAAGCTTTTTTCCCATAGACCGCAATAGTAAAAGAGAAGCCTCTAAAACTGTTCACAGGACACCTCCAGCTGTAATCACCGGCAATTACTAATCTTTGTATTCTATATTTTTAAGTCATGGACTTTATATCCGTCAAAAATGTTTTATAACGGCCAGAAAATTCAAAGAAAAGTCTCTTTCTGGGCGTGACGTCGCGGCTGACGTCACAGCCATGTCCGTGCATTCCACGGATGTATTATATTAATATATATTATGTAATTATATTATATTAATAGATTAATAATATATGTAATATTATACATGTAATAATATACATTAATTAATATATTATATTAATACATATTATATTAATATTTGCGTCATTGCCCCAGGGCATGGTGGGAGGCCCCAGAGCATCATGGGAGCAAGACGGTGTCTTGTGAAAATTGTGGACTCTATACAGATCTTAGCTCGCCAGGGAGCTGCTCTTAGGGGCCATGAAGCTGATGAGGGAAACCTGTCAGTTAATGAAATTAAGAAGTGACGATGACCCTGGCCAAGCAAAATGGCTATCAACAAGAAAACATGACTTCACGTCATCCAAAATCCAGAATGAAATTTTAAATTTATTGGCAAACAGCATAAATAGGGATATCGTTGGCACAATTCATAAGCTGCCTCTCCTCCAGTACTCCATTATGATCGATGGAACACAGGACATAGAAGGCACTGAACAGGAAGCCATATGTGTTCGACATGTAGATCATGATTTGGTGGTCTTCATGAGGTCTTCTTGGGGTTTTATGAAGTCACAAGCAGAACAGGAGAAAACCTGGTCAAGGTCGCCACAGATGTGTTGCTGCGCTTGGGTCTGCCGCTGTCTGGTCTGCGTGGACAGACATATGATGGGGCAGCAAATATGTCCGGCAACAGCAAAGGAGCACAGGCCAGGATAAAAGAGATGCAGCCACTGGCATTGTATGTACACTGTGGCCTCCGCTGTGTAAATCTGGTAGCCCAAGCTGCTTGTACAGCCTCATCATTGGCAACTAATGCTCTAGAATGGCTCCACAAACTGGGCTGTCTTTACAAATTATCGGGCAAGTACAAAACTAAATTTGTGAACATTGCATCTACTGCATCAGGTGCAGTTAGCAACCTGCAGCCTCTGTGCCAAACAAGATGGATGACCAGGACTCAAGCAATCCGATCTGTGCTACATCAGTACGAATCTGTGCTACTCAGCTTAGAGGACATGGCCCAAACAGATGCCTCAAACACTGGTGTGACAGCAAGAGGTCTGTTGGAGAGATTTGGAAGAGGCAACACAGTTCTTGGCCTCATGATGGTCAATGAAGTAATCGAGGAGCTGGAATGCCTTAATTCCACACTGCAGAAGCGAACACAAACTGTGTATGGAATGCTGTCTGCAGTATATTGTGTGAGAACCACCCTGAGGGCAAAGAGAACTGAGGAGAAGTTCCAGGAAATATACAGTCATACAATGGAGATGATCACCAAGCTAAATATTATGCCCATAACAATGCCCCACATCCGCCGTCCACCAAAACGCTTCACTGGCAATGCAACTGCATACTCATCCACAACTCCAGAAGAATACTACCGAGCTGACTTCTTCAAAGTCCTGGATATGGTCGACATGCAGATGAAGGAGAAGTTTGATCAGAGTGGCCTGGAAGTGTTGGCCAAGCTGGAGAAAGTCCTCCTAACTGGGGAAATTGATGCTGCAGCGGTGGACCAGTATCCAGAGTGGAGCCAGAGATCATTGGAGGTTCAGTTGAGAATGTTTAAAGAGCAGATTGCAGGTTGGAGACCCCTGTGAATCAATGTGTAGGAAAATAATGTAGGAACTGAATTTTCATTGAAATACGCATAAATATATACTACAGTGACCTCCAGAGTTGTTTTTTTGAGAGTATTTTACTTCCGCATCTGAAAAAGCTGAACCGGGAGTGACGTAGCGGCAGGGAGTGCGGGGAATTTCAACAATAGGAAAAATAATGGATCTTAATGTTAGTTCTGACACTGAAGAGGTTGTGAATGTGTATTCACGCCAATATGACGGGCCACAGCCTTATAATTACGAACCTGTTAGGCCCCCCACGTTCTTTTGATTGACAGCTGAAACTCGCTTTTTAAAAGGCTGATTTATGGGGCCGCGTTACACCAACGCAGACTGTAATCTGTCTACGTTTGTACTTTCTAAACAGAAAACAGGCTTATTATCTTCTCTTTTTTCTGATTAAATGCATCCGAAATAGTCAGGTATTTTTAAAACTGAATTTTTCCCCCCACTTCGTTTATAAAATAATTTGTATCCACATTACATCGTTGTTAAAAAAAAAAAACCTTCCACACATAACCGAAGATCTGCATTTTTGACCACATTCATAAGCATTCCAAACCTGTAGATCAGGGGTCACCAATCCTGGTCCTCGAGGGCCGGTGTCCTGCATGTTTTAGATGTTTCTCTGCTTTAACACACCTGATTCTAATTACTCCTCGTTACCAGCTTGTCATCAAAGTCTGGATAGTTCTGTTGATGACACAGTCACTTGTATCATGGTGCAATGAAGCAGGGAACACCGGCCCTCGAGGACCAGGATTGGTGACCCCTGCTGTAGATCATCTGTTCCTCCGGCCTTCGGGCCGCCTCCGCGGCGCAGTTCCCCCAGGAGCCGCGTCTCCTTCTCTGTAACGAGCCCGAGTCCCCCCGTGTCCCACCACGGAGCTGCCGCGTTAAATCGACGCAGCCCTACGCCGTAGGGCCGCGCGGCGACGCGTACCCTACGGCGTAGGCTCTGCGTTAGTGTAACGCAGTAAGCGGCTGTCCAGAGCAGAGACCATTTATTTAATAAATAGCTTGGAGAACAGATGGTGGATCATCTGTAGTTCTGGGTTGCACGTTAGACGTCAGACTCAGAGCAGATTTGTTGTTTTTTTGGAGCATTTTTAAACATTCGTTTATTTGCGTTTTCATGTGGATTACAGGTCCAAATGTAGGAAAATATCTTCGGTTTAGCAGATACCCGGCTACGTGTGTACGGGGTCTGGGCAGTCAGATGGGGCAGCTGTGGAGACGTCTCCCCCCCGCTGCGTCATATGACGCGGTGTTCGAAAAAAAAAAGCGTTTGTAGGAGCTTTGCTAAAATCAGCCACTTTTTCCTCTGAATACGTGCCCTTATGTCTTGTAAAACATATTAAATCCTACATTAACTTCTCACATAGTCATTTTCACATAAGGTCAGGTATAATTTTTGAAAAAAACCTAACCTGCAATATGCTCTTTAAGCTCCAATACCCATACACAACCACTTCAGAAGCCACAGCTATTCCGAGGAGTCAGGTGCCAGAGGTCCGTGGCCTATTCACTGAAGTAGAAGCACTTGTACGACTCCTAATAGTTGTTTCAGCAGCCTCTGCTGAAGCAGAGAGGAGCTTCAGTGCTCTGCGAAGACTGAAGACCTGGCTGAGAACCACAATGGTGCAAATGCGCCTAAACAATGTTGCCATCTGCCACATCCACAAAGAAATGCTGGATAAAGTCAGTAAGGAGAGCATCTGCCATGAGTTTGTCCTTGCCAATGAGTACAGGAAGCATGTGTTTGGTTCATTCAAGTGAGGCACATTTGAGTAGGTTAGGTTCTGTTAGAACAGCAGATCTGTTTCACACGTTTTTTTTAGTTTAAAAAATGCCAGAACATATTAGCAGTTTCACTTTATCTCTATAATTGTACTGCATTGTTTGTTTGATTTAAGGTGGATTCATTTGGAAAAAGAGGTCACCTTGCCATCTGAACAAGCAGAACCATTTCTGCTTGTTACTTTACTTTACAGTGAACAAGAGTCAACAAAACAAAACTGTGGCAGGGTGCAGGATTGGGGCAGGGTCTGCAGGGGAGAGAGGGAGTGCGGTGGAGTGGCGCACAGGTGACGCGGCTGGAACAGCTGATGGTACACAGGTGTGTCTAATCACTCTATGTATTTCAGTAAGTGTGCGGGCCCTGGAGACGGGAGAGGAAGGAGGCAGAGCGGAGCTCTGCTGCAGGAACAGAGCTGAAGGTGCTGTGGGAGATCTGTGCCCGACTGAGACGTCTGATTATAAATAAAATACGAATTCTCCCCGAAACCCGGTGTCCGCTGTCCTGTCTGGTGACCCCATAGCAGCGAGACGTGCTACAAAAACAGAAAAAGATGTGCACATCTAAGATTCCCCTGTCAAGGAAGTATGTAAGAGTGAGACATCGCTTCATGTGTAGACAATCTTGGTAATCTGCGTGAGGAGCGCTGGGTTTTGACGCTGCGTGATACGTCTCTTAATGCTCTCTCGAGTTGCTTATCAAAACCAAGTTAACTGAAGACAAAGGTCTCGTTATCACCAGCCCCCGGGTCTCGCACTCAGAAGGCACGCCGATTTTCCCCAGTGGCCAGCCGCGGTACTGCAACAAAAAATCCCATGGGGCCCAGAAAGCTTTTTTCCCATAGACCGCAATAGTAAAAGAGAAGCCTCTAAAACTGTTCACAGGAACCTCCAGCTGTAATCACCGGCAATTACTAATCTTTGTATTCTATATTTTTAAGTCATGGACTTTATATCCGTCAAAAATGTTTTATAACGGCCAGAAAAGTCAAAGAAAAGTCTCTTTCTGGGCGTGACGTCACGGCCGTGTCCGTGCATTCCACGGATGTATTATATTAATATATATATATATATATTATGTAATTATATTATATTAATACATTAATAATATATGTAATACTATACATGTAATAATATACATTAATTAATATATTATATTAATACATTATATTATATATATATTAATACATATTATATTAATATTCGCGTTCATTGCCCCGGGGCATGATGGGAGGCCCCAGAGCATCATGGGAGGTGACTCAACTGCGCATGCTCTATGGGCCGCACAACGCGGAAGTAAACCCGGAAGTCAGGAACTCATTTCAGCGTATGCGCTGAGTGAGCAAATTGCATTGAAATGAATGGGCGGCCATTTTCGATGTCCCATCCAGTTCTATTAATACATCCATGGTTATCACTTGACACCCCCTCCAGGCGAGAGAGAGGCGGGGAGGCCTGCGGAGGACAGCAGGTCGGAGAGGAAATGCAAAGGAAGGGGGGCGAGGGCACACACAATTTTTATGAATTTAATTCATAAAAATAATAATATCTACCCACATGTAATGAATTGTGTTATGTGAAAAATGTACACAAATAAAAAAAAAAAAGGGGGCAGTGTAGAAGTTCTTCTACATCCACTACGTTGTAGTGGATGTAGAAGAACTTCCCTGACCTCCATCAAAGTCCATGACTCTGCTTGAGCTGCTTACTTGCATCCATGAGAAAGAGCAGAAATCTACCCCAGTCTGTGGACTGCACTCAGAATTGGTCTGAACCTTCCAGTGACAGTAGCGGAAGCAGAAAGGAGTTTTTCCAAGCTGACGCTTATTAAAACATACTCTAGGTCCACTATGTCACAGGAGCGTCTCTCTGGACTTGCCATCATCAGCATCAATCATATAGTTGCACAACCGATTTCGTATGATGATGTCATTGATGATTTTGCTGCAAAGAAAGCTAGAAAAGTCAAGTTCTAGATTGCACTCTACCACTTTACACCTGTTGTGAAAGAGTGAAAGAGCCAGGTTAAAAAATCTGCTACAGTCTGAGCACTCAATTCAGATTATGTGAATAAGCCTAATTGTATTTTTTCTGTCTTATTCATTTATGTATTAAAGATATATGGCTGTGCATTGATGGGATGTGTTTTTTTTTCTTCACAGCGCCGTGGGGGGGGGGGGGGGTAAACAGATTTTTTTTTAATTCACTTCAATGTTCTCGTTTTGCATCTCTCCTGTCAAAAGCATAGACCTTGGTGAGAAGTTCAGGTGGCTGATAAGACGGCCCAAGCAAGTTTTGTCCTTCACTGAAAATCCTTTGAAAAGGCCTCAGTCAACTCCCAAACCACTACTGGTGGTCGTCAGCTTGCTCTACATGTCTTATCTGAAGAAGAATTTTAGTCATGTCATCATCTGTAATGTCATCATCTGTATATGATGATGGATCAAGAACCACAGGGGGAAAGCACCACCGAGAGCAAATAGTGAAACTGGATGAATGATTAAATATGTCTGGGTATAATATGAGCAACATGCGATTAACCTGATCTAATTAGGCCACATGAGTCAAAAAACCTGTAAAGGAGTACCGGCTGTGTTTTTCTACAAGATTTTGCTGACATGTTTGGTGAGTTACTATCAATGAAAATGTTATGAAAATTACATTTACAGTTACAAACTAATCAATGTCATACCTCACTTTACAGAATATGATGTAGATTTAAATATAGAGATTATCTTTGCACCAGACCGTCTGTGCTGTCTCCAATCTCTGCTTGCAGCTGCATCTTATCTCTTTCCACATCCATAACTGACATGCCAAAAGTTTTGATTTCAACAGATCCGTTTTTATTAAATATCACTTCTCTATTTCATTCCTTTTTTTCCCTCTTCTTCACTCTCTCCACTGGGTTTGCGCCTGTTCTTCTGGGTGTCTTAATTTCTTCATGTTACGCTTGTGTGAACCTTCTCAGAAAGACGCTCACACCATAAGGATGTTCCACTTAAGATCTGTGACTGGCTGCAGCAATTACTCACAGTCAAAGGCTCCAACGCGCCATCATGAAGCTGCACGCCACCGCACACAGGTACGTGTTCACACACGCAGCAGTCGTTTGTAATAGACAACTGAGTGGAAATTCCTCTGTTGGTTAAAAAGGATTGAAATTCCACAGCAGTCATGATCAGAAATCAATAACCCAATCTTGTGGGTTGCCACGATACACTGTGTTTGTGCATTTCTAGAGCTGGTGAGATTTTGTTCTGCTTCTGTAGCTCCATCTTATTTCTATTGCCTTTCTCTTTTTGTCCCCAAGCCATGTTTATCAGATGAAATGTATTGATCCTTAAAAAAAAAAAAAAAAAAAAAAAAAAGGCTTCACAGCAGATGAAAGAAAAAGATCTCTAATTAAAACTTGACTGTCGTCATGTTATTACATCTGGAAATTTTGGAAAGCTGAGTAATGAGATGGTAGAAATGTGCAGAGGGACATGGATCAAGATGTAAATGTAATTCCTGAAAGATAAATCCACGGGGTCTCTGCAGTGGCTTTCAGGCCTAAATATATGAGCCGCTCTTAGTTTTTATATGTTGAAGCACTTTCGAATGCAAATATTTAACTTTGGATTCCCTTCTGATCACTTGAACGCTGCTCTTAAGCCCTCCGGTGACTGAGTTTAGGGTGTCCCCGAACTAAAACATGGTTTTGAAAACCCATTTCCCAGAGAGCCTGGCGTAACCGCAGGTATGGTCTATTCTATTTTCTGAGGTTTATGTGAAAACATTACTAATTCTGGCATTGAACCATTCTTTCTAAGGCATGGGAAGTGAGACGTGCAATGCAAATCCAGAATAGATTTATTAGTTACGCCACCTCAGGAAGAATCATCCGCAGAGATTTTTGAAATACTCTAAATGGATTGTTCTCTTTTCAGCACTGCTTCTCCTGTGTGAAACTTGATTGCACTCACAGGCCAGCTACATTTCTGAAGTCTGTACTCGCCTGGCTCCATTTACTTTTGGCAAGCTGTCCTGAACCAAGCCTGCTACTTGATCATTAGCATTTAAAAATGATTGATGGCTTCCATACCCTGGGGGATTAAACCACTCTGAGCAGTGTCAGCCTTTAATATTTGGTCAAATAGTCCAGAGCCTTTTCTCTTCTTGCACGTAAAATATAAGATCTGACATGCACTTATCTTTATCTACTACAAATGAACAGTAGTCATTCATTTCTGCAGAAGTTGGGTCTCTATAAATTTGAGAATATAAATCTCTAGTACATTATCTTGTCATATTATTTTAAACCTGATGCAACATCTGGTTTTAAGATTACATTATTAATCACAAAGGGAGACTAAAGTAAAAACTAAAGACTTTAACAAGTAGACAGAAAACGCTGAAAGTTATTCAAGGGGCAGGAATAATGTGATCTATTGGTCCTTAATTCAGCAAAAGTGAAGATTCCAGCTGAAGAGTCAACGAAAACAAATATAAAGTTTTATTGGCAGACTGTTGTGTTAAAGGCCTTCAGTTTCACTGATCTGCTCAAGTACAATGGACTCGCATTAATAAAGTGGTCACTAGTAAAGCAGAAGCTGTTTGGGAAGTTGTTGTGGATTTGCTGAAAGTGATTGGAATTTGCTTGGACATTGTTGAGTAAAGGAGTAAATAAATTCCAAAAGGTGGAAGATTTACTTTCTCTTTGTATCTGGCACACACTGTGTTTTTGATGTTTAATTGTCCAAGCACAGAAAAAGTTATTTCCTAAAATGAGTGAAAACGTTGGACTTTTTCTGTTATTCCTGCTTTCTTTTTTTCAGTTTTAACTATTTCTTTTCACCTTTCAGGCCTTCAGATTTGTTTACTGTGTCAAGTCTTTTTTATTATAACGCCAAGAGGGGTTAATCCGGTGACAGGATTATTAAATAATGAAAAACATCATAACACAGCAG
Organism: Cololabis saira; assembly: GCF_033807715.1. Lineage (NCBI taxonomy): Eukaryota > Metazoa > Chordata > Actinopteri > Beloniformes > Belonidae > Cololabis > Cololabis saira. The sequence continues at coordinate 36,165,486 of NC_084605.1, forward strand.
CTTTTAGAGACTTGTCCTAATGTTATGGTATACTTATGTTACCTTCAGGAAATGTGATAAATGCATTACTTTTTAGACATCTATTTATGGCATTTTCACTGGTTGTGAACATAGTGTGACAATTAAAGTTAAGTTACTTAAGCTGTTTCCATCTCCATTCGACATATACATCACAGTATCTTAAATTCAATCATCTTTATTATCGACCGTAGTCAGCAGGGAAAGAGGGTAAAGGAAAACATACAATACAACAAAGACAAAAAATACACGATAATATAAATACACATCAAGCTAACAAATAAAAGCACCATTAAAATAAATAAAAGCAATAAAAACTATAAAAGGCATGCGTACCAATGTTTCCACATGTGCGATTGGTAGCGAGCCGAGCTGTAGCGAGGGTTGGTCAGTACTATTACAATATCATTCTGTGATGCATGTAAGCGGCCCTTGAACTTATACATGTGTATTCTCAGCAAGGCTTGAAAGGAGGGTAAGCGCAGTTCCTTAAAAAGCTCACTAGCGCTGCCACCCCTAGAAACTTTCATCAGGATCCTGAGTGCATCATTGTAGGCCACCTGGAGTTTCCACATACTCTCTTTAGTGTATTTCACCCATAAGGGGGCTGTATATACAGGGGTGCAGTACGCTCTAAACAGATTGACCTTAACCTCAGAAGAGCAGTAGTGAAACTTCCTGACAAGCATGTTGGCTTGAGCATACAGCATCATGTCAGCATCATCTACCAGCTCATCATTAATGATGTGGCCCAGGCATTTAGTACAGTTACATACAGAAATAGTTTGACCTTACAAATAAAAGAGGGGAAAGTTTAGTTGCTTGTCCTCCTTAGTCCTGCATATCAACACAACACTCTTCTTGGCATTGTATTTTACATCAAATTCAACCCCATAATCAGAGCAAATCTTTAGCAGTTGTTGGAACCCTGCACTACTGGGAGAAACAATGGCCAGATCATCAGCAAAACATAAAATGGTTGATCAAATTAAAACCTATCATGCAGCCGGTTCTACATCCTCCCAGCTGTAGCGAGAGGTTGTCCATATACACATTAAACGGGGCAGGGGAGAGAAGCCCTCCCTGTCGAACGCCATTACCCACACTAAAGGGGGAAGATAGTGTATTTCCCCATTTGACCTGCATGCTCTGTTTGGCGTACCAGTAATGTGAATAATACAACCAGGGACACCCCTCTGTTTGAGTTTGGCAAATAGCTTGTAGTGGTTGACTCTGTCAAAGGCTTTAGAAGCATCAATAAACCCTATCAGCATAGAGGAGCCTCGCCTTCTATATGTTTCCACCACCTCTTTTAAGGCATACAGTATATAAGGCTACAGATGTCTGTGCTGTGCTTAGCCTTAAACCCAAACTGATTGTCAGTGGTGTATATAAAATCACTTAGCCTATCTAATAACATTCTTTCTAGCACCTTTGACAGTATGCTAGCTAGGGCAATAGGTCCATAATTGTCCGTTCTCCCTACCATACCAGCCTTGTCCTTGATGGCAGGCTCCAACATCACTGTCAGCATAGAATCAGGCAGTATACCGTGGGTCATTAGACCGGTAAAGCAGGTGGAAAGCAACGCTGCTAATCTGGGGCTAGCTAACTTGAGATGCTCAGCTGTGATATTGTCCAAGCCACCTGCCTTATTATCAGCTAACTGTCTTATAGCTTGAACACTTTCAATAGGACTGAAGTGCACCCCTTCTTCATGTAGCTAATTAACACAGTATGGCTCACTTTTAACACAGTTAAACAGGTCAGCATAGTGCTTCCTCCATAGTTCAGTTATATTAGCAGTACCGGAAACACCTTTGATGTTGCATGGAAGTGTAGCTTTGTTATTATTACCAGTTTTAACTTCCTTCCAAAAACCTGCATTATTTTGGCCTAGCAGTGCCTGCCATAGTGTCAGTTCTGATAGATTGTTCATGCTTGCTGATGAAGCGCACAGCGTGTTTATACCTGGCATTAGTTCGTTTTTTAAACTCTAAGTCGGGGCCCTGTCTAGGTTTCCTTGCAATAAGCCGGGCTCTATGTGCTGCCTTAGCTTCAGCATGGTGATCTGCAACATATGCGTTCCAACCTGGCTTATTCCTAGTCTTTCTATGGTGAGTGATAAGCGGCTTACTAGCCTCAGATAAAGCACATACAATATTATCATACATAGAACTCAAGTCATTACAGTGTGAGGTATTATTACAATTAACATTGGCACATAAAATGGCTTCCATGGGTAACTGAACTTGACTTAAAAGGAGCGCTGATCCCACAGTAATTAAAAACATCCTCATCAGATAGTTTTGATCAGTATATCCTGGCCTCATATTCACCACTGCTCTCATTGGTTATCTTTGGGAGCCTGCCAATGTCTGGAGTCATCTCAATGGGAAAATGGTCAGTTGTAGTAACATCATGCAATATTTTCATGGAAACAAGCGTTGCATGAGCATCTGAAGTACAAATCACATGATCAAGCCAGCTAACTGAATGGTGAGCATCACTATAATAGGTAAAACTGTCAGCAGGCAAAAGCTCTTGGCTGGACAGGACAAGATTATTATCCTCACAGATGTTCAGCATATTAGCAGTTTAGCAAAAGGAGCTTTTTTATCAGATATATCTGCATTCAGATCCCCTAAAACATATATACAAGTGCAGCTGTTGTCTGATATAAAATAACTTATAAAAGAAGTCTCTTCACATACTCGTCATCATTGTGACTTGCGTCATAGGGAGTATAAATGTTCAGAATAATAAACTCTCTGCTGTTCAGCTTTAAATGCACAGCAATACACCAGTCTACATCCAGACGCACAACACTGATTACTGGGTCAAGACGTTTGTGCCACAGGAAGGCCACACCCCCTGATATTCTCCCTTTAACCATACGTTGAGAAAGATCCCTTGTTGATTCCCCAGCTCCGTGAAAATCATCATGAATAGAGTTCAGACCTCCCAACTCTTGCTTTGAGAGGAAAGTCTCCTGTAAGCATACAATTTCACAGTTTTGTAACAGGGTATCCACCTCTAATCTCCGAGCTCTGTCACCCACACTATTACCAGGCGCAACCCACGACAATTGTAAGAGGCGACCCGCATGTTGCATTTTTAGCGAATGTCCGAAGCCGGGGCTTCCTTCTCTGTGCGCAGCACCTCATCTCTCTCAACAGGAGCACTGCTGTTCATGGTCCTGGGCCCACGGGGCTCACAGTAGCGTTGCACAGCAACCCCGGGGGGCCAGATTGCAGGACTGTACATGTCCGCTACTTCATTACAGTCAGCAGTGACATGAAACGAGCCAAAACGGCTGCCAGGCACGTCTATCTTTCTACACGTCACTGTAATATTGTCCATTTTCCCAGCCACAGTCACGTAGATTTTCAGCAACTACATTAGGGGAGAGTTTGGTGACAAATACACCCACCCTCTTGGTTGTGATCACAGAAATGTTTGGGCACGCAGTACCAGTACCCACAATCTCCACAGCTTTCCTCTTCTGCTCCTGTTTTCCCCGAGTTAACACTGGGGCGCGTCGAGGAAGTCGCTTCGCTGGTGTAGGCTTTTTACTGCCTTTAGCGACGACCAAAGACCATGGAACGGGAGAGCGGGGGTGGGAGCTTGTTGAAGCCTCTGCCTCGGGGGGAGGTAATGCCGCCGTCGGTCGAGCGGAGCCGATCCGACTCTGTTCCTTACTTTTCCGAGAAGCACCAGGGGGATCCGTAACTCCACCAGCAGCAGCCCCTGAGCCCGAATCCATGGTGCGGCGCTCCTCCATCGCTGTCACTCGGAGATTCACAGCAGATGTAGCTTCCACCAGGTTCTTATTCACGTCCAGCTGGGCGTGAATCATCTTCCTTAGACCCGATACTTCATCTCCCAGTTGCTCTATTCTACTGAGCAGGGCCGAGGCGTCCCGACAGCCAAATCCGACAGGTGGAAGCAGGTGCAGGAATTGTGAGGTAAACATAGGCATGTTTTCCCCAAACCCGTTGAAAAGGCTTAGGCATGCCTTTATGTTATTGGAGTCCTTTTCCCAACCAGTGTGGTTGATATTACGCATCTTGGTCGTCGGGCAAATGTCAAACAGAAAGCCCTTGGATTTCACAATCCAATCGGAGGAGAAATTAGTTTTAGGGTCAAAGACGTATAAGGCCTTTGAGTAGCCCATTTTTAAAATACTTAAAATAAAGATATTTTTGGCCATTTTCCAAACATTTGAAATGTAGTGTACACATACATGTATGTGAAAACTTCAAAAAAAGGTATTTTAGTGTTTTTAAACCTTTAAACTGTCATTTGGGGCGACCATTTATCTCAAAATTAATAGATTTCCATAACAAAATTTATATTTTAATAAGTATCAGTAATTAAATTAACTGTTCAAGAAAGATAGACACATTTTTCCTTTCATTTTTTGAAAACCATTTTTTAAATACATTCTATCCATAATGACAGTGTCACCCTCTTACTTACTCTAAAATTCATAAAACTGATTTAAAATGTGTACAAGGTGTATCCACTTATGCATGCTATACCAATAATTTATATTTGAACCAAAACTGATAGACATTCAATTTTGAATTTGATACATAATTGCCATTTGTTGGTTACCCCACATGACAGGTGGTCACCCCACATGATGCTTTCAAGTTTAATCAAATATAACAGGCTAACAGTTAGCTATATGATCTAAGCTAGCTACTTCTCACCACATATCACTAACAAATTTACCTTCAAAATATAGATTTGCAAATAAAACGAATTATTTACAGTTTTAGGGTGGTCACCCCACATGATATCAAAATGTGACGTATACACTGCAGCAGTTAGAAAGAGGATTTATTTGTAAAGGAGAGAGAGACTACTGACCTGCAGGTTGCCTCTCTGGGACCCTCATGGAGTAACTGGCTGATGCAACATCCTCTTTGAGATGATTGTCAATATAAAAGTCCCTCAATTGTATTTTTTTCATGGTCACCCCAGATGATAATTCAGACAATGAACATATTCGGACAAGATTAGTTTGTGTATTATGATTGAAATGTGTGTACAAATGTTCCATAACTTTGTCAATAAATCTAAAACAAGTTTGAAAGTATGCCCAATAGGGCAAGCATTATTTTTAAATTGTTTTAATGTGATTTAAAACCAGTTGTCCAAACAGAAGTCAAGGCCGGACGGTCACCCCACATGATGTTTTCACACTTCAGATGGCAGAAAATGACCAATAACCAACATGTTTAAATAAAATAAGAGTGGGCACATGTAGAAGGAACGTATTAGACATACATGTTATATTTTTTATTCATTTTTATGTTTATTATTAGGTAAAAAGTTCCATCGGACAGAAAAAGTAAGCGTCACGTCTTTGACCCTTTAGCCAGCAAAACAATTTCTTCCTTGTCAACAGTCTTCAATTTGTCAGAGATGAAGTGCAAAAATTAATCAACTACAATGATCAATGATTTTTCCCTGCCTCTCTTCTCCATTACCTTTTTTACCTTTTTTATCTATTATAAATATCTCATAGCTATCATTTTTGTCCATGGTACCTGTAGTTTCTTGTGCCGGCCCCCCTTTTTTCTCTTTTGTGCATGTTTGCAGGCTGGAGCCTCGGGAGCTGCGTTCTTGCCTGTGTTCCCGGCCCCCTCCCCCCATCCCCGGTCATCCCGTTGCTGCTTCCACCTGCCTACGTGGATGTCTGCTGTTGCTGCTTCCGCCTGCCTGCACCCCCCCCCCCCCTCTTGCTGCTTCCACATGACTGTTGTGTGCTGCTGACGCCCCCCCGCCCCCCACCTCTGGTCATCCCGCTGCTGCTTCCACCTGCCTGCTGTGTGTTGCTGACGTCCCCGACTCCCCCAGTCTGGCCTTCGGCAGGAGGGTCCCCCCTTATGATCCAGGTCCTGGTCCAGGTTTCTTCCTCCTAAAGGGGAGTTTTTCCTTGCCACTGTTTGGCTTATGGCTTTTCTCCCACTATGGGAGTTTTTACCTGCCATTGTTTATATAATAATTGCTCAGGGGTTTATGTTTATGTTTATGTTTATGTTTATGTTTATGTTTATGTTCATGTTCTGGATCTCTGGAAAGCGTCTAGAGACAACATCTGTTGTATTAGACGCTATATAAATAAAATTGAATTGAATTGAATTGAAATCTTGCTCCCGCATTGACTTTTAAAAACTTCAGGTTTAGGCCAAGGGCAAACGGTGCCACCTGCACCTCCACTTGCAGCCATCTTAGAATTAAAAATGATTCTAAATTCATCAGTATTTTCTGCAACTCTTTAAAGGTATTTGTCTCTTAATTTCAAATGATTAATAAATGCACGGAGGTACACAGCTAATGAAATAATGAATAAATGTGTTGTGTTCATCTGTGGAGGTTCTATATTCCAGGAACAGCGATCTTCCAAGTAAATGTTTGGGAAAGCACTGTATTGTAAAATAAGGAAAGGGAGTTTCTTAAACACGGATAAAATATAATCCAATCTTTCCCACAGTTAGGAGGTATTATATATATATATATATATATATATATATATATATATATATATATATATATATATATATATATATATATATATATATATATATATAGGTTTGCTCAAGATCCTTGCCTACCATTTAGAAGTGTCCTGCAACTCCCGGTATCACCTGACCACCATCACTTTCTGGAAGGGATCCATGGTTGAAAATTGTGGCAGGGTGGAGAAGGAACAGCCACTCAGGTGATGGGTCACAGGTGTGTCCCATCAACCTCTCCACCCTGCCAGCCTTTATAAGGCGTGGCTGCAAAGCAGCAAAGCGGCTGTGAAGGAGCTGAAGCACGTGTGTCCGGTGTGTTGGTAAATAAAGAGTTTCTGCACTACAACCCCGTGTCGTCTCTGTCCTGTCGGTCAGGCCCCGTAGCACTCGCCCTGCTACAAAAATGTATTACTTTATTACAAACCTTGCTAAACACACACAAAAAAATAGTCTCAAAAACCATGTTTTTGTTATTTTTCTTTTCTTTTAGGTTGCTGTCCTCATCAATCTAGTTAACTGGATGATAGACTCTAAGAACCCTGTTGAATGTAGAATCATCTGTGCGACAAGGGCACAGACAAAGGGATAAGATTTTTAAAGTTAATCTTAAATATATGTGAGGTGCCTGGGAAAGTAAATTTGGCAGAGAGATAACAAGATCTCCATCTACCTGTTTCTTTTGCGGGCAGTGTCAAATGCAGCTGGATAAACCTGTCAACTTCACCAAGTTTGAGTTCCATGGCTCAGCATTGTGCTGCAAACATGTCGACTATGGAAGTTTGTCTCTGTCAACTGCCAAATGGGCCTTTCAGCTTAAATGTTGTCTTCCTGCAAACCTGCTGCAAATACTGTCAAATGGCTGAACAGCTGCTCCATATTAACACTGCCATTGTAGAAGCTGACAGCGGTACAGACGATGCTGATAGCTCAAGAGGGAAGGAGTGGCTATCATGCATGAATCCTTCTGTACAAACGCAGACAAAATTAGGCTTTTGAAAATAGCTTTGTGTTTGTGTGACCAAGTGGCTCTGTGGGTGAGATGGACAAAAGACACCACCAGTCACAGGAGGAGGAGAGGAAGAATGATCTTTCAGTGATGAGGATTAACAAATGCACACACACACCGACTGGGGGACGCATTTGGAATTGATAACCAAAAGTTGGAGAAAAAAAAAAGATGATCAAATTCTGCTTCCCCCACAACAGTGCACATACAACCCAGTTTTATTTCGTGATGGGAAAACCAATCATGTCGAGCCGCTGTTCAATCGTCAAACCCGTCCTCTGCCAGGATATTGAATGTTCTGCTCTCTTCTTTTATGTTCAGTCATCTGTTGGAAGCGAGTCACCTCATCTCACCATCATCACCTTCTCTCCTCTTTTGTAAATCAAACAGATTCACCAGAGAATTTCAGAATAAGCAAGGTGATGCTACACCGCTAAAGATGATACTTTTATTACCTTAGTAGTACTTTTTTTGCAAAAATTGAAACTGTACGGACACAAGAAATTAACCTAACATTGAACCTCACACTCTTAGAAGCAATGACTGTCATTCTTGTCTACAATGTTTAATGATTGTTGACTCCTGTGTCCTTTTAGATTCATTGTTTGTCTTGATCATCACTACCTCAAGAGGTGAGTGAGAAGACCTTGTACTTTTTGTTCTGGGCCTTTTTTAGAACATTACATATATGTATATAAAAAAAGATTTGTCACTTTTAGATATGATTTGTGTATCAGTGATACAGTGATGCATTTTGGGGTGCTGGTGGGGGAGACTGGACTTGGGTGGCTTTGGTATTGGAGTGCGGGATGAGGGTGAGAGTGCGTGTGTTGCAGTCTGGCTGGTCTCGAGGTGCACTGTGTATGTTGGTGTGAATGTGTATGAGTATCAGTGTGTAGTTGGATGTGAAAGTCTATCTGGTTGTAAATTTACAACTCTAAAAATGTTGCATTAAACTAATATTAGATAACTTTCTGCATTACTTTATATGTATATATGTTTGTTTGTCTTTTTTTTTATAAATTCCTAAGACTCAGAAAACCGGATGACTGTAAAGTGTAATTATGAAATACAGGAGAAGGAGTAGTATTAAATAAGTTTTATTTCTTCCTACCCCTTTTCAGACATAATATTCTTAATTCCCCTAATTTAATTCCCAGATCCGTTTCCTTTTCTGTCTCCGCCCCTTGGTTCACCCCCGATCTCCGTCTCATGAAAGCTAAAGGTCGGCAACTGGAACGCCTCCATAGAAAAACTGTTGTCACTATTCATAAGGAAATGTACAATAACCACATATTATGTTATAAGGACTCCATTGTCAGCACCAAAACCCACTACTACTCTGGCATAATCACTGCCAATAAAGGAAACTCCAAGTCACTCTTCTCCCTACTCAACATTATCACCTAACCCCAGGACTCTCTCCCTTCTCACTTCTACACAACCTCCTTCTACAACTCCATTATGTCATTTTTCACTGAAAAAATCAAGAACATCCACGAGCACCTCGGATCAATCTCTCACCTCAGCTCCTCAGCCGACTTTCACCTGTCCACACACCATCTCCCCACTCTCTCAGAAATCACAGAACTCGTCCAAAAATCCAAGCCATCCACATGTCAACTGGACCCCCTCCCCACACAACTTGCCTGCTCCCCCTCCCTGGTCCCCCTCATCTCTGCCATCATCCACTCCTCTCTCACCACTGGAACTGTCCCTGCATCCTTCAAAACTGCTGCCATTACTCCAATTTTGAAAAAACCCGGTGCCGACCCCTCCAACTTCAACAACTTCCATCCTATATCCAATCTATCCTTCATTTCCAAAATCCTTGAAAAAACAGTTGCTTCCCAACTCCATTCTCACTTATCCCATAACAACCTGTATGAACAGTTCCAGTCCGGTTTCCGCCCACTTCATAGTACAGAAACAGCACTTATCAAAATCACCAACGGACCTCCTCATGGCAGCTGATTCTGGACTCCTCACCATCTTCATCCTCCTTGAGTGCAGCCTTCAAAACTATCTGTCACACAAAAACAGGTCTCAACAGGTCTTCCTCCATCGGCATCACCCACACTCCATTGGACTGGTTCACATCATACCTCTCTGACCGCACACAGTTCATTCAACTCAAGTCCCTGAAATCCATCCCCTCCTCCGTCACTTCTGGTGTGCCCCCTACTCTTCATCATCTACCTCCTTCCCCTCGGAAATATCTTCCGTAAATTCAACATTAATTTCCATTGCTATGCTGATGACACCCAGCTCTACCTCACCACCAAACCCTCGTCCTCTCTCCTGCCCTCCTCCCTTAATGACTGCATTTCTGAAATTAAAACCTGGTTCACCCAAAACGTCCTTAAATTATACAGTAATAAAACTGAGGTTCTCCTCATTGACACCAAATCCACTTTATCCAAAATCGACAGCTTTTCTCTCACTATGGACAACTCCACTGTTTCACCCTCCCCCCAAGCTAAGAGCCTGGGTGTCATCCTGGACAGCACACTATCTTTTAAATCCCATATCAATAACATTACCCAGTTTCCATCTACGTAACATCAATTGCCTCCGCCCCTCCCTTACCCCCCACACTGCCGCCATCCTTGTTCACAGCCTCGTCACTTCCCGCTTGGACTATTACAACTCTCTCCTCTTTGGCCTCCCTCACAAATCCCTCCATAAACTCCAACTGGTCCAGAATTCAGCTGCCCGCATCATAACTCGGACCCCCTCCATCCATCACATCACTCCTGTCCTCCAACAGCTCCACTGGCTCCCGGTTCAGTTCCGCATTCAATTCAAAGTCCTCCTGTTTACATTCAAGGCCATCCACAACCTTGCCCCCCCATATCTGTCTGATCTCCTCCACGTCCCCACTCCCTCCCGAGCCCTAAGATCCTCCTCCATACAGCTATCTGTCCCCTCCGCCCGTCTCACCACCAATGGGGAGCAGAGCATTCAGCCGCTCTGCTCCTCGTCTCTGGAATTAATTACCACCTCAACTCAGGAACATTGACTCATTCACTCATTTCAAATCCTCTTTCTGTTGTTTCTTTTTTCTGTATTTTTACTGCTTCTGTTTTTAAATGTTTTCTGATGTTTTTAAATGTGTTCTGCTGGTTTTATTTTTTTAATGTGTTGTGTTCGGCAACCTTGAGTGCCAAGAAAGGCACCTTTAAATATAATTTATTAGGGCCCGAGCACTAACAGTGCCAAGGCCAGGGACGGACTGGGACTAAAAAACGGCCCTGGAGTTTGACTAGGCCCAGCCCAAAGCAATCAGCGCGCGGAAACTCAACAAAAACAACATTAACGCCTGGCATGAGTGTCACAATACTTAATTGTGGCTCATGATACTATACAATCCAAATTATAGCAATAGCACTGATGTTGACTAGATGTGTTAAGAGCATAGTATTCTAATTTAACTTGAATACTCTCTAACTCAGTCCCTCTGGTTGAACCAATACAAAACAGGTATCTGAAATACACAACACTGTATGAGTTATGATAAATCACAATGTAAAGAGGCTGTAAATATACAGTTTAACTTGAATACTCACATAGAAATGAAGGTTGAATACTAACCTATAAAAACAAACCAGCAATGTCATTTTCTCAATGTTTAGGGATAAGGAGTTTCTTCAACAAGTCCCTTTTTTCTGCAACTATGTCATTGTTAAGGGACATGAGGATCTTTCTCTGTGGTCATAAGCATGAAGGCTTCCAGGTGTTCTTGTGACTGTGTGCTCCCCCCTCACAAAAGAAAAACAGAGAAACATATTTTCTCATCAACAAAACATGTTATTTAATTGTCTGAAAGATTTTTCAAATGTTATTTCATTGTCTGAAAAATAGTTCAAATGTTATTTTATTGTCCGAAAAATGGTTCAAATATGTTATTTTGTTACTTGGAAAATTTTAAATATGTTTTGTTGATGAGAAAATATGTTTCTCTATTTTTCTTATTTTTGTGAGGGGGGATAGACAGAAGATACATTTATAGAAAATTAAATATATTATATTTGGTGCCTAACTGTTTCCCAAGTATATTAGTGTGCGTGTGTGAATGAATAAATGAGAGGTAAAACTAGGGCTGAACGATTTTTGAAAATAATCTAATTGCGATTTTTTTCCTCGATATTGCGATTGCGATTTAATATGCTATTATTTTTTCAAGGCCCTGTTCTCATGTATTTTTCATCTAAACAAGCCACAAATCAATCTGTTTTATAATAAACAATGTCAGATTTATTTAAAGCACAGATTACAACAATAAAGAAAACAAATCTGTGGCTTTACCTCTTTAACACGTCTACACACGTCTGTACACACAAGTGTTATGGGTCGTTCTCTGAACCCAATCACACGACACCAAACCGGGTTAAACTTTAGACAAAACGAGGCGTAGTTTAATAGAAAAACATAGAAAAACTCCCACAGGGAACTCAGAACTTCTTCACAAATAACTTAAAAATCACAGAGAGGAAAAAACACCAGCAAACTAACAAACAAACCAACAAAGCTCACAGAGTTAACAAAACGAGCAATGAACAACTGGCTCCTTAACCTCTCCTCCTGATTGAGCTGACGGGCTGCAGGTGTGGTTTAAGGCCTATTTATGGTTCCGCGTTAAATCGACGCAGAGCCTACGCCGTAGGGTACGCGGTACGCGCACCGTACGGTGCGCGTGGCCGCGTAACCTACGCCGTAATTCTGCGTCGGTCCAACGCGGAACCATAAATCAAGCTTCACAGCGCGACTCACTGCCACTGGCACGCGCCCGGCTCGTGCTCGTCGCCGCGCAGCTTCTCGCCACGCCGACTCCGCGCTCATGTATTTAATACATTTATAAAGTCCATATATTTATAAAGCCCTGCCTGGCCGAGCCCTAACACATGAGGCCACGGTAGATTGGTACACGGCACGCAGACCGTCCTGGACTACCGGCCGTTCTGTGATTCTCCAGATCACACTGATGGCCAGTCCGCCCCTGGCCAAGGCCCTAATTGCGCAGAACAATTAGGTTGTATTTTTACATATATTTTTAATCTGTCTCTTTTCCAGCAGAAGGTTCCTAACTTTTGGAAACTGGCTATCATAGTTCCTGCTCCTAAATCTAAACACCCTAAATCTTTAAACGACTTCAGGCCTATAGCTTAAACTCTTTAGTTATGAAGTAATTTGAAAAACTGGTTAAAGCCGAACTTCTGAACAAGACTGAACATTTGCTTGACCCAATGCAGTTTGCCTATAGGACCAGTAGGGGGGTCCAAGATGCCACCCTAACTCTGCTAAATTACATCTATAAGCACCTCAAGGTCTCTAACAACCATGTCAGACTGCTGTACATCCACTTCTCATCCGCCTTCAATACTATTCAGCCTCATCTGTTGATTCAGAGACTAATTGACAACTTTAGTCTTGATGGTAGCATTGTTGGCTGGATTTTGGATTTCCTGACGTGCAGAACTCAGAGAGTGAGAGTAAATGGACAACTTTCCGACCTATCTTTAACATCTACTGACTCACCACAAGGATGTGTCCTTTCTCCTCTGCTGTACATATTATACACTAACAACTGCTGTAGCACATTTTTAAACCATCATATATTGAAGTTTGCGGATGATACCGTCATTGTGAGTCTGTTGAACAGCACTGAAAACTCCCATGGCCCTGTGGTTGATTACTTTCTTAAGTGGTGCTAGGATTCTTTTTTATCTCTTAATGTATCAAAGACAAAGGACATGTGTATTGATTTTAGACGTTCTCAGCCCTCTCCAGATAGGACAGTGATTGACGGACAAGATGTAGAAATTGTAGAGTCCTATAAGTATGGGAACTATAGTAGACAATAATCTGACATTTGTGAGTAACACCGACTTAATTTACAAGAAAAGTCAGCAGCGTCTGTACTGTCTTAGAAAACTGTCCAAGTTCCATGTTGAGTCATCCTTGATGTCCATGTTCTATCGTTCTTTCATTGAGTCTGTATTAACTTTTTATTTTATTTGTTGGTTTTCATCACTTAGGGTAAAGCAGAAAACTGTTCTTACCAAGGTGGTTAATGTCTGTAGTAGAATAATTCGCTCTGCTCAGGTGACTCTACAGGACCTGTATAACAAACAGCTGTATAGGAAAGCAAAAACTATCCTATCAGACTGTTCCCATCCTCTACACCAAGTAGTTTCAGTTTCTCCCATCGGGTACATTGCTCAGACTTCCACTTGTCAAAACTAACAGATATAAACATTCTTTCGTACCTTCTGCCATCTCCCTTCTCAATTCCACGAGGAAAAGGTAGCTGTTGTGGTGCTTGGATTTTTAGATTTAAACTCGTTGTCCTTTTTTACTATGTGTATATGTGTATATATTGCTGCAAAATTAATTGCTCCATTGGGGACAAATAAAGTGATTGATTGATTGATTGATTGTATCGTATCTGTAGGAATTTTTATTTTCCCCGTTTTCCTCGTTTTTCTGAGGGCCTTTTTGCCCCCCTAAACGTGACCCAAAAGTCACCAAATTTTGCACGCAATATTTAATGGTTTGCATTAATGGGCGTGGCCTAATGGCTCAACAGCGCCCCCTAGAAAACTTTGTGCCTCAAGCCCCACAATACGGTTTGACGTACATGCAGGAAAATCGGTACATACCTGTATGATGTATCAACTTAAAGAAAAGTCTCTTGGCGCCATGGCCAAAACCGAGCAGGAAGTCGGCCATTTTGATTAATCGTGTATTTTTGGCGCAATTTATGCCATTTCTTCGGCCATTAATGCGGCCCGAACCATAATGTGCACCCAGGTGTGTTATACATCAAAATGTGCGTCTCAATCCCGCCACAATGGGTATTACTTTTCTCAGTCAAAAGTGTTACCGTGGCGACGATAGACGGCAAAAAGCGCGCCCCCCCTTCATCTGATTGGTCCATATTTGATAGTTCTTACTTTCTGCCAATAACTTTTGAATGGTTTGACATAGAGAGTCGTGGGTGCTGTCATCGGACTCGGTTTTGAGACCTTGAACATAATTGGTGGAAATTAGCCCCGCCCCTTCTTCTGATTGGTCGATATTCGATAGTTCCTATTTTCTGCCATAACTTTTGAATGGTTTGACATACAGAGTCATGGGTGGTGTCATCGGACTCGTGGGGGGGGGGCGGGGGGTGGTGACATACACTGCCAATCCAGGAAGCAAGAACACACGGTGGCAGACGTCAAGCACTGGGAATCTGCAACAAAAACCACAAACGAAACACAAAACCGACAAGGAGCCGACCGTAAACATTTATGTTTTTTAATCGCTTCCTGTGCTTGAGTTGTGGGTGGAAAACAATGGAGAGTCCCACCTTGAAGTGGACCTTGATTGGCTGTCCCTGTGTTTGGGTGTGTTTAGCATATGCCGATAGGCTCCCATTGTAGCTGGACAGGCATGGGGGGGAATGGTGAGTAGCGGAGAAGAGAAAATGGAGGAGCATGTGAAAGTTGTCGGTCCAGTGAATGGGGAATTTACATTTCAAAAACGCCCCGACGGCACCATTCACAAAGGTAGAGTATTATGTCTTTGTGTAAAGGACTTTGCTCACCACCGAAGCAGCTCAAGTTTAGCCTCATAAACGCAAAGCACCCGGTCTCGAGCGCAGCCACAGCTAATGTTAGCAGCAACGATGTTGCCACAGCAACGCTCTTCACCAAACTAGACTGGAGGAGAGCAGCATGCACACGTGTGCGACGGAGAGGCTGGCGGATGTTCTTACCAAGTGGATGTAAATGGCTAGGACTGCATCTTTTCAAGTCTTTTAAATAAATAAATAAATTACTTTATAAAGCCACTTTTTTTGTTGTTATATATCAATCTTTTGATCTGCCACAATAATTTAATGAATTTAAAGGAAAACAACTCAAGTTGAGGGCTTTTCTCTGCAATTTTTAGGTGAGATTAAAAAAGATTAATTAGATTAATTAATTACAGAGCTTAATTAATTAGTCGCAAAAATGTTTTTATCGCTTGACAGCACTAATTATTTTATATATATTTTATATTTATTTATATATAGATACATAGATTCATAAAAGTTTTAACGCTGTTATGCTATGTACAATGGTTTCAACATGTCTGGAATGAATCAATAAATGAAATGAAAAGAATCTCTTGACAGGTCACTCTATCATATAACAGATCTAAGTCAAACACAAAAAAAGTCTTGTATTAGATTTAATATTGAGTTGAGGAAAGGAAACTCTTCTCCAATGGGTTGAAATTACACATTCCTGAGATTTAGTAGACAAGTCACCAGAGACCACAAAACCATCATGGCAATTGCATGTCTGCAACGCCATTTCTCGATTTTTTCTTGGTGCTTATTATAGATGTGTGACCCCTGCAGTCAAGGTTGTTTACTGGAAAGTCTGTGTCCAGTTTAATGAGTGTATATACAGTGTATTAATCAGTTAGCAGGTGTGAGATGGCGAGTGGTGATGCAGCTACCAGCTCTGAGAGGATTAAGTCCTGTCTGGCGAGATGGACTCACCACAGCAACATAGCTCCAATCTGTCCACACTAATTTCCCATCTGTAGTTCCTATGAATAGCTTTGTAGAGGTTGGCTGCCATATTTCTCTTTTTTGTTTTCCCACACATATCTTACCTCATCATTTAGACTTAAGAAGGTTCACCCTTTGTCATGAAATACTGAATCAGCTTTGTTGACATGAACAACACTTGGTCTCTTATTTATAAACTGTACAGTACAGTTTACAGTAAGTAAAACAAATACTTTGTCACTGTTTTACTTACAGTACATTTTATGTGTATATATTTGTTTTAAATGACATTTTTTAAACGTATATTTATCTGTTCGTGTTCAGTCTGTCATGAACTGTTACCCGCAACGGAGTGCTAAATGGATTGCTAGTTTGCACCCTTGGAAAGTGGAGCGAGGTATGGAATTCAGTGACATTTCAGTTATTCAGTTGTTACTGTAATGTAAAATTTTATTGTAATATTTACAATGTGTAGCAGGGCTAGTGCTACGGGGGCCGACCGACAGGACAGAGGACACGGGGTTTAGTGCAGGAAACGTTTTTATTTGCAATCACACGTGCACCAGCACCTTCAGCAGAGACCCCTTGCTGCTGTGCAGCCACGCCTTATGAAGGCAGGCAGGGTGGAGAGGTTGATTGGGAACACCTGTGTCCAATCACCTGAGTGGCTGCACCTCCACCCTGCCACACAATGTTTTTTGTGTTTGATGACAGAGATGACGTCATGCAGGTCAGAGGTCTTGTTTACAAACTGATTTATTTGTTACACACACAGCCCCGGATGTAGACAACAGGTCCTGGAAGCAGATCTAGTGATTCATAAAAGAAATGAAGAGTTTCGCTGCAATAATGTGTTATTTAGACGCTGCATCGTCTGTGTCCCGCTGTGCCCCGTTCACTACCGTTATATGGAGAAGCGGCTCGCAAAAAACCCCCTAATATCTTCCGAAGGACTCCAAATGACACCAAACTTGCCTGGGTGAGTATACAACCATAAAAAATGCCAGAAATAAGGTTCAGGTTGTAAAAAACCGAACTTTCCCTTTAAAGGGGACCTATTATGAAAAACACGTTTTTTCTTGTTTTAACATATATAAAGTGGTCTCCCCTCACCCTGCCAGCACAGGGGAGACAAAATACCATGAATTTCTGCAAGCTCTCTGGCCCCCGCCGGACAGAGTCCCCCAGTGTCACGTGTTTTTTTTTTGAGCCGATTAAAATCTGCTCCCGTCGTGACGTCACGACGGGAGCAGATTTCCATAGGTTCAGCCTCCACTGCTGAAACCACGCCCACAACCAGCTCTCTACGGAGGCTGGAGCGGTGCTTCCTTCAGCCAGTCGGACGCGGCGCCGCGGCGGAGCGGATCCGGGTTAAATCATCCAGGTTCCCGGGTGGTTTGGGAGCTGGGTCCTTGGGGGTCTGTCCCAGGTCGGACCAGCTTCACCCTCCGAGATTTTCAGCCAAATCTGTCGGTTTGATCACCGGTAACGGGCGATGCGCCGCGGATGCGCCGCGGATGCGCCGCGGATGCGCCGCGGATGCGCTCCGGAGGCGATCTGTGCGCCCGTCGTGGGGTTGCGGCGCCCGTCGCGCAGCATCCGCCAGGCAGATCCGGCTGAAATTCCGCTGGTCGGTCCCCGGGAGTCGCTGCTACCAGTCCAGGCGGGTTCCTGCGGTCCCGGCCAGTTGGAACCGGTCAGATTCCCCGGTTAAAGCCGCCGTGATGTGCGCTGCTCCAGCCTACTTCCTGGTCCCAAAGCGGGCGTTCCGACTAAATTGTCCAGGTTCCCAGCCGCTTTGGGAGCAGGGATTTCTGGGGTACGTCCCAGGCTGGACCAGCTTCACCCTCCGAGATTTTCAGCGAAATCTGTCGGTTTGATCACCGGTAACGGGCGATGCGCCGCGGAGCCATGCTGGGCGCCCGGCGTGGCTCCGGGGCCAGCGTTCAGCATCCGCCGGGCAGATCCGGCTGAAATAGTGCATAAATGTTATTTATATACAACTCATATTTTATTTTTTTAACAATAAAGTTGCCATTTGTGAAAATTCAGTGCTGTGACTTATTTACAGGCTCGGGCTGCTCTGGCGGAGCGAGGTTTATTCTCCTCCCCTGCTACACGTCATTCAGGGAGCCAATCAGCACAGAGCCTCATTATCATACCCCCCCCTTCCCTTAGAATGGAGCACAGAAAAAGGGGTTAGAAGCAGTAAAACTAGTGACAGGGCCCACAGGCTGGATTTCTGATTTATGTAGAAAAAACAAGCTTTAGATTGTTTTTAAGACATTCAAGGCTTGTTTAAAATATACATTAAATGCCATAATAGGTCTCCTTTAATACAGACTAGCAACTTGTAAATTTAATGTACATATTTGCTTTATTGTAGTCTAGTGCATTTACGTGCGCATATTGTTCATTCATTTTTGAGCATGTAATTGATATATCTTGTATAATATGCATCTTGTCTTATTTGTATCATACTTTTAGTTTCACTGTGCTGCAAGAGCGGCAAATAAATCTGAATGCACCTGTTTTCGAGACTTCTCTTCTTTCGGTTCCAAGGGCTGCTACAGTGAAACTCGACACTAAACGTGAGTCATCAACCTGCAAGACGTCGTAATGTCCATGATCTACAAATAAATTTACAATCAGAGACTTTGACAGAGTAGCCAGGTTAAACACAGTGATTGTCAACATTGAACACTCGAGGAGTTAACATGTTGACATAATTCAAATACAGTAAGTGTTTTTTCTGAATGTAAATCATCAGCAATAACCTACTGTCTGATATTTTGATTGTGATTATGTACTTAACATTAGCCTAACTTTGAGAGGTAAATGCCTGAAGTGAATGTTTATATACTAGTTCAAGATTTGGTTTAAGTCACCACTTAACTGTCTTGAGCATGACTTACTACACTTAAAACTTGAAACATAAACAGACAATACAGATAAACGAGATGTCAGAGCCTTCTAAAGAAGCAGACAAGACACCCCAGATCAGGTCTAGCTCTCGTGAGGGAAATTTAACTGAAAAGGGTGTGACGGCCCCTCCGTGCCACTAGTGGCCCTTTTGCACTAGTCCTTACTCGGCCTGACTCGGCTCGTCACGCCTCTACCCGCCTCTACCCGTTTTGTCCTTGTTTGTTTTTCCACAGCCAGGTGAGAAGTGGGCATGTTGGGGTGAAGCTGCTGTGACATACTCGATTGCGCAACCGCTTTGTTCATGTTGGCGCTGATGAGAAATCAGCTGGAGCCGCGAGCAGCTGAGAATAAAACATCCCACATTTCCACACATTTTCTTGCGTTAGTTTTTCTTACTTTTTGAAAAATAAATCGCTTGCTACGTTTGCACCTCTGTCTGGTCTCCCATTTTTGTCGTAGCCCAAGAGCCGGGCTGTGACAAGGGCCAAGAGTTACACGCACAAGAAGCAAATAAATATGAGAAATTGTTCAACAAAGCTTACAAAGTGTGGCGACAGACAGCTAAGGAAATAAGAACACAGCTTGAGTCATACTGCTTAGATGAAGACCTTGAGTCATGCAAGGTCAACATTGAATCTAAGCTCAACGCAGTGGCTCAACATTATAAAGCTATGCAGCGAAACCACAGTACTACTCCAGATAGTCGAATGGATGGCTCCATAACAGCAGAGATCTGTGAACTTACCCCTAGACGATTAAATAATATACATGAAGTTTTCAATGAGCGACTTGAAAAGGAGAGTGAGAATGATATTAAATAAGGATGAGTATAGGTCAATTTTTGGGAAAAAAAATACTGGAACTGTGTTCTCTGAGCCATCTGAAGAATCAGATAAAATCTCAAAGTCCAACTCTGTGGCGTCCGACACTGAGGCTGAGCTTGCTGCCAGATTAGAAAAGGCAAACGCGATGCATAAACTACATGCTCAACAGTCAAGGCTTGATGAATTAGAGAGTGAATGAAAAACCAGGGAGTCTGAAATGAAAAAAAGAGACAATAAGACTACAACAGCTACAAGCAGAGAGTGATATAAAGGTAGCAGCGGCGTGCGTGTACGTTTACCACTGTGAAAGCCTCATTCATGCTGATGGGGTAACACACATCCAAATCCCATCAGACCACTAGAACCTTGGCCAAACTCCATTAAATGTGCAAGCCACACCGTTCCAACCTTATCATAAACCACAGGGATCATTGTTGAATCAGTCAGAAGTCAGTTTAGCTCGAAATTGCTAGCGCATTCACTCTAGTCTACCTGTTCCAGAACCCACAACATTTACTGGTGACCCACTGAAGTTTATTGACTGGCAATTATCCTTCAACGCCTTAATTGATCAGAAGCCCCTTCCAGTCGCGGAAAAAATGTCCTATTTAAAGAGAGGCACGCAAGGCTGTGGAGAGATTTTTCTACCGTAACGCAGAGGATGCATATCAGGGTGCTTGGACAGTCCTTAAAGACAGGTATGGAAACTCATTCATTGTTCAAAAGGCTTTAGAGACAAACTCGTAAAGTGGCTGAAGATCTCTGCAAATGACCCAAATGCACTGAGATTTTGCAGATTTTCTTAAGGGATGTGCTGAAGCCATTCCTTATGTTAAGGGTTTGAGTATTCTTGATGACTGTGAAGACAATCACAAGCTTCTTAAAAAGCTCCTTGATTGGTTGGTTCGTAGGTGGAGCCGTATTAGACCAAAATGGAAATGATCCAAGCTTTACACAGTTTACAGACTTCATGGCAAAGGAAGCCAGAAAAGCATGCAACCACATTATTTCACCACTTCTGCTGAACATTAAAACCATGGAAGAGAGGCTTCCACAGTGAGCCAAAGCACTGAACACAGTCACTCAAGCAAAAGACTCCTAGACAGAGACAGAACAATCAAAAGTATGGCCGCCATGTGTATGTTGTCAAGATGGAGCTCATGGTATTGCTAAATGCCCAACCTTTGCTGCAAAACCCATTGATGATAAAAAGGCTTTTGTTTATGAAAATCACCTTTTGTTTCGGTTGCCTAAGGAAGGGGCACACTTCTAAAGAGTGTAAAAGGCAGCACATCTGCAGCATGTGTGGGCAACGTCATCCTACATGTCTGCACATAGAAGGAAAAATAAACTCAAATGAAAAGGCTACAAGACACTTTAGGGCTGCGGAACAACATACGGATGAGAGAACGTGCAAGGTTACATCATTTGTTTTGACACAACGCGCGTCAGCCACCTCTAGCATCGTTCCAGTTCTCGTGTCTTCAATGGGAGAACCAGAGAAGGAAATTCTCACTTATGCACTGCTTGACACACTGAGTGATTCTACCTTCATATTAGAGGATTTAGCTGCTGAACTTGGTGTAGCCACACTTCCAGTACAACTTAAGTTAAGCACCTTGGCTGCCCCCAATACAGTAATAGTAAGTAAGACTGTTAGCGGCCTACAAGTTAGAGGACTGAACTCTGGAATGCACATTAAATTAAAACAGGCCTATACTCAAGACTTTTCTCGAGACTATTCCATTTGATAAGTCACACATTCCCACTAAAAGTACAGCACTCCAGTGGCCTCATTTGAACCATTTAAAAAATAAGATGGCGTCACTGCAAGATTGTGAGGTAGGACTATTAATTGGTCATGACTGCCCGTCAGCACTAGCTCCTCTAGAGGTCATTGCAGGTAGTGGAAATGAACCATTTGCGCAAAGGACTGCACTAGGCTGGAGCATCATAGGGTCAGCCAATCCCTACTTTTTTTTTTTTTTTTATTAACAGCGACAAAAGACGACACAGGTTACACTGATATGTATCTAGGTGTGTGTGTGTGTAAATAATATGATGAAAGTAGATAAATAAATTAAGAATATTAATTTGAGAATAAATAAGTAAACAAATAAATAATTATCATATAGAGTGGTGTAGCACAATATAATATAAATATAGCATCATAATATAGTAATATCCTAATATAACATAATAATTTTTATAATATTATAACATATAACAAAATGATATTACCATACTATAATATATAACAATATAATAATATTATAGTTTAACATCCCATGAGATTTCATAACTTAATATAATAATACACTATGAAACAATATATCATGATAATGCCAAGAATAATTATTAGAATTAGAATTGGTAATTTATGTATTGCAATGAGGGGGAGGTCAGACCGGGGTGTCAGGGAAGCGAGCAGGAGCCCCCACCAGACTCCAGTTGCCCGACCAGGAGCCCCAGCAAGAGGCAAGTAGGACGGCAGTGAAAGGAAAGCCCCCCTCCCTTTTTGATTTTAAGCATTTAAAAAAAATGTATCTATATATATTTTTTTTTTCTTTTTTTCCCTACTTAGACAGGAAACCAAAGCTATGTTCATCGAATTTCAGTGAAGGAAATCCCAGTACCATCTGCTACGGACGTGTTAAAGATTTTAGAATCAGACAGAAAATCTATGAGAACAAATGTGTGTCTCAGGATGATGTTCGGCTCATTCAGTTTCTGAGTGACTACATTAAGCATACATCAATGGACATTTTGAAATGCCACTCCCCTTATGGGCACTGGTTTACCAGGGAGGATGGTCAGTTGGAAGCACAACCTCAAGAATATATAATGTTGGCTTCCTTCTGTCTCGCAAGACAATGGAGTATGCGCCAGGGATTAGTCTGTTTGCAGTGAAGTGACCTCTCCAGGGCGCATGCATCAGCCTTTCTGTAAAACAGTTTCTATGTAGATGATGGGTTGATCAGTGTTCCAACGGATGATGAGGCTAAAGAGCTAATCATCGAGGCCCAGCAACTTTGCAGGAGTGCTGGTTTGCGCTTACATAAGTTTACCACAAACCGGAAGGAGGTCCTTACCTGTAGGCTCCATCAGAAAGAGCAGCAACTACTGACCCTCTCAATCTCAATCCAGGCACTTTACCAGAAGGACATGTTCTTGGCATTCAGTGGTCCATGGAAAATGACACATTCACCTTCAATTTCAACGCCAAAGATCACCCTCCAACTCGCCGTGGTATCCTGTCAGCTATCGCCATTCTCTACGACCCACTTGGGTTTGTGGCTCCATTCACCCTTAAAGTGAAATGTATCCTGCAAGAGCTGTCACCGAGGTGTTGGATGGGATGATCTCATTTCTGTAAGCCTTCAGTCACAGTGGGAGGAATAGAAGGATGGTCTTAGAAATTTAAAGGAGATCACTATACCAATTCAATTCAATTCAATTTTATTTATATAGCGTCTAATACAACAGATGTTGTCTCTAGACGCTTTCCAGAGACCCAGAACATGAACATAAACCCCCGAGCAATTATTACATAAACAATGGCAGGTAAAAACTCCCCTAGTGGGAGAAAAGCCTTAAGCCAAACAGTGGCAAGGAAAAACTCCCCTTTAGGAGGGAAGAAACCTTGAGCAGGACCAGGCTCATAAGAGGGGACCCTCCTGCCGAAGGCCAGACTGGGGGAGTCTGGGACGTCAGCAGCACACAGCAGGCATGTGGAAGCAGCAGCAGGATGCCCAGAGGAGGGTGGGGGACCGCAGGCAGGTGGAAGCAGCAGCGGGACGCCCAGAGGGGGGTGGGGCACCGCAGGCAGGTGGAAGCAGCAGCGAGATGACCAGAGGCGGGTGGGGGACGACAGGCAGGTGGAAGCAGCAGCGGGATGCCCAGAGGGGGTTGGGGCACCGCAGGCAGGTGGAAGCAGCAGCGGGATGACCAGAGGCAATGTCTATCACAACCTTGGTAAAATTGTCAGGATTGAACTACACCACTTCGCAGATGCCAGCAGTACATGATATGGCATGTGTTCTTACCTAAGGTATACTGACAACAAAGGTGAAATCCAGCTGTGTTGTAATGGCAAAATCCAGAATAGCCCCATCAAAAAGTATCCCAAGATTGGAACTCTCAGCTACAGTCACCGCAGCCAGAATGAGTATCATGTTAAAAACAGAACTTCAGATGAAAATTGATGAAGATTTTTTTTGGACTGATTCTCAGGTAGTGCTAGCGTACATCTGTAATGAAGCACGAATGTTCCACGTGTTCGTGTTCTGTTCAACTAATAAGAGGGAATACAGATCCCAACCAATGGCACTATGTTGACGCACAAAACCCAGCTGAGCACACTTCGAGAGGTATTAATGCAGAAGATATCTCTTCATCTAACTGGTATTCCGGGCCAAGATTTCTGTGGGAACAAGAAGTGATCTCACCGCCTAAGCCCTCGTCTGAACGGCTTGTCGGAGATCCAGAAGTCAAGGCAGTGCAGGTATTTGCAATCCAAGTCAGTGAAACAAATGACATCCTTAGCCGCCTAAACCGGTTCTCCTCCTGGACAAAGCTCATCAAGGTAGTGGCTAGAATCAAGAGCCTTGGATCTAAGGAAACCTCACAATATGGTGACTGTGTGTCCACAGAAGAACGTAAGAGAGCTGCTAAGGTTGTGATTAAGCTCGTCCAACAACAATCCTTCTCCAAAGAGTTCAAGGTATTTCAAATGAGTCACAAAGGCAAGTGTCTCCCAAGTTCAAGTCATCTTTTTTGCATGGACCCCATTATACATGAAGGACTGCTTCATGTTGGTGGGAGACTGAAAGAGTCAGCCCTCAGTGAAGAACTAAAGCACCCCATCATCCTTCCAAAGGACAGCCACATCACGGATTTGATTATAGCTCATTACCATGCCCAAATCTGTCATCAGGGTCTAAATCAAACATTGATGGAACTACGAGCCAATGGCTTTTGGATCCTTGGTGGGAGTAAGACAATTGCCAAGTTTGTTCACAGATGTATGAAATGCCGAAGGCTCTGATGACCTACAGAAGAGCAAATAATGTCTGACCTCCCAAAAGAACGCTGCCAAGCTTCAGCCCCCTTTTCATTCTGTGGGATGGATTGCTTCGGCCCATTACTTATTAAGAAAGGTCGCAAAGAGTATAAGCGATATGGGCTTATCTTCACATGCTGGTATTCGAGACTTCTCTTCTTTCGGTTCCAAGAGCTACTACAAGGTGATTTATATCCAAATCTACTGACAGATCTACGAAGATTCCATGAATGAGGCTCAGTCTGTGTGTGACTAACCTGTTTGTACTGTAATCCGTGTGTGTGTGTGTGTGTGTGTGTGTGTGTGTGTGTGTGTGTGTGTGTGTGTGTGTGTGTGTGTGTGTGTGTGTGTGTGTGTGTGTGTGTTCCCTTGAAATGTCACTAGTTCCTATACTGTATGTAAGCCCTGAGGAGCCAAAATGCCAACTCAAATATTAGTATTCTGTACAGCTTCATAAAACTTGGTGCTAATTGGATTATGTTATCATTGACAAACCCACAGAGATATGAATATATTCAGGTTAGATTGCAAGGGAGTTGGAAACTAGACTGTTTAAAACAACAATTGAAAGTAAAAGGATTCCAGCAAAAAGGGATACTGAACACATTTTTTAAGAAGAAGAATAGTGAGCTGTAAAAACTGCAGGGGCATGAAGTTGCTCAACTGCAGCAGGAAGTTAAATGAAAGAAAAGTGAAGGGCAGGTTCAGAAGAGGTGATGATTAGGGAGTATTGTAGTGACCGCTTTGGGGATGCTGGAGGCGCTGTCAGGCGTGGCAGCACAGGGACTTGTGAGCTTCCTTTCCTGGTCTGACAGTGGGGTAGTGGGTGTGCTGGTATTATCTGGTCATCTTTTTCTATTTAGTTCTTCTTTAACTCACCAGGTTGTGCTTTAATTTTTTCAGCGCCATTAGTTAAATTGGGCAGGTGGTGACCCCCACGAATGATCAATTGAGGTATTTCACCTTCAGAGAAGACACGTGATTAGGGCTTGTTGTCCTGAAGGAATATTCCAAACTTTAAAAACAAACTTTTGTTTTTGCTCAACAGCAACTGTGAACTCTACTTTCAACTGCAGCTATGCCTAATATAGCCCATGCCATCACCTTTTGACGAAGAAGGCTTCATATCAGAGGATTGCTACATGCCTGATGTACCTGTATAGTGACTTTTCAAAGGTTCTTGTCATATTCACATAATAATGAAATTATGAGCTCTCATGAGACATCATGTGAAGTACCAGAGACAGATAGATTCAAGATTAAGGGGGGATTGAACCAAAGGGTTGGTTCTGAGCTGCCTCTCAAGATCAGACAAAAGTCTCTCTGCACTATGATTTACGTAGATGATATTGTAATCTGTAGTGAGAGATGAAGAAAAGACGAGAGATGAAGATGTGCTCTGGAGATAGAAGTTCTGAACGTCACTACATCTGAGAGGAATCGGTGTACAAGAAACAGGGAGGGCAAGACTGTGGAATGAGTTTTATATACCTGGGATCAGATGTTCAAAACTCTGAGCTAGGTAAGAGAGGAGCGAGAGCATGGATGAGTGTCAGGAGTTATTTATGCATGCCAGTAGCCAGATAAAAAGGCTGTTGTTATGTATTTCATTTCTAGTAACTGCCGATACATAGAAGAGCTCACTCTATTTGTTTTTAACGTCTGACCCCAATAATGTCGTGGTCCAAGTTACTATTTATTCATCCACCATAACCTTCCTATATGACTGTGTGAGAGAATGCAGATGGAGGACAATGTTAGACCAAGACAAAATAAAAGGGGAAAAATACTATAACTTAATCAATTCAACTTTATTAGTAGAGCCCTTTTCATACAATTTGTGCAACACAAAGTTATTTAAATGACTAGAACAAAAGCACAATCAATTTTAAAAAATCCCTCCCAGCTCATGCACGCACACATAAAAACAACATGCACGTGGACACGTACCAATAATATTAAAAATAAAGCAGGAATGGAGGGAACACTAATTTTAGTCGGTAAGAAAGAAAACTAAATTACAAAAAACAAGAAACCTGTGAGTGAATACTTAAATGAATTAAAGCTGAAAGCAGCGATGAACGGGCCCTCGCACTCACCGCCCCCCCCATAAGCATATTAGACATGACACCACCCACGACTTTCTATACCAAACCATTCAAAAGTTATGGCAGAAAATAGGAACTATGAAATATCGACCAATCAGAAGAAGGGGTTAATTCATGCCAATTAAGGTCAAGTACTCAATACCAAGTCAGATGACACCACCCACGACTCTTTATGTCAAACCATTCAAAAGTTATGCCAGAAAATAGGAACTATGAAATATCGACCAATCAGAAGAAGGGGTGGGGCTAATTCATGCCAATGAAGGTCAAGTCCTCCGGTCCCCCCCGCTGCCTCTGCGGCGGGGCGCCCCTCTGGTCTTGGAGGGCCACTTTCGTGGGGGACGGGTGCGCCTGCCCGAGTCGGCGGCCGGGGCGGCTCTGTCTCTCCGGGCAGGCTGGCCCCCTGCCGGGTGGGGGTCGTTGGCCTGAAGGGTGAGGGCCTCCTGGCCGCGTGTCCGGCCCGGACCGGGTGGCCGGGGATTGCCTGGGTCGCGGTCCGCCGCCGCGGGATCCCTGGCTGCTTCTTCCCGCGCCGTGGGGGCCCCGCCCGCGGGCCCCCTCGGCCGCCGCCGGGGGGGGGGGGGGGCCTCGCAGGCGGTGGGTTGCCTCCCTCCTACTTCTCCCCTCTGTGGGGTTGCCGGTGGCCTGGGTTCCGGGCTCTTCCGTGTCGGCCTCTGGTCTCGCGGGTGGCGGGGTTGCTCCCCCCCCTCCCCCACTATAGATACACTTCAGGTGGAGCTTTGTTTGGTTTATTACACACACACACACACACACACACACACACACACACACACACACACACACACACACACACACACACACACACACACACACACACATACACACACACACACACACATATAGTCACTTAGTCACATGCATTTACACACACACACACACACACACACACACACACACACACACACATGATCATATACATACACACACACACACATAGACATACACACTGGCTTGTTCCCCTGCATGCTGGCTCTCTAGTTTTTGGGTTTAGGTAGCGGTAGCGATAGCTTAGCTCAGACTGCGATCAGATCTCAAGATTTAGGTCGATTGCTGTTATTGTTTTGGTTGGCTCCGTGCCGGTTTCGTGCTTTGTTTGTGGTTTTTTGTTGCAGATTTCCAGTGCTTGACGTGTGTCTCCGTGTGTTCCTGCTTCCTGGATTGGCAGTGGAGGTCGTCACCCCCCCCCCCCCAAAAAAAAAACAAAAAAACACTGGGTTTGTATGTGTATATTTATGTATGTGTACGCATATGTGTGCGTATATATATATGTATATATATATTAAATATAGTAATAATGCACACATATACACTTTTGGTTTCTACCGTCATGGTATCAATCAATAATATGTGTGCAGACAAGGTAAAAAAAAAAAAAAAAAAAAAAAAAAAGGTCAAGTCCTCAATACCGAGTTCGATGACACCACCCACATGTCTTTATCACAACCCATTCAAAAGTAAATGGCAGAGAAAAGTTTTCTAGGGGGCGCTGTTGAGCCGTTAGGCCACGCCCATTAATGCAAACCATTAAATATCAAATGTATCACCAGGCCTGGCTTGCGTGCAAAATTTGTTGACTTTGGGGAACTATCAAATATGGACCAATCAGATGAAGGGGGGTTGCGCTTTTTGGCGTCGCCACGGTAACGCTTTTGAAAAGAAAAGTAATGCGCGTTGTCGCAGGATGGAGACGCACATTTTGATGTATAACACACCTGGGTGCAGGTTACGGTTCGGGCCATATTAACTGCCGAAGGAATGGCATAAATTGCGCCAAAATGACACGATTAATTCAAAATGGCCTACTTCCTGTTCGGTTTCGGCCATGGCGCCAAGAGACTTTTCTTTAAATTGTGACATGATACAGGTGTGTACCGATTTTCGTTCATGTACGTCAAACCGTATTGTGGGGCTTGAGGCACAAAGTTTTCTAGGGGACGCTGTTGAGCCATTTTGCCACGCCCATTAATGCAATTAAGGCATTAAGGCAAAAAGGCCCTCCTTTCGTCAGAATAAGAATAAAGAAAAAATTCCTACAGATACAATATATATAATAGGGCCTTCGCACTGTAAGTGCTCGGGCCCTAATAACAGGTCCATTCTAAATTCAGAATATTAGTAATTAGGTATGTAATGTAATTAGTAATTAGGTAGTAATATGTCTAGGTTGATTGACAGTTCTAAATTCCCCGTAGGCGTGTGTGTGTAAGCGTGAATGGTTGTTTGTCTCTGTGACAGAGCAGACTCTGTCAGAGTAGCTTATATTATTGTTTTCATGAGCAAGTATTAGGAGTTGGATTTCAGTCCCACAGAAGGTGCACATTCTGCTGTGACATGTGATTTAACTACTGTACTTGTGTCTATCCATGCAGATGCAGTAATTGGGAGCGGCCATGATTGCCTGAGAGCTCTGATTGCTTTATGGGGAGCACCTTGTGTCTATTGATTTGCTGATTGCTTAGCCAGGGGTGGAGGCAGGAGCAAATATAAAGGGGAAATGGTTCAGTACAGAGGAGGGCTGCCATGGGGAGAGGTTGATGCCAACACCTCTGCTGAATTATGATTTCTGTTTCTTGAGTTGCTGTTTTGGGAGAAATCTTAATTAGGTTCTAGGAATGGTCGGCTGTACCAAAATGAATCACACACACACCTCTTCTTTGCTATGAAATATGAATACATTTATTAGCAAGAAGCAAGCAGTACATAGAAGACATCCACAAAACTACCCGTTTGCTAGGATAAGTGTCGAATTACCCCCCACAACTCGGCAGTACACACAATATCACTCGTTTGCTAGGATTACGCTACAAGCTATCCCCCGCAAAACAGCAGCAATCATCACAGTTGCAATCATCACACAAGTACAAGGGTTTTTAAGGCCTTCTTACCTCGACACGAAACTGGAGAGCCCTGCAGTCCGGTTTTTGAATAAGCCAAGGAAAAAACGAAGGTTACGCCTGTAACTACGGTTCTATGAGTCCCGGATGACCGCCAGGCGGTGCTGTAAGCACTGGATATCTTCCCTCGCGCATGCGCATGTCGAGTACAATACCAACAATGTCACGTCACCCGTGACCCCTGCATGACCCCCGGAAGGGTATATCTTCCGGCGTCAGCATGGGATCGACTCCTAGAATCTTCTCGCGAGAGCACGAGGATTCGGAGTGACCGGCAGGCCTGGCGGTAATCCGGGACTCATAGAACCGTAGTTACAGGCGTAACTTTCATTCTATTTCGTCCCTACTGACCGCCAGGCGGTGCTGTAAGCACTGGATGACGAATACCAACAATGTCACGTAGGATCCCGGTCACATACCTCACTGACCAGGGGCAGAAGGACCCGGGAGTAGAACCACGCCCAATGGTTGGGGAGTGGCGACATTGATCCGGTAAAACCTGGAGAACGTGTCTGGCGACGTCCATGAAGTCGCGGTGCAGATGTCTTCCAGAGGCACCCCCTGCAGGGCAGCCAAGAAGCTGCGACGCTTCTGGTCGAGTGGCACCTCACCCCCACTGGTAAGGGGCGGCCACTGGCCCTGTAGGCGTGCTCGACGGTGTCCACCACCCAGTGGGACGGCGCTGTCCAGAAACAGCACGCCCCCTGTCGGGGCCACCATGGCAGAGAACAAGCTGCTCTGACCGTCGCACAGGCGCGGTAACATAAGCAGCAAGGGCCCGTACGGGGCACAAAGGGCCTCCATCGCCGTCAGAGCACGGTCATCAGCCGGCTGTGACATCTCTCCAGCATGAGTGCAGCTCCCTCAAAAAATCAGACGAAGACGGAATGGTGAATTCCACCGGAGAAGGATTGCGCCTGTGGAAGGCGCTAGAGGCCACCTCCGCACGCGGTGCATCCGGCTGCAAGTGTGCCAGGGCAGTGCGGATAATGCTCTGCACGGAGGAACAAACCGTCCTCTCCCGAGAGCTCTGGGCAGATGAGTGCGAGGAGAACCCCGAGCGCTATGAGGCCGGGTCCCCTGACGACACGTTGAAGTGGCTCGCCGAGGCTGCAATGGAGATGGCGTCCTCCGGCAGCGGCGGTGGCGACCCCAGAGCAAACTCTGGCATGGCAGGTTCCACCTGGCCAGTACCAGGTTGCAGATTGAGGAGGAGCGCCTTCATCTGCTCCATGTCGGCAGCCAAGCGATCTACCTTCGAGGAGAGCTGGCTCGTCATCCGCCGTCGTTTGGGGGCCCCCACCACTCTCTTTGCCGATCGCTTCAGAGAAGACCCCGGCTGAGATGAGGGGAGGCTGCCCGACGGTCCCGGCTGCTCAGGGCCGAGGCACGACACACAGAGGCCCTGGTCATCCGCAGGGTCCAGGGCGGCCATGCACCCTGGGCATGAACGCTCCATCATAGCAACCGGTGGGAGAGGGAGCGGACACGCTGCCGTCGCCACGGATGTGCCGGTGGGAGAGGGAGCGGACGAGCTGCCGTCAGCACGGATGTGTCAGTGGGAGAGGGAGCGGACACGCTGCCGTCACCACAGCGAGCACGCTGCCGTCACCACCAATATGCCGGTGGGAGAGGGGAGCGGCCACACTACCGTCAGCACGGATGTGTCAGTGGGAGAGGGAGCGGACACGCTGCCGTCACCACGTAGGTGTCAGTGGGAGAGGGGAGCGGACGTGCCGCCGTCACCACGTAGGTGTCAGTGGGAGAGGGGAGCGGAAACGCTGCCGTCACCACAGCGAGCACGCTGCCGTCACCGCCAACGTGCCGGCGGGAGAGGGGAGGGCCACGCTACCGCCAATACGGATGTGTCAGTGGGAGAGGGGAGCGGAAACGCTGCCGTCACCACAGCGAGCACGCTGCCGTCACCACCAATATGCCGGTGGGAGAGGGGAGCGGCCACGCTACCGTCAGCACGGATGTGTCAGTGGGAGAGGGAGCGGACACGCTGCCGTCACCACGGATGTGCTGGTAGGAGAGACGAGCGGACACGCTGGCGTCCACACGAATGTGTCGGTGGGAGCGGTCACGCTGCCGTCCACACGAATGTGTCGGTGGGAGAGGGGAGCGGTCACGCTGCCGTCACCACGGATGTGCCGGTGGGAGAGGGGAACGGACGCGCCGCCATCACCACGTAGGTGTCAGTGAGAGAGGGGAGCGGAAACGCTGCCGTCACCACAGCGAGCACGCTGCCATCACCGCCAATATGCAGGCGGGAGAGGGGAGGGCCACGCTACCGTCAACACGGGTGTGTCAGTGGGAGAGGGGAGCGGAAACGCTGCCGTCACCACAGCGAGCACGCTGTCGTCACCGCCAATATGCCGGCGGGAGAGGGGAGGGCCACGCTGCCGTCACCACGGCTATGAGAAAAGGCAAAAATAGGCGTCTTTACTCAAAAGAGAACAATCCTCTCTCGTTTCTTTCCTTTTTTTTTTTCAAAGAAAAAAATAACTGCAAGGAAAAAAAAATAATGTCACATCAATAAGCGGGAGAGGGAGCGAATGCTGCCGTCACCATGAACGAGCCGGTGGGAGAGGGAGCGGAAACGCCGCCGTCACCACGGCCGCAAAACAGGGCAAAAAGGCGCTGTTCTTTTCCTTTCTTATATCTTTTTTTTTTTTTTAAAGAAAAAATAATCAGCAAGGAAAAAATAATGTTGTCACATTAATAAAGTGGGAGAGGGAGCGAAACGCTGCCGTCACCACAAATGTGCCGGTGGGAGAGGGGCGACGGCTGTAAGAAAGACCAAAAAAGGTGTTTGTGTTGTTTTTTTCAAAAGAAAAAAATAATCCTTTTCTGTCTTCTTTTTTTCCTTTTTTTTTTTTTTTCAAAAGAAAAAAATAATCTGCAAGGAAAAAATAATGTTGTCACATTAATAAAGTGGGGAGAGGAAGCGAAACGCTGTCTCCCTGCGCAGATTGTGATCAGGTGTCAGGCGCAGCCAACAGCTTACCTTCTGTCAGCCGCGCTCGGGGGCGGGGCGGGGAGACGCCGCCGCAACCCGACACCATCAATACCGCGCGGCCACAGCCTCTCGGAGGACGACAGAGATCGTTACTCCTACCTTACGGCACGAAGCTGCACCGAGGCCGGCGGTTTCTTAGGGAGGAAAGGAAGAAGCTTCACAAAGCTCCTATTTCCGTCCTGTACTTCAGACGCACGATGCGAGAAGAATAAGGAGTCGATCCCATGCTGACGCCGGAAGATATACCCTTCCGGGGGTCATGCAGGGGTCACGGGTGACGTGACATTGTTGGTATTGTACTCGACATGCGCATGCGCGAGGGAAGATATCCAGTGCTTACAGCACCGCCTGGCGGTCAGTAGGGACGAAATAGAACCCCAATGCCGGGCGTTTTGCAAGAACCCACGGCCGACTCTGACTAGACTTCCGGGTTCCCTGTCTTTTATACCTTTCCCTCAGCACCTTGCGGAGGGGGGGGGGGGGGGAGACCTATTCGCCCCCCCGTCCGCAAGCTCTCAAAACAAGTTTCGGCTCCCACGGGACCCAAAATCCCGTGCGAACCAGGCCCTTTCTCACAGAAAAACAGGCATTTGCTATGATAAACAGCAGGTGCGCGGCTGACTAAAACTAAAGCTGTGTTTTGGGAACCCAGGGCATCTTCAGGACACAAAATTTATTTTTTCTCACTTCAGTTGCTTTGTTTTGTTTATAGATCTAAGTTGTCCAGGCCTGGAACCACATTAAAACATTACTTTTTTTTGCAAGCCTGCCTTCAGTCTGATGTCATTTAAGGGTATTTCTTACTGACAAGTAGCCTTTCACAACCCACTCGGTAACAGTCTCTCCTTGTGCATGCAGGGTTGCGTCAGGGAGGGCATCCGGCCTAAAATCAGGCCTCCGCTTAGAGGGTTTAAGCCAAAATGGTTGATGATGAGTAATTAAATAGATAAAAGAATGATTTATATTTATGTAGTATACATTGTATAAATAAATCAAATCACAATAAAACCTAAGATGAGTCTTGAGTTGCCTTTTAAAATCATCCAGACTTTCAGCTGCTCTCAGGTCCTCTGGTACATCGTTCCACAAACGTGGGCGGTAATTGTAAAAGGCGGATTCACCGTATGTTTGTTTTTGTCTATACTCTTGGAACTGATAAAAACTTTACACCAGAAGACCTGAGAGTCCGACGAGGGCCATAAAATATAAGCAACTCTGTCAGATAAGGACAAAATCCATGAAGAGTTTTATAAACTAGTAAAAGGATCTTAAAATCAGTCGTTAAGGAAACAGGTAGCCAGTGCAGGGACTTAACATTAGTGTATTATGTGCTCTCTTTCTTGGTCAGCAAACGTGATGCTGAAGTTTAAAGTAACTGTTATTGGGCAATATTTTTCTTTGTAAGACCAGAAAGGAGAACATTTTTGATTCAGATGTTTTTTTAGGTGATAAAAGACATTCTTGGTGACAGTTTCGATGTGGGCATGAAAACTCGGATGTGACTCCAGGATGACACCAAGGATTTCTACTTGATTTCTTGGACTCAGTGCTAAGGCTTGTAGGTTTATCTTTAGTTTCTCTCTGTGATCTTCAGGAACAATTAATACGTTTTGTGATTTAACTGTGGAAAACTATTTGCCATCTATAGTTTGTTATCTGAAATACAGTCATAAAAAACTTTTAACTGGACTTGTGTCATCAGGAGACAGCAGTATAAAGTTGTGTGTCTTCGGTGTAACTGTGGAAATTGATATTATGTCTCCCAGGGGAAACATGTTAATATTAAAAAGTGTTTGACTGAAACCTGAACCCTGAGGAACGCCCAGCAGCAAATGTCAAAAAAACCCTCCTACAGCGAGGCCCTTCATATCTTGCTATTTTGAACTGATGCATATTAACATTTTTTAATTCAGCTTGAAGTGAATTAACACACAAGGATGTAAAGTAAGAGGGGTTTTGCTCATGATAAAAAAAAACTATTCTGCTCAGCGCATAAGGCAGCTCTTACAGTCATGCTTTCTTTTCACTGGATAACCCAACTTAGATGGGTTTTATTCTTTACAGAAAATAAAGATGACTTGAAAAAGATGCACGTCAGTGGTACTCACAATAAACTGCAATTAAATGGAGTGTTAAGTATCTAGCACTTCTTGAAGTAAATAGAGCCTGATTACTGTTATGATACCATCATCTTAAGCAACAGAAAAAGAAAGAAAGTTAGCAGAAATTTTGTTCACTGTGCAAATGCAAATGAAAGACTTGCCATTCATGCTTAGTTGGAGTTGAAAAAATTAAAAAGTTACAATCCAGATTGTTTTGTTAGTTGCTCTTTTACCTTAAAGTCATACTTCACATTATTATTACCACTGTCATTGTTCATCATGTTATCATTCATACGTTGTCTAATTGTTGTCAGGCATTTTGGTCATCACCATCACTTAATTTGATATATATCGAGTTGATAGTATTATTTATACATGCATTATGCACATAAAATCAAATGATGTGATATCTGAAAAAAGAAAGTAAAGAATATGTATCCTCTAGATTTTCAGAACCCAACATGCTCCTCTCTCGCACCATCCATCAGCCAAACTGTTAATAACTTCATATTGACACTTTCTGACCCTCTCACCAACCCAGTCTCACACAAAAACGTACCCTGGCTACGTTGGTCCACAGTGCAAAAACGTAGAGGGGTTACAATATTAGCCCTTGAAATGTATAACTGTTACGTTTTTTTAGCCCTCGAAATGTATAACTGTTACATTTTTCTGCCGATTCGTTTTGCGCCCAAGTCACGTGACTTTTAAGATTCTGGCCGTGATACCAACAAACACGGTGGACATTTTTCATTTTTGAGTGAAAAAAATCTATATTTTGAGTTAGTGTCTGCATAGAAATGCGTTTTGATTACATTTCTAGCAATACATATTTCACTTTCATAATATTCACTCAGTAAATGTATATAATCCTTTGCTTGCTCGTGGTTGCAAGGTTTTTTCAGATCTCGTCAGAATAATGTAAAGCTGGAACGTTTTAATAACGTGAAATGGTTACATTTTTGGTTGCTGGACACGCTGTGAAGAAAATCAATATTTTGAGTTAGTTTCTGCATGGAAATGCGTTTTGATTACATTTCTAGCAATACATATTTCATTTTCACAATATTCACTCAGTAAATGTATATAATCTCTTGCTTGCTCGTGGTTGCAAGGTTTTTACAGATCTCGTCAGAATAATGTAAAGCTGGAACGTTTTAATAACGTGAAATGGTTACATTTTTGGTTGCTGGACAGCTGTGAAGAAAATCAATATTTTGAGTTAGTTTCTGCATGGAAATGCGTTTTGATTACATTTCTAGCAATACATATTTCATTTTCACAATATTCACTCAGTAAATGTATATAATCTCTTGCTTGCTCGTGGTTGCAAGGTTTTTACAGATCTCGTCAGAATAATGTAAAGCTGGAACGTTTTAATAACGTGAAATGGTTACATTCTTTGTTGCTGGACACGCTGTGAAGAAAATCAATATTTTGAGTTAGTTTCTGCATGGAAATGCGTTTTGATTACATTTCTAGCAATACATATTTCACTTTCACAATATTCACTCAGTAAATGTATATAATATCTTGCTTGCTCGTGGTTGCAAGGTTTTTTCAGATCTCGTCAGAATAATGTAAAGCTGGAACGTTTTAATAACGTGAAATGGTTACATTTTTGGTTGCTGGACACGCTGTGAAGAAAATCAATATTTTGAGTTAGTTTCTGCATAGAAATGCGTTTTGATTACATTTCTAGCAATACATATTTCACTTTCATAATATTCACCCAGTAAATGTATATAATCTCTTGCTTGCTCGTGGTTGCAAGGTTTTTTTAGATCTCGTCAGAATAATGGAAAACTGGAACGTTTTAATAACGTGAAATGGTTACATTTTTGGTTGCTGGACAGTGCTGTGAAAAAAAATCAATATTTTGAGTTAGTTTCTGCATAGAAATGCGTTTTGATTACATTTCTAGCAATACATATTTCAATTTCATAATATTCACTCAATAAATGTACATAATCTCTTGCTTGCTCTGGTTGCAAGGTTTTTTCAGATCTCGTCAGAATACCCTGGCTACGTTGGTCCAAAGTGCAAAAACGTAGAGGGGTTACAATATTAGCCCTTGAAATGTATAACTGTTACATTTTTCTAGCCCTTGAAATGTATAACTGTTACATTTTTCT
The DNA here is from genome assembly GCF_033807715.1 of Cololabis saira. Taxonomy (NCBI): domain Eukaryota; kingdom Metazoa; phylum Chordata; class Actinopteri; order Beloniformes; family Belonidae; genus Cololabis; species Cololabis saira. The sequence continues at coordinate 36,202,687 of NC_084605.1, forward strand.
GCCTATTGGTTTTCCGTCTCATATAAAAACGTACCCTGGCTACGTTGGTCCAAAGTGCAAAAACGTAGAGGGGTTACAATATTAGCCCTTGAAATGTATAACTGTTACATTTTTCTAGCCCTTGAAATGTATAACTGTTACATTTTTCTGCCTATTGGTTTTCCGTCTCATATAAAAACGTACCCTGGCTACGTTGGTCCAAAGTGCAAAAACGTAGAGGGGTTACAATATTAGCCCTTGAAATGTATAACTGTTACATTTTTCTAGCGCTTGAAATGTATAACTGTTACATTTTTCTGCCTATTGGTTTTCCGTCTCATATAAAAACGTACCCTGGCTACGTTGGTCTAAAGCGCAAAAACGTACAGGGGTTACAATATTAGCCCTTGAAATGTATAACTGTTACATTTTTCTAGTGCTTGAAATGTATAACTGTTACATTTTTCTGCCTATTCGTTTTGCGTCCAAGTCACGTGACTTTTAAGATTCTGGCCGTGATACCAACAAACACGGTGGACATTTTTCATTTTTGAGTGAAAAAAATCTATATTTTGAGTTAACAAACACGGTGGACATTTTTCATTTTTGAGTGAAAAAAATCAATATTTTGAGTTAGTTTCTGCATAGAAATGCGTTTTGATTACATTTCTAGCAATACATATTTCAATTTCATAATATTCACTCAATAAATGTACATAATCTCTTGCTTGCTCTGGTTGCAAGGTTTTTTCAGATCTCGTCAGAATACCCTGGCTACGTTGGTCCAAAGTGCAAAAACGTAGAGGGGTTACAATATTAGCCCTTGAAATGTATAACTGTTACATTTTTCTAGCCCTTGAAATGTATAACTGTTACATTTTTCTGCCTATTGGTTTTCCGTCTCATATAAAAACGTACCCTGGCTACGTTGGTCCAAAGTGCAAAAACGTAGAGGGGTTACAATATTAGCCCTTGAAATGTATAACTGTTACATTTTTCTAGCCCTTGAAATGTATAACTGTTACATTTTTCTGCCTATTGGTTTTCCGTCTCATATAAAAACGTACCCTGGCTACGTTGGTCCAAAGTGCAAAAACGTAGAGGGGTTACAATATTAGCCCTTGAAATGTATAACTGTTACATTTTTCTAGCGCTTGAAATGTAAAACTGTTACATTTTTCTGCCTATTGGTTTTCCGTCTCATATAAAAACGTACCCTGGCTACGTTGGTCTAAAGTGCAAAAACGTACAGGGGTTACAATATTAGCCCTTGAAATGTATAACTGTTACATTTTTCTAGTGCTTGAAATGTATAACTGTTACATTTTTCTGCCTATTCGTTTTGCGTCCAAGTCACGTGACTTTTAAGATTCTGGCCGTGATACCAACAAACATGGTGGACATTTTTCATTTTTGAGTGAAAAAAATCTATATTTTGAGTTAACAAACACGGTGGACATTTTTCATTTTTGAGTGAAAAAAATCTATATTTTGAGTTAGTTTCTGTATAGAAATGCGTTTTGATTACATTTCTAGCAATACATATTTCAATTTTATAATATTCACTCAATAAATGTACATAATCTCTTGCTTGCTCTGGTTGCAAGGTTTTTTCAGATCTCGTCAGAATACCCTGGCTACGGTGGTCTAAAGTGCAAAAACGTAGAGGGGTTACAATATTAGCCCTTGAAATGTATAACTGTTACATTTTTCTGTCTATTCGTTTTGCGTCCAAGTCATGTGACTTTTAAGATTCTGGCTGTGATACCAACAAACACGGTGGACATTTTTTCATTTTTGAGTGAAAAAAATCTATATTTTGAGTTAGTTTCTGCATAGAAATGCGTTTTGATTACATTTCTAGCAATACATTTTTCAATTTCATAATATTCACTCAATAAATGTACATAATCTCTTGCTTGCTCTGGTTGCAAGGTTTTTTCAGATTTCGTCAGAATACCCTGGCTACGGTGGTCCAAAGTGCAAAAACGTAGAGGGGTTACAATATTCAACCCAGTCTCACAGGAAAACGTGGTACAGGCTACGTTGGTCCACATTGCAAAACGTGGCCAATGTTACGATTTGCCCTCCTAAAACGTGAGATGTGAAACCGTTCCGTGGCTCATTCATTTTAATAGGTTTCGTTAGGTTTCGTTTCTGTCACGTGACTTTCAAGTTTTCGGCTGTGGAGGAAAAATAAAATTGCTGCCATTTCTTTGATTCTCGGTCTAAATTGCAATATTTTAAGATAGTTTCGCCATGAAAAGCAGATTTTATCATATTCATAGCAAGAAATATATTTTGGTTATTTTACCCTCATTTAATGGATCTTATTGACGGAACTGTATGAACCATGTGCTTGTTTTACTTCCTTTGAGTAATAAAACCACCAATTCTCTTGCATGGCCCCGTTATTAAAATATATGCCAGGCCCAGTGCTTAATTTCTAAAGTGGGAGGTCCCGGAGCGCAGACGATGAGTGGCTCCGGTGCGAGAGAAAAAACACACACACACACACACACACACACACACACTGTTGAACTGTCCGTTTTGACGTTAACGGCGATTTTCACAATGATATCTGCAACATTTCTTAAGGCAGAAACACCACTGTATCATTGTTAATTACACAACATTAGTGGGTTAATTTCCTGCACACCAATTTTCATGTTTTTCCCTTCGATTGTGAGAAAAAAAAGAGTTGTTTCACGCTGAGAGCATCATGCCAGCCAATCAGAATCCTGGAAAAAACATCAACAAATGACACGTGTAACTTCCAGGCTGATTTATGGTTCCGCGTTACACCAACGCAGAGCCTACGGCGGAAGTGATACTAGTAGCTGATTGGCCGATATGTGATCATCATCATCATCATCATCATCATCACCATCATCCTCATCATCATCACCATCATCATCATCATCATCGCTACCACCATCATCATCATCACCATCACCATCATCATCATCATCATCATCAGTCAAGTCAAATTGCACGTGCGAGGTCCCGTTCATCGCTGCTTGCAGCTTTAATTTATATATAACTATTTTAACATTTCTAAACACAAAAACACGAAAGTGTCCTTGATAATTCAATAATACAATAGGTTCATGTTAAGGACATCCGTTTTAATTAGTTCTCCTTCGATTATGAGATGTTATTAATGCTCAGTAGACACAGGAGGTTTGTTATGTATTGTTATGAGGCCTATTTCGTGTCTATTTTTGAACAGTTCACTAATGCTTTGAGCTAGGAAGCTGAAATTCTAGACTCTGTATCAAGAGGTGACTTTCATCCACTGTGCGGATTTTCAGATCTGTGTGACCTTCGGAAGTGTCAAAGGTCACCCCGTCTGTTGCTTTTCGGCCTGCTAAGACTATTTCGTGTCTTTTTTTGCATAGTTCACTAACACTTTGAGCTAGGAAGCTGAAATTCTAGACTCTGTATCAGGAGGTGACTTTCATCCACTGTGTGGATTTTCAGATCTCTGTGACCTTCGGAAGTGTCAAAGGTCACCGCGTCTGTTGCTTTTCGGCCTGCTAAGACTATTTTGTGTCTTTTTTTGCATAGTTCACTAACGCTTTGAGCTAGGAAGCTGAAATTCTAGACTCTGTATCAGGAGGTGACTCTCATCCACTGTGCCGAGGTCCAGACCCGTGCGACCTTCGGAAGTGCCAAAGGTCACCGTGTGTGGTGCCTTTTTCGTGCCTTTTTTGTGTGTTTTTTGAATAATTCACTAACGCTTTGAGCTGGGAGGCTGATTTTTGACTATGTTGCAATGCAGAAGGCCCTTTGCTAGGATCTTTTGGTCTTGTGGCTGTACGACTTCCACAAAGCTAGTTGGCATTGCAGAGGGTTTACAGAGTTGAGACTTGGTAAGCCCAATTTAAGCCCCATATGGAGGCCACAGGTCAAGTTTTACTTGGTTTGGTCAAATATTGTGGCAACGGTGTCCGTTCGAATGTTGGAAAAGGTGACGTTTCAAAGCCCCGCCCATCGAAAAGTACAGGTCTGATCTGCACCAAACTAACGTCTGTCTGATCAGGGGATGCCCCCGAACAACATATAAAAAATTCAGACTCCTAGCTAAAGGCGTTAGTGAACTATGCAAAAAAAGACACAAAATAGGCCCTGATCCATTAGTCAGGAGGCTCTCAGAGCTAGAGGTTTCTACACCCTCCTAACCAGCCAGAACGTTTTAGAGGAAACACTGTTGCAGAAGTCATAGAAATCTGAATTTTTTATATGTTGTTCGGGGGCATCCCCTGATCAGACAGACGTTAGTTTGGTGCAGATCAGACCTGTACTTTTCGATGGGCGGGGCTTTGAAACGTCACCTTTTCCAACATTCGAACGGAACAACATATAAAAAATTCAGATTTCTATGACTTCTGCAACAGTGTTTCCTCTAAAACGTTCTGGCTGGTTAGGAGGGTGTAGAAACCTCTAGCTCTGAGAGCCTCCTGACTAATGGATCAGGGCCTATTTTGTGTCTTTTTTTGCATAGTTCACTAACGCCTTTAGCTAGGAGTCTGAATTTTTTATATGTTGTTCGGGGGCATCCCCTGATCAGACAGACGTTAGTTTGGTGCAGATCAGACCTGTACTTTTCGATGGGCGGGGCTTTGAAACGTCACCTTTTCCAACATTCGAACGGACACCGTTGCCACAATATTTGACCAAACCAAGTAAAACTTGACCTGTGGCCTCCATATGGGGCTTAAATTGGGCTTACCAAGTCTCAACTCTGTAAACCCTCTGCAATGCCAACTAGCTTTGTGGAAGTCGTACAGCCACAAGACCAAAAGATCCTAGCAAAGGGCCTTCTGCATTGCAACATAGTCAAAAATCAGCCTCCCAGCTCAAAGCGTTAGTGAATTATTCAAAAAACACACAAAAAAGGCACGAAAAAGGCACCACACACGGTGACCTTTGGCACTTCCGAAGGTCGCACGGGTCTGGACCTCGGCACAGTGGATGAGAGTCACCTCCTGATACAGAGTCTAGAATTTCAGCTTCCTAGCTCAAAGCGTTAGTGAACTATGCAAAAAAAGACACAAAATAGTCTTAGCAGGCCGAAAAGCAACAGACGCGGTGACCTTTGACACTTCCGAAGGTCACAGAGATCTGAAAATCCACACAGTGGATGAAAGTCACCTCCTGATACAGAGTCTAGAATTTCAGCTTCCTAGCTCAAAGTGTTAGTGAACTATGCAAAAAAAGACACGAAATAGTCTTAGCAGGCCGAAAAGCAACAGACGGGGTGACCTTTGACACTTCCGAAGGTCACACAGATCTGAAAATCCGCACAGTGGATGAAAGTCACCTCTTGATACAGAGTCTAGAATTTCAGCTTCCTAGCTCAAAGCATTAGTGAACTGTTCAAAAATAGACACGAAATAGGCCTCATAACAATACATAACAAACCTCCTGTGTCTACTGAGCATTAATAACATCTCATAATCGAAGGAGAACTAATTAAAACGGATGTCCTTAACATGAACCTATTGTATTATTGAATTATCAAGGACACTTTCGTGTTTTTGTGTTTAGAAATGTTAAAATAGTTATATATAAATTAAAGCTGCAAGCAGCGATGAACGGGACCTCGCACGTGCAATTTGACTTGACTGATGATGATGATGATGATGATGGTGATGGTGATGATGATGATGGTGGTAGCGATGATGATGATGATGATGGTGATGATGATGAGGATGATGGTGATGATGATGATGATGATGATGATGATCACATATCGGCCAATCAGCTACTAGTATCACTTCCGCCGTAGGCTCTGCGTTGGTGTAACGCGGAACCATAAATCAGCCTGGAAGTTACACGTGTCATTTGTTGATGTTTTTTCCAGGATTCTGATTGGCTGGCATGATGCTCTCAGCGTGAAACAACTCTTTTTTTTCTCACAATCGAAGGGAAAAACATGAAAATTGGTGTGCAGGAAATTAACCCACTAATGTTGTGTAATTAACAATGATACAGTGGTGTTTCTGCCTTAAGAAATGTTGCAGATATCATTGTGAAAATCGCCGTTAACGTCAAAACGGACAGTTCAACAGTGTGTGTGTGTGTGTGTGTGTGTGTGTGTGTGTTTTTTCTCTCGCACCGGAGCCACTCATCGTCTGCGCTCCGGGACCTCCCACTTTAGAAATTAAGCACTGGGCCTGGCATATATTTTAATAACGGGGCCATGCAAGAGAATTGGTGGTTTTATTACTCAAAGGAAGTAAAACAAGCACATGGTTCATACAGTTCCGTCAATAAGATCCATTAAATGAGGGTAAAATAACCAAAATATATTTCTTGCTATGAATATGATAAAATCTGCTTTTCATGGCGAAACTATCTTAAAATATTGCAATTTAGACCGAGAATCAAAGAAATGGCAGCAATTTTATTTTTCCTCCACAGCCGAAAACTTGAAAGTCACGTGACAGAAACGAAACCTAACGAAACCTATTAAAATGAATGAGCCACGGAACGGTTTCACATCTCACGTTTTAGGAGGGCAAATCGTAACATTGGCCACGTTTTGCAATGTGGACCAACGTAGCCTGTACCACGTTTTCCTGTGAGACTGGGTTGAATATTGTAACCCCTCTACGTTTTTGCACTTTGGACCACCGTAGCCAGGGTATTCTGACGAAATCTGAAAAAACCTTGCAACCAGAGCAAGCAAGAGATTATGTACATTTATTGAGTGAATATTATGAAATTGAAAAATGTATTGCTAGAAATGTAATCAAAACGCATTTCTATGCAGAAACTAACTCAAAATATAGATTTTTTTCACTCAAAAATGAAAAAATGTCCACCGTGTTTGTTGGTATCACAGCCAGAATCTTAAAAGTCACATGACTTGGACGCAAAACGAATAGACAGAAAAATGTAACAGTTATACATTTCAAGGGCTAATATTGTAACCCCTCTACGTTTTTGCACTTTAGACCACCGTAGCCAGGGTATTCTGACGAGATCTGAAAAAACCTTGCAACCAGAGCAAGCAAGAGATTATGTACATTTATTGAGTGAATATTATAAAATTGAAATATGTATTGCTAGAAATGTAATCAAAACGCATTTCTATACAGAAACTAACTCAAAATATAGATTTTTTTCACTCAAAAATGAAAAATGTCCACCGTGTTTGTTAACTCAAAATATAGATTTTTTTCACTCAAAAATGAAAAATGTCCACCATGTTTGTTGGTATCACGGCCAGAATCTTAAAAGTCACGTGACTTGGACGCAAAACGAATAGGCAGAAAAATGTAACAGTTATACATTTCAAGCACTAGAAAAATGTAACAGTTATACATTTCAAGGGCTAATATTGTAACCCCTGTACGTTTTTGCACTTTAGACCAACGTAGCCAGGGTACGTTTTTATATGAGACGGAAAACCAATAGGCAGAAAAATGTAACAGTTTTACATTTCAAGCGCTAGAAAAATGTAACAGTTATACATTTCAAGGGCTAATATTGTAACCCCTCTACGTTTTTGCACTTTGGACCAACGTAGCCAGGGTACGTTTTTATATGAGACGGAAAACCAATAGGCAGAAAAATGTAACAGTTATACATTTCAAGGGCTAGAAAAATGTAACAGTTATACATTTCAAGGGCTAATATTGTAACCCCTCTACGTTTTTGCACTTTGGACCAACGTAGCCAGGGTACGTTTTTATATGAGACGGAAAACCAATAGGCAGAAAAATGTAACAGTTATACATTTCAAGGGCTAGAAAAATGTAACAGTTATACATTTCAAGGGCTAATATTGTAACCCCTCTACGTTTTTGCACTTTGGACCAACGTAGCCAGGGTATTCTGACGAGATCTGAAAAAACCTTGCAACCAGAGCAAGCAAGAGATTATGTACATTTATTGAGTGAATATTATGAAATTGAAATATGTATTGCTAGAAATGTAATCAAAACGCATTTCTATGCAGAAACTAACTCAAAATATTGATTTTTTTTCACAGCACTGTCCAGCAACCAAAAATGTAACCATTTCACGTTATTAAAACGTTCCAGTTTTCCATTATTCTGACGAGATCTAAAAAAACCTTGCAACCACGAGCAAGCAAGAGATTATATACATTTACTGGGTGAATATTATGAAAGTGAAATATGTATTGCTAGAAATGTAATCAAAACGCATTTCTATGCAGAAACTAACTCAAAATATTGATTTTCTTCACAGCGTGTCCAGCAACCAAAAATGTAACCATTTCACGTTATTAAAACGTTCCAGCTTTACATTATTCTGACGAGATCTGAAAAAACCTTGCAACCACGAGCAAGCAAGATATTATATACATTTACTGAGTGAATATTGTGAAAGTGAAATATGTATTGCTAGAAATGTAATCAAAACGCATTTCCATGCAGAAACTAACTCAAAATATTGATTTTCTTCACAGCGTGTCCAGCAACAAAGAATGTAACCATTTCACGTTATTAAAACGTTCCAGCTTTACATTATTCTGACGAGATCTGTAAAAACCTTGCAACCACGAGCAAGCAAGAGATTATATACATTTACTGAGTGAATATTGTGAAAATGAAATATGTATTGCTAGAAATGTAATCAAAACGCATTTCCATGCAGAAACTAACTCAAAATATTGATTTTCTTCACAGCTGTCCAGCAACCAAAAATGTAACCATTTCACGTTATTAAAACGTTCCAGCTTTACATTATTCTGACGAGATCTGTAAAAACCTTGCAACCACGAGCAAGCAAGAGATTATATACATTTACTGAGTGAATATTGTGAAAATGAAATATGTATTGCTAGAAATGTAATCAAAACGCATTTCCATGCAGAAACTAACTCAAAATATTGATTTTCTTCACAGCGTGTCCAGCAACCAAAAATGTAACCATTTCACGTTATTAAAACGTTCCAGCTTTACATTATTCTGACGAGATCTGAAAAAACCTTGCAACCACGAGCAAGCAAAGGATTATATACATTTACTGAGTGAATATTATGAAAGTGAAATATGTATTGCTAGAAATGTAATCAAAACGCATTTCTATGCAGACACTAACTCAAAATATAGATTTTTTTCACTCAAAAATGAAAAATGTCCACCGTGTTTGTTGGTATCACGGCCAGAATCTTAAAAGTCACGTGACTTGGGCGCAAAACGAATCGGCAGAAAAATGTAACAGTTATACATTTCGAGGGCTAAAAAAACGTAACAGTTATACATTTCAAGGGCTAATATTGTAACCCCTCTACGTTTTTGCACTGTGGACCAACGTAGCCAGGGTACGTTTTTGTGTGAGACTGGGTTGCTCTCACCATCACCGCGCTCATGCCATATTTGTGCTTGATCAATTACTGATACATGTAGACCAATACTGTGACTCTTTTTCAAGTGATGTAGATCCTGTGTTAACCAAATAGAAAATACTTTTGTCTCTATGGCAACTAGAATCTGGCTCCATTTTGGAGAAAATATTAAGAACCCTGTCATAATTGACAATCACAACATTACATGACATGCTTCTTTCCGAAGGCTATTTCATCTCAACCCATAATATTACATTTTCTCTTAATCAAATTAAAATGTTCTGGATGTGGTTGGATAAGAGTTGGCAAACTATACACAGTATATTAGTGATATTCTGCAACAATCTCCACCATCCATACATAATCCTGCTGCTGCAGCATGTTGGGGGAAAATGTCAGAGTCATTTGCACTTACAGTATGCTGCATGTGGCCCTTTTTTGGAATAAATGATTTATCGTAATGTTACTTTGGCAGCTGAACACCAGGGCAGTACCTATATTTTACCACAATATAGATATTTATTGTTGGGTAGACAAGCAACACTTGTTTATTGTTTTTTTAGTTTTTTTAAAGAACCTAGCAATTTCTCGGACAAACAGCAGGCACTACTTTTGAAAACAGACAATTTCATTTTCAAGTAGGCCCAGGTCTTTCTGCATGTGTTTTGTGTTCAGCTTAAAAATAGCAGTAAACTGGTGACTGAGCTGTTTGCAAATGCCCACTGTTCTTCTGGTAGCCGGTCAGAGAGGCCGGGGAGTGTGTGAGTAAAAAAAAGAGAGAAGTTCACACTGCAGGTCTTAATGCTCAAATCCAATATTTTACCGAAAGCCAATTGTTTTTTTGTTTTTTTTTGCGGGGTCATTCACTACGGAAGCGTATTGCATTCACTTGAGAAAAAAAAAATCTGCTCTGTTTTTCTGAATTAACGAGATAATTATCTCAGAATTCCGAGAAAAGATTTAATAAAAAAAAATAATCTGCTCTGTTTTTCTGAATTAACGAGTTAATTATCTCAGAATTCCGGGAAAGGTTTTAATGAAAAAAAAAAATTCTGCTCTGTTTTTCTGAATTAACGAGATAATTATCTCAGAATTCCGAGAAAAGTTTTAATGAAAAAAAAATCTGCTCTGTTTTTCTGAATTAACAAGATAATTATCTCAGAATTCTGAGAAAAGTTTTAATGAAAAAAAAAATCTGCTCTGTATTTCTGAATTAACGAGATACCTCACAACTTGCAAGAAACTGTCATTCACTTGAGAGCTCGATTTCATGGAGCAAATGTGCGCAAACCTGCACGAAGTAGACAAACTAATAACGCTACCATCTATATAACTTAAAGACAAGAGTATCTCCCAATGTTTCAAACCAAAAGCAAAATAAAACTGGATTAAACTGGACAGACGGGACATGTTTGCTTCCATGAAATCGAGCTCTCAAGTGATTGATAAAGGTAGAATGATATGTGTTCTTTGTGGAAAGGACTTTGCTCACCACCGAAGCAGCTCCAGTTTAGCCTCATAAATGCAAAGCACCCGGTCACAAGCGCAGGCACAGCTAACGTTAACAGCAACCATGTTGCCACAGCAACGCTCTTCCCCAAACTAGACCCAAGGAGAGCACCGCGCGCATCAGCACTTTTGCGACAGAAAGGACTGCGATCTGTTCAAGTCTGTTAAAAAAAAAAAACTTTATGAAGCCAATTCTTTTGGTTATATATCAATGTTTTGATCTGCCACAATAATGTAATGAATTCAAAGGAAAACACCTCAAGTTGAAGGATTTTCTCAGCAATTTTTAGGTGAGATTAAAAAAGAGATTAGTTAGATTAGTTAGATTTATTAATTACAGATCTTAATTAATTTTTTTTAATTTTCTCAATTTTTTTAATCGCTTGACAGCTCTAATTATTTATAATAACTCTGGATTTACTTGACCTATCAACACAATTTAAAGCTGAAGTCTGCACTCTCAACATAAATTGAAACGGAGACTCAGCTAGACTACGTCCCGATGCCATGCCTATCGTAGATTGGTCATGTGATTTGGACTCATCAGCACATCCATCGACTCCAGGGGGTCATCAACAGTCACACTTAAAGCCGGCATCACGTGTCAAAGAACAGGAGAGGGAGGGGGAAAAAACTACGGAAAAAATGTGGATGTTGAAACATCCACCATGGGTTCAACACCTGACTACACAGGATGAATAGCAGCTGAAAGCATTACTCCTGGTGTTGGTCACAGACACTGGCTCTAGGGACATGGAACTGTGGTGGGGAAGGAACTTGAGTTTATGCATAACATTAACCCTTGTACTGTCTTTGGGTCAAAATGACATAATTCTCCTGTTCCTTCTTTCCTCCTACTCTCTCCTTCCTTCTCCCTTCCTCTTTTCTCCCTTCATTCCTTCTTTACTCCTTTCCTTCCTTCTTTTTCCCTTCTTTCCTTCCTTCCTTCCTTCTTTTTTCCCTTCCTTCCTTCCTTCCTCCTTTCCTTCCTTCTTTTTCCCTTCTTTCCTTCCTTCTTTCTTTTTTCCCTTCCTTCCTTATTTCCTCCCTTCCTTCCTTCCTTCCTTCCTTCCTTCCTTCCTTTCTCCCTTCCTTCCTTCCTTCCTTCCTTCCATCCTTCCTTCTTTTCTCCATTCATTCCTTCTTTCCTTCTTTTCTCCCTTCCTTCTTTCCTTCCTTCCTTCCTTCTTTTTTCCCTTCCTTCCTTCTTTCCTCCCTTCTTTCCTTCCTTCTTTTCTCCCTTCCTTCCTTCCTTCTTTTCTCCCTTCCTTCCTTCTTTCCTTCCTTCTTTTCTCCCTTCCTTCCTTCTTTCCTCCCTTCCTTCCTTCCTTCCTTCCTTCCTTCCTACCTTCCTTCCTTCTTTTCTCCCTTCCTTCCTTCTTTCCTTCCTTCCTTCCTTCCATCCTTCCTTCTTTTCTCCATTCATTCCTTCTTTCCTTCTTTTCTCCCTTCCTTCTTTCCTTCCTTCCTTCCTTCCTTCCTTCTTTTTCCCTTCCTCCCTTCTTTCCTTCCTTCTTTTCTCCCTTCCTTCCTTCCTTCTTTTCTCCCTTCCTTCCTTCTTTCCTTCCTTCTTTTCTCCCTTCCTTCCTTCTTTCCTCCCTTCCTTCCTTCCTTCCTACCTTCCTTCCTTCTTTTCTCCCTTCCTCCCTTCTTTCCTTCCTTCCTTCTTTTCTCCATTCCTTCCTTCTTTTCTCCCTTCTTTCCTCCCTTCCTTCCTTCTTTTCTCCCTTCCTTCCTTCCTTACTTCCTTCTTTTCTCCCTTCCTCCCTTCTTCCCTTCCTCCTTCGTTGACCCAAAGACAGCACAAGGGTTAAGCTGTATGGACTTCATATAGTTCCACACTGGAGTTGCCTATAGTGAGGTTCTCCCTGTGGTTGAAGAACGGAAATTACCTGCAGGAGTTTTGATAGTGATTGAGTGGCAACGAAAATGTGTGAGTTTGGCAGATGAATGTGACTTGTGCTATTGAGCCGACAATACAATCCACTTTATTGCCCCATTATTTATGAAATGACACCATCAAACCCCCTATTGCTACCTGGCATGATATCTGACATACCTACTTTCCATTTAATTGGGTGTAACTGACATATCTGACATACAGTACCTACTTTGATGAAAAGCTGTTTCAAGGCTTTCAATTAATATGCTGTAGCCAGCTCGTGCTACTGGGGTCGACCGACGGGAAAGAGGACACGGGGTTTCGTGGAGAATTGTGGATCTTTATCATTACCCAGACGTGTATCAGCACTCGGCAGCTCTGTGTGATCCCTGTGAGCAGAACCCTTTGCTGGTGTGCAGCCGCTCTTTAAGTAGCCCGGCAGGGTGGAGAGATTGATTGGGCACAGGTGTGCCCAATCAGCTGAGTGGCTGCTCCCCCGCAGACCACGCCCAATCCTCCACCCTGCCACATATGCAAACTTGTGACATAACCTCGACTCGACTATTCAAAAATGTTTTTTCTCTTATTGGCGCGACAATACTGGACCAGATCAACCTATACCTAAATTTAGGATATGTACCACAGGTTTTCAAAGTTGCAGTAATTAAACCTTTACTTACCTTCTCTTGACCCAGACACCTTAGCTAATTATAGACCAATTTCTTCCATTTGTATCTAAAATTCTGGAGGAAGTAGTTGCAAATCAGTTATGTGACCATTTGTATAGAAATGATCTGTTTGAAGTTTTTCAGTCAGGGTTCATAATGCATCATAGCACAGAGACAGCACTGGTTCGAATCACGAATGACCTCCTTATGGCCTCAGATAAGGGATTAGTGTCCATACTGGTTCTACTGGACCTCAGATAAGGGATTAGTGTCCATACTGGTTCTACTGGACCTCAGATAAGGGATTAGTGTCCATACTGGTTCTACTGGACCTCAGATAAGGGATTAGTGTCCATACTGGTTCTACTGGACCTCAGATAAGGGATTAGTGTCCATACTGGTTCTACTGGACCTCAGATAAAGGATTAGTGTCCATACTGGTTCTACTGGACCTCAGATAAGGGATTAGTGTCCATACTGGTTCTACTGGACCTCAGATAAGGGATTAGTGTCCATACTGGTTCTACTGGACCTCAGATAAGGGATTAGTGTCCATACTGGTTCTACTGGACCTCAGATAAGGGATTAGTGTCCATACTGGTTTTAATGGACCTCAGATAAGGGATTAGTGTCCATACTGGTTCTAATGGACCTCAGATAAGGGACTAGTGTCCATACTGGTTCTACTGGACCTCAGTGCTGCTTTTGACACTGTTGATCATGGCATTTTACTGCATAGGTTAGAGCAGGGGTCACCAATCCTGGTCCTCGAGGGCCGGTGTCCTGCATGTTTTAGATGTTTCCCTGCTTTAACACACCTGATTCTAATTAATCATCGTTATCAGCTTGTCATTGAGGTCTGCACAATTCTGTTAATGACACAGTCACTTTTATCATGGTGCAATGAAGCAGGGAAACATCTAAAACCTGCAGGGACACCGGCCCTCGAGGACCAGGATTGGTGACCCCTGGGTTAGAGCATGTTGTTGGGATTAAAGGGACAATTCTACATTGGTTTAAATCATATCTATCTGACAGGTTCCAGTTTGTTCATGTACATGAGGTTTCTGTTATGGTGTTCCCCAATCTTGTTCAGTTTATACATGCAGCCATTGGGAAGTATAATCCAGAATCACGGCATACACTTTCATTGTTATGCTGATGATACGCAGCTCTATTTGTCTATGAAGCCGGATGAGACAGAACCGTTAGTTAAACTTCAGGCATGTCTTAGGGACATCCAGGACTGGATGTCCAGAAATTTCTTGCTTCTAAATTCAGATAAAACAGAGGTTATCATTCTTGGTCCAGAGCATTTTAGGAAGGGACTAGATGGTGTTGCGATGGCTTCCAGTGCAACTGTGAGAAACCTTGGTGTTGTTTTTGATCAGGATTTGTCGTTTAAACCAACCTGTCTCTCCTTTCTCTGTTCTTCATTCTCTCCGTCTGTTTTCTCTTTTCCTGCTCTGCCCAGTCTGGCCTCCGGCAGGAGGGTCCCCCCTTATGATCCAGGTCCTGGTCCAGGTTTTCTTCCCTCCTAAAGGGGAGTTTTTCCTTGCCATTGTTTATGTTATGTTTATGTAATAATTGCTCGGGGGTCATGTTCTGGTCTCTGGAAAGATCCTACAGACAACTTCTGTTGCAATAGATGCTATAAAAAATAAAATTGAATTGAATTGAATTAAACAGGAACTTCTTCTCGATGGCTTCTTTATATTCTTCCACAAGTCCTTGGAGGTAATTTTAGAGAGCAGGGGCATAGTTTTTTCTTCTGAATAATTACAGTTACCGCTAGGAAGGAATATTTTATGAACCAAAAATATGTGTGTATCTAATACATAATGTCTAAAAGAAAGAACTGCACTAAATGACACCACTGCTTGTTTTATGTAATACCCAGGTATTTGTAAAGTTTGTAAAGCTTGCATGTAGCTCACCGGCTTCTACAGCTTAAGGATAAGTAGTATACTTGGGAAACTTTTCCTTTCCATGAGGTCATATTCACATTGTTTTTTATTAGGGCCCGAGCACTGACATGGCGAAGACCCTATTGTATCAGTAGGAATTTTTTTTCTCGATTTTTTTATTTCTATTTTTCCGACGAAATTAGCGCCTTTTTGCCCCCCTAAACATGCCCCAAAAGTCACCAAATTTTGCACGCAAGCCAGGCTTGGTGAAAAATGTGATATTTAATGGTTTGCATTAATGGGCGTGGCCTAATGGCTCAACAGGGCCCCCAAGAAAACTTCGTGCCTCAAGCCCCACAATACGATTTGACGTACATGCACGAAAATCGGTACACACCTGTATCATGTCACAACTTAAAGAAAAGTCTCTTGGCGCCATGCCTGAAACCCAACAGGAACTCGGCCATTTTACTCGGCAATTAATCGTGTAATTTTGGCGCAATTCATGCCATTTCTTTGGCCGTTAATGCGGCCCGAACCGTAATGTGCACTCAGGTGTGTTATACATCAAAATATGCGTCTCGATCCTGCGACGATGGGGATTACTTTTCTCAGTCAAAAGCATTACCGTGGCGACGATAGATGCCAAAAAGCGCGCCCCCCCTTCATCTGATTGGTCCATATTTGATAGTTCCTATTTTCTGCCATAACTTTTGAATGGTTTTACATAAAGAGTCGTGGGTGGTGTCATCGGACTCAAAATGAAGATAATTGGTTCAAATTAGCCCCGCCCCTTTTTCTGATTGGTCGATATTTGACAGATCTTATTTTCTGCAATAACATTTGAATGGTTTGACTTATGGCCCTTTTCCACTAGTACCTACTCAGCTCGCTTCTACCCGCCACGCCCCCGTCTTGCGCTTTTCCACTACGGGCCGAGGCGGGTGGAGCCGTGCCAAGCAGATAATTTTTCTGTAACCATTCTGCCGAGGTTCTAACCGGGCTGAGCCGGCACTATATCTGACGTCATCAACCTCCGCACCACTGATTGGTCGGGGGGCGGGGCCGTTTGAATCAGGAAGCGGGAGTCAGCGCGAGAACGACTCGCAGCTCGCAGCGATTTTATTATACATCGCAAACGTCTGTTTGGTGATCCAACTCTGAGATGCAGATGTTCATAAACCTGGTGGCTGACGAGGAACGATCAGATCCACAGGCGCTCTGTTTTACTCTCAGCCGCTCGCGGCTCCAGCTGATTTTCTCATCAGCGCCGACACAAACAAAGGGATTGCGCAATCGATTACGTCACAGCAGCTTCACCCCAACCTGCCCACTTTTCACCTGGCTGTGGAAAAACAAACGGGGACAAATATTGGTATAGAGAGTCGTGGGTGGTGTCATCGGACATGGTTTTGAGTACTTGATCTTCATTGGCATGAATTAGCCCCGCCCCTTCTTCTGATTGGTCGATATTTGATAGATCATATTTTCTGCCATAACTTTTGAATGGTATGACATACAGAGTCATGAGTGGTGTCATCGGACTTGGTGAAAAGTGCACGTGCAAGGGCCCGTTCATCGCTGCTTGCAGCTTTCATTTCCTTTGTGTTAAGTGGTGTATATTACTTGTACAGCAAGTCACACAAACTATTGTTTTATGTCATTGCTCACTTGTCTTGGGGTTGAGTCTTATTTCTCACTCGCTCTATGTCTCAACACTTTCAACAATGTCAATTGCTTTAAAGCCGCCCCTGCCAACTTTTCCAAAACACGTGTCAAATACTCCTCAACCCTGTGCCTCTGTGTTTTGTTGTTTTTTTAAGGCTGTCTCCTGCATCATCAATCTTCTACCATGTTGTCTGTGTTTTGGTCTACAACAAAAATAGGCCTCTTCATTCCCCTTCTTTCTCTCTTTTTAGTCTTTTCTTCCTCTCCCTCTCTGTATTTCATAGTTGTCACAAAAGACGCGTGTGCTCTGAATGTGGAGTAGAGTTTGTGTTTGGTTGTTTTGAAGCAGACCTGTCCGTCAGCAGTCCAACGATAGAGAAATTTTAATGTTCAGGGGGACAATAAAGACAATGTAATGCTGTCATGGAGAATCAGGATAAAGGAGAAGCTTTTGAGTTTATACAAACACATACAATTACAGAAAGACAAATGATTATGGGATAGGGGGCCCAACTTAATTTCTTAAATCTGCAAAGACAAATTGCAAATTGATGTTATCATGTGTGATAACAGTGATCAAAGTACTGAAACACAGCCCCATGAGTTGTTGATGGAAGATGACATGTCGCAACAAATCATGACTTAGCCTATGTCATTCAAAGCCCTTCAAGAATACAGTTGAATCATTCCAAATTAGTCCAATTAATATAAAGAGAATAAAGAATATATATTTCTTTGCTACGAAAACCCTAAGATTGCATTAAAACTTTTCTTCAACACACTTCATCCTGAGCAAGCATGAAGCGACTGTGGAAAGAAAAAATTCCCCTTTATCAGGAAAAAAACCTCTGGCAGAACCAGACTCGGGGAAGGTGGCCATCAGCTTCGACCGGCTGGGAGATGAGAGGACAGGAAAGAGAAGAGATTAGCAACAACAACAGTAGATAAGGGACACCTGGGGCCTGTTTCACAAAGGAGGTCATCCTTTCCAATTCTTCATTATTGAAGAATTACAGTAGTCCAATCTGGAAGTGACACATGCATGGAATACTTTTTCTGCATCAGTCTGAGAAAGAATGTTTCTTAATTTAACAATATTATGATGGTGAGAAAGGTGGTCCTAGAAACATGTCTAATATGCAAATTGAAAGAAAGATTTTGGTCAAAAATAACTCCCAGGGTCCTAACTGTAGTACTAGAGGCCAAGGTAATGCCATCTAGTAGCTATAGACATATATAACTCAAAAGGTCAAGTTAATGTAAACAGGTAAATGTATATACTCTTAAGTGAGTTCATGCCATGGATAACTGTCGTGAAGTCCCAGTGCAGCAACACAGGGTTTAAATCATACCAACTCCTAGAACCAAAGTCAGAACTAACTGTGGTTGGTGGATGTTTGTGGATTCGTTTTGAGCAGAGCAAAGGCAATAAGTGTGGAGGGTCACCGCCAGTACCTGTTCTTTCCCTTGGCGTTTTCACAAACTCTTATCAGAGACAGCTGGGATTAACGGTTCCACTGCTACCACAGTTTATCATATCCAGGATGTCCCTCTCCTTCCCTCTGCGAGCATGCTCACATGGGCTAAGACCCTGGATGCACTGCAGGAGGAGTAATCTGCAATTTAACAAAAAGATCAACTTGGTCCACAACGAGAAGGTGATGAAAATATTTACCAACCATCTGTTGGTTTGTGATTTCCCATTTAAGAACTTTGGCTCAGTTTGTACAGTTCGCAGCTGGTCTAATATTTGTCAGCCCCCAGGATCTCAGACCAGAGGACATTGCATTTCTTATCATTTTTAAACTTAATTTTATATGCTTGGTATTTGTTTGAGTCATTCGCAGTAGGCTGAGTGGTTAGTAACACATTTTCTCTATCATCATCGTTCTCTTTATTTCTCTTGTATGTTGACTTCTCTTTAATTGTACCTCTGCAGAAGGCAAGCTTTTCTATTCTCAACTTCTTTTGTTAAAATTTCACAGACTTAATGATGCAGCAAACTAACATGCGTGTACTGAAATCTTATAGCACACAAAGGACCCCCTCAATGTTCATTAGACATTTGACAACGTGAACACCTGCAGACGAATTACACCTTCATGATAAAACCGAATTCAATTCAGCTCAGAACAGAAATGAAACATAAGGACCAAAGACATAATACAGGAGTAATTCATTAATTATTGTCCAATAGTTGTCTGTTTGAGATATTTCTATTACTAGTTCTCTCACACAAATATGGACTTCGTGAATTTTTTATAAAATGTGTTAATGAATGTATATATAGAGAACTAGCCCATGCATCACACACACACACACACACACACACACACACACACACACACACACACACACACACACACACACACACACACACACACACACACACACACAGAGAGAGAGGCTCTGAAACGTCTTATCTCTTTCCAAGTTAAGTGATTTGGGAGGCTCCCAGGATGAATCACTCACAGCCTGATGCTAAGTAACACCCTTCTTTATTTATTCTCCCCCACCTCTCTGTCAGTACGTTTCCATGCAGCAGTTCAATAGGGTTTCTGATCGCATAGGACATCGTTCAGACTTTTAAACTGCATGTAAACACCTCAATCCGATCTACTTCTGACCTATTTCGGACCAATATCGGACATTTAATAATCGGATAGCAACACCTAGATAACCCGTTCACAGTCGGAATGTTAACTCCATGTATACGGAGACATCTGATATTGCAGTCTGAGCAGCTGGAGAGTTTCCTCTGGGGCTTCACCCGGAAGTGAAAGGAGACGGCGCGTGTTAAATAGTTGTTCAAACACCTTTAAAAAGATGGTGAAAGAGATGGAAGAAGCTTCATCAGGACACCGGAGCAGATCAAAATAAAGTGGAAAAATATACGGAAGGCGTAACATTGGCGCCAAACAAAACAACCGTCAACCGGAAGTAGCTCTTTGTTGAAATGGTTACCATGGTTACCATGGTTACAGCGCCACCTAGCGTCACGGAGTCAGCCATGCTGTGGACATTTACTGGAGTGATTGGGTCTTCTGGATGTTTATCTGATACGATCAGAAATCCCATTTCTTTGCTGCATGTACTGTAAACGTACTGTGTGTCTCTCTCAACTACTACAGTACTGTACCTACATCTTTTATTCTTTTACTTCAAATGTCTGTTATGGCTTAACTCAGATGGGGACTTTTCTAAATAATTTTCTTTGTGAAATGGGATGAAATGCTGCCCCAAATGGAGCTGAATTGTTTCATGAACTTAAAATGAGTTGTCCGTCTGACCCTAAGGCAGCTGTCACTGCTGGAATTGTGATAATTGTTTCTCTTTCCGTACATTTTCTATAGCTGCTCCATCCTGTTCAAGGTCCCTTGGGCGGGGGGCTGGAATCTATCCTGGCTGTCATTGGGCAAGAGCAGGGTACACCCTCGAGATGACTGCCAGTCCAACACAAGGCCACACCAGACAAACAATGAGGCACACTCAAACACCTATGAAAAATTGTGAATTATCCTTCCTCCGATGCTTCACTTCATTCCTGGTTCTTTGATAACAGAGTGAGGTGGAGTTAAAAGGCCCATGCAGGCACAGGGATAGCATGCCTCATACAAAAAGGCCACAGCAGCAATTTAAATCACGAACCTTCTTGCTTAAATTGTCTTGATTTTTTTTTTCTGGCACAAAACTAGGTAACTTAAAGGGGACCTATTTTAAAAAACAGGTTTTTTCTTGCTTTAACATATATAAAGTGGTCTCCCCTCAGCCTGCCAACTAAGAGAAGGAGGAAAGCAACCAAATTCTGCAGTGTCTGTACAGCCGCCCGGATGATCCGTCCAGTGGGATGTGGATCTATGAGCCAATAAGATTCTGCTCCGATCCTAACGACAGGAGCGATTTACATAGGTTGGCCTCCGATGCGTGAAACCACGCCCACAACTAACTCTGGCCGGAACCACAACAACTCCGCCATTTTTTCGTAGCGGTGTATCGTGATGGCGTCTGTTCGAGCTAGACATGCAAATTGCTCGGTTGTTGGTTGTAAAAACCAACACAAATGTCTGTCTTCTGTCCCAGCCCCACAAGACCAGAGGAGGCTTTGGTTGAGTTTTATTTTTGATAGCAACGTGCCGGCTACGTTGCCTGCTAATTTGTTCGTGTGTGCTAACCACTTTACCTCGGGCTGTTTCAACAACGAGGGACAGTAAAGGTTTTACATCGTTTTGCATCGACACTTACCCTCATAAAAGGATCAGTACCAACAGTACGGGACCCGGCAACTGCACACGAGTCAGCGGTAAGTGACGTTCATTTTTTATGTTATTTATATTTGTCTACAAGTATGAGCTTTGCATGGGCTAACTATTTAGCTTAGCTCCGGTGTTACCCGTTAGGTAACACCGGAGCTACAGGTAACAACAGTTCAGTTTAGAACTGTTTAGACAGAGGCTAACATTACATAAATATTTTCAAAGCTACGGCGTCCAAGTTAAAAACACACACAGCTTTCTCTAGCTGTTTTTAGGTGCTACCTGTTGTGTTGAGATGTGTTTCCCCCTATGTTTGACACCACACCAGCATTATGTTATGCCAAAGCCTCATTTTTACGCAAATAATATTCATACTCTGGGTTCCCACGCGTCCTGGAAAACCTGGAAAATGATTGACCAATTTTACAGTCATGGAAAACACACAAAATGTTGAGACAAAAGTCAAAACACTGAGTAAACACTGTGATAGTATTTCTCATCTTTTCTGAGCAAGGGTTTTATGCCAAAAAAAGCAATAAAAATGTGAACCTAATAAACACTGGCTGAATGTAAGTGATTAAAGCGGCACTATGTAACTTTTCCACCTTAATATCATATTCATATCAAACCACAAACAAACACTCACAGACCGGGGTCGGATCATTCAAACGGGTTTTATTCCCCACTTCTCCAGCTAAACGCAGTTGCTGGTCAGCTCTCTGCGGTGCAATTAATTTTGTTGAGGAAAAAATATTAACTATTTGTAGCTGCAGAGGAAAAAAATAATCTCACGAGGAAAACAAAATTATTGCTCACACCTCGGAGCCTCTTCAAAGCAGTCAAAAAAAAGAAAAGAAAAGTAAGAGTAATACAAAACATGTACTGTATGTTGTACTATTATACTAATTTATTGAAACACACGGCGAGTCAAACATTTACCAAAGCAGCTGCCAAACACTCCTAAACAAGGTAGTAAGACGTGGGTTCTGCAGAACTGCGGCAGTAAATCCCTACTAAAGAGTGGAGCTCCGACGAGGAGCTCCATTCTTTAGTAGGGATTTCATATGGATCCAGACAGTTAATAATCATTATTTTCTCCATATACCGCTCCCTGGCTTCCTTGTTTAAGGTATCCCGGTAAATTCCAGTTCCTTTCCAGCAGTTTAACATCTTTTTTTTTGCGTTCCGTCTGTTCACTTGGTGAAACAGAAAAGCGTCCCGTCTCCTCTCAAAACAAATGCACGCGACGGGACAGGAGTTTTCCGGCAGTACGCGCTGGTGCTCATGGGAAACGTAGTGTTCTTTCTGGTAAAGCACTACCGCTTTTGTCCAAAAGATGCTGCCAAACTCAGAAAAGCTGAAAGTTACGTTGTGCTGCTTTAAGACATTTCTTAAGAACATATTGGTGAATCCAGCCCCAGGTTAGGTTAGCTGTTGTGGGGTGGATTCAGAACCTGATTCATTCGTCTTGTAACCTAAGAAATGAGAAAGCACAAGTTATAGTTTTGCAGAAAATATGACATTGTACTCAGAAATCAATGTATCTAGAGTGATAGGTTACCTGTTGTATGTCCAACTCTGTGGGTATCGTGGGACAGTTCCCACATGAGCACCTAAAGAAAAGAAGAATTACATAACTTCCAGTACAAGATTACGTAACATTATAACATAATGACGGTGAAAAAAGTCGAGCTGTAACATTAACCACTACCATTGGTTAGCTGCAGGCTATGAATTACTTCAAACAAAGATACTGCACTAGGCAACTCAGACCGTGTTTGGTTTATTACTGCTGTGTGTAATAAACGTTACGTTACATACAGGAGAGCAATTCCTAATCTAGTGGCTCACTACACGAGACGAAAGTGACAACAAAAAACACATTTAAATCTGAACGTACCATTCTGAGACATCCTGCTGTAACTGCAGCTGCGACTCATCAACAGACTCACTTTCGTCGTGCCGTTCTGGGTCAGACACTGGATCGTAATTGTAGAACTGCAGCCGGCTGCTGTTCGGACGTCGTCGCCATTTTTCCTCTGCGCTCAGTGCAATGCTCTGCCCAGATCGATGCTTTGTGCCCTCCCCTGCTACACGTCATTCAGGCAGCCAATCAGCAAAGAGCCTCATTATCATAGCCCCGCCCACTCAGAATCCTGCATAGATAATGAGGTTAGAGAATGGGAAGATAAAGACTTGGCTCAGAGGCTGAATTTCTAATTTATTTAGAAAAAACAATCAAAAGCTTGTTTTTAACATTCAAGGCCTGTTTAAAATAGATATTACGTGCCATAATAGGTCCCCTTTAAGTTTTAATCTTAATTTTTCTAGAGAGACTAAATGGAGATAAATTAATTTAAAGACTTTCTTTCATGAAAAGAAAAATATATATAAAAATGTCTCCAAAGTATTTTGTGGAAAGTGTATTAGTATGATATATATATATATATATATATATATATATATATATATATATATATATATATATATATATATATATATATATATATATATTGTATGCATGTGTTAGTTATTTAATGTTAAATATTTATTGTAATTGTCATTATTTCATGTATTAATTGTATTGTGGTTTGTTGTATGTATATGTATGCTTTTGGCAACAATGGTTACCATTCATGCCAATTTGAATTGAATTGAATTGAGAGAGAGAGGGAGAGAGAGAGAGAGAAAGAGAAAAAGAGAGAGATAGCAGACCATTGTTGCAGCTTTTAGTTTTCATTGAGTTTTTTTTAATAAAGACTTTACTTTAATATTGCTTCCAGTTTCCATAAAAGGTCCATCACAAAGAAAGGCTTTGGAAAAAGTAATGTGAGCCAACAGCTAGCAAACTGTTACTCCTTTTGTTACTCCCGTTGTGTACTTGGACTCTGTGGCAGGAATCCAAAGCCGCATATAGAGGTTCTCTTAAAGCACACAATTAGTTTGGCTGCTAGAATAAAAGACTTGATAGAAATATGAAAAGCACAAACAATTATGGCGAGAATCCAAAGGAAGATTTGTTTTCCTCAGAATATAACTGAATAGGATGGAAAGATTGATATACTGTATAGCTGCTTGAACTGACAATGCCTGCACATGCTGGCAGATTAATCTCCATGAATACAGACGAGGAAGATGTTTGCAATTTCATGAAGAAATAAAGTTGTCTTCTGGGAGAAAATGACTCTTAGTCTTCGTTACTATGACAACAATTATTAAAATGCAATTCACATACATCAGTTCACATTCACACACATGATGAAAGGGATAGTATTGATTATTCATATATTTCACAATATATTTGCCATTCAATGAATGGTCATTTAGTAGCATCTGAATGCCGTGCCATGTTAATAATACATCTTATTTTGATAATAAGGTTTTTCATCTATAGATGCCTTTCAAGGAACCCAAGGCCATCTTACAAGAATGATACCAACATAAAAAAAACGATGTAACGTGATTAAACCATAAAACAGACCCAATGTACTACAAAGAAAAAGCAATTTTAAAGTGATGTGTCTGAAAATCTGAGACGTGTCAGTATGTGATGAGGAGCAGAGCAGCTAAAGGATCTGGAGCGGAGACGGAGCCGAGCGGACGGAACTGTGAGCTGGATGGAGGAAGATGACCTGACAGTCCGAGATGATGTGTTAATGTGTAAGAGCTCAGACAGGTAGTCTTATGTCATATTAAATATACATCTGCGCCTCTCCTCTCTCTGTCCCATCTCCCTCCTCTTTTCTTCCGCCACCCAGCTGGCCTTCGGCAGGAGGGGCCCTGATTAGGAGTCAGGTCCCACTCAAGGTTTCTTGCCTATCAGATCAGATCACAGAAAAGCACCATCATCTATGATGTGACATGCTACATGCAGTACTCGAGTTAAAAAGAAATCAGGGGGGATGGTGGATTTGATCATATGGGGACAGATAATTTGTGCTGATTACAAATAATATAATATATTACAAATAATAGCAGTGACCAAAACACCTGCAGAAATACTGCAGGAATGACATAGCAGCAGTTAAATGCAGCCTTCTGTAAGCTTTAAATATCCACTGGGCTTACATCAAATACATCAAAACACAACAATAAAAAACACTTTTCTGAACTTATCAATATGACTCTGTCCTTCACAGGATAAGTAAAATGGATCACTAAAAAAACAAGAATATTTGTCTTATTTCTAGTTAAAATGTCTCACTTTAGTAAAAAAAAAATCTCATTACACTTAAAACAAGACTCATCACTGGAAAAAACAACAATTTTCACCTGTTTCAAGTAGATTTTCACTTAAAATACGTAGAAAAATCTGCCAGTGGAACAAGATTTTTTTGCTTGTAATAAGAAGATAAATCTTGTCCCACTGGCAGATTTTTCTACTTATTTCAAGTGAAAATTTACTTGAAACAGGTGAAAATGGTCAAATAAGTTATTTTTCTGGTGTTATTTTTCTGGTGATGACTCTAAATGTTGAAATAGCAGTAAAACCACATTCATTGATGAAATGACATAAGGGATGGAAAGGAGGGATGACAGTTTTACAGGGGGATGATTTGGACCGTTTTTATTTCAGGGGGGGATGATTCCCCCCTCATGCCCCCTCAACTCCAGTACTGCCTACATGTATAACACATGGAGGTGAGGCACAAGAGCTGCTGGAACAAGACCGATCCAGCTTTCAGATGATCTCCTGCTCCCATCGGAGAGCACCATCAGAGGTCTTACTAAAAAAGTAGCCTACATTTCTTTAAAGGCAGATGGATCCCTGAGCAACCTGCTGGTTGCTGTGGATGATAAAATCCATTCTCTACAGGCTGTCATCCTCAAACAGAAAGGCTTGCTGACTTTGGGGTCATGCAGCATGGGCAGAAAAGAGGAGTCCTTCATCCCCTGAGCAATCAAAAGGTAACTCCTCTTTATTTGAGGTGCAGGGGAGACTTAAGAGGACTGACGATGCACAAAATACACAGACCTCTGAATGTGTAACTGTCTGCTAAGAACACATGTGTTTATTTGTTTCACTACCTACAACCTGATCCAGAGCCCTGTTTAATGGACACTTTGAGTCAGAGAACTGCTCTTTAATATCTGCGTGTTTCTCCCAAAGTGAAACATTATTTTCAAATATTGACCTGGAAAAAAATGGCAACTTGTCCAGAATGTACCCAAATGAAATGATTATTTGATTTGATTTGATTTGGATCCCCATTAGCTGATGTAGTTTACATCAACTACTCTTCCTGGGGTCCGATCCATTAAACAATAAAAATAATATGATAAAAATAAAAATACAGTTCAGAAATACACTAACAAACATCACAAAAAGATTTACATAGACAACATGCAGTCTATAAAAGTAACAACATTTAACAAATCAGCAAATTTAACAAACATCACAAAAAGATTTACACAGACAATGTACAGTCTATAAAAGTACCAGCCATTAGCAAATCATTTAGCAAGAGAATAGCAGCAAAGCATAGTCTTAACATCCAATCAGATATTATAGATAATGGATTAATGAGCCTGAAGGAATCCCACTGATTTATATGGGACCTTAACATTTTTTCTTTTGCTTTTTGATTTAAGTCTTGACTTTTTTACTGTACAAATACAGTGGCTTGCTGTGCTTTGATTTATGCAGCCTGTTTCTTGGTTGTTTTGATCCAGGGAAGTACAGTCTGTCCAAGCTGTCATGTCTATGGATTTGTTACATCCTCTGTTTCTCTCTTCATTGTTGCCCTTGTCATTTGGATTTTCATGTCCTGTATTCTTTCAACCATAATTCTGTTGTAGTTCGATATCGCCTTTCTTTCCGTGCCTTAGTTAGCTTAATCCCCTGTTTTATGTTGTAGAGCCTGTAAACTTGCACGCTCTGTTGAATTTTGCACCGTGCTCTTGTTTCCCAGCAGGTTATCAGTCATTGATTGCCTCACACCAGAGACGGTTAAGTCATCACTTTCTTCAATATATAGGCTATATACATATATACGGCACTACCAGAGGGGTGTACTGTGAAGCAAGATAAGAGCATTATTGAGGTTTATCCAGTCTAAAGCCAGGATTTCTTGTGAAATAAAAAATGGCTCTAGTATCCTGTTATCAGACCTGGTTATGTTCTAAAGTTCATCTTAAATTAACTTAAGAAAGCTAGGATAAGCGGCGCTTATAGCTTAGTGATTTGAGCAGGAGCCCCATGTACAGAGGCTTCATTGCTCAGATTCAAGTGTCCACCTCTTGACCTTTGCTGCATTTGATCACCTGTCTCTTGCCCGCTTTATTCTCTCATCACTTTCAAAGAAAGGCCACTGGCTCACCACAAAGCTAAAAATATTTGATTTAAAAGTTGCAACCCACTGAGGCTTCCTGACGTGATTAAGTACAAGTACTATCAAAAATGATGTCAGATTTTGTAGTTTATGCATATGCATGCATCACCCATCATGATGGTGATGCAATGAGCCCCCCAACATATCAAATCCCAATTTAACCCTCGTTCATAAACAGATGTAGTCAGAGCTAAAGGCAACATATGAGCTCATGTTTAAATCAGCGTAACTGACTAATATGTGAGAATAAAGTGTGAGGATACTGGAGGCACTGAGGGCTGTTAAGTGAAATAAATTTCTAAATTCACTTTATCTGCAACTTTCTGCCAGCATTCTTTTGTCTTGATTTGCTGTAGCGGTGTTGCTCTTATCTTTAATAATTAATTCAGAATTCTCATGACTCTCTGGGATAAGTGTTTGCCCCTCTTGGCTAAAATAAATTGCACATGAACAGCCCATTTTTAGCAGAAGAATTGATAGGTTCCCCCTTTATATGGAAACATGCACAAAGCCAGAAACAGAAAACCAGCTTTAACTTTCTTAGTTAATATCATAGTATTTATCTTCGTGGATCTTCTTGCAAAGAAACTCCTGTTGAGCTAGTCTCTTGTAAAAACCTTGCAGGTTATGTTTTTTTTGCTCCATGCCATATCCTTGTTGTCGTTTCCCTGTGTGGTTATGCACATCATACCTAGTCTTGTTTTGCTCCTGCCTTGTCTGATCTTTGAAATGTTTTTCGTTGGTAAAAAAAGAAGGAAAAGAAAAAGAGAAGCTTTATTCCTTTCCTCACCTAAATGTATTCTGCCTGAAGTCTGTATTAGAGTCCTCTTCTCAACACGCGAATGTTAATGACCACAGGGATCTCCGCATAGCTCACAGTTAGTTTTCTTGCAGCTCACCTGCTGTAAAAATACAGCCTTTTTTCATTTCAAACCTCTCAAATTTAAATACAGCGCCATCATCATTAATCTATCACCCTTATAAAACAATCATGATTATCCTGAAGCTCGGTATTAGAAAAAAAAAAAAAAAAACCCTGTGTTTTCAGCTTGTTTAGTGAATAGTACTGTAGATGAGGAGTGGGGATTCAGCAACTTTTTTATATTGCCTGTTTGTGATTTAAGAGTGCAGTATTTTTTTGCATTCTGAGTTAATTTGGCACCTCACTGACTTATATTTTATTTTTTCATATTTATGTCATGGGAAATTGTGGGATCAGGGATTATTTAATGCACAATTGATCCTTCATACTGAGAACCTGCAGTAATTACTATGTCAGTCTAAAAGTAAGAGTGAAACTGCTCCTAAGCCAAATAGACTTACAGATGGACCTGTATTAAATTACATTATTCCCAGTAGAGTTCAAATTGCACTAGAAATGTGAAACTTTGGCAATAACTACTTTGTGCCAAGTCTTATCCTTTAAATGTCTTGACTTATGAAACCTTGATGTCTACTGTTAACTGATTCTTTGTCAATGTCAGTGTGGGCCCAGATTCAACACTAGTCATAATTATTAACACGCTAACTATAATCACAGGATTTAGAATATCAGCCGAAATAAATGCAAATAATCGTACTTCATGCATAGTGATTGAACGTCAGCAAAAAAAGAAGGGCTTTGATATCTTGACACAAAAGGATAATCAAAAGATGAACCCTAGAATAATTTATAGCTCTCGTTTGATGAATTCAAATTAGATCCCTGCATGAAATAAGACTCTCTTGTACTTAATTTGTAGATTTCACATGACCTGAGTCAGCTCATGATAGATGATGTTTATTACTGCTTGAAAGCATCTGTCGGGCCTGCTGTTTTCGTGCGATCATGAAAATGGGTGTTTTTTGGATGCAATTGTGGCCCTTAAATATAAATTAATAGACATTACCATTTCAAGGCAAACACCTAAAATCTTGAAAAGTGAGTATGAACAGTGTAGAATGTTATAAAGAAGTTTCACAATCCTAAAGTTAGTTAAAGGCCTCCTCGAGTCTGTGAAAACATCACACAAGACATGTAAAGAGCCCTAGTTTGACCTGCAGCATAGTGGGGCTATGCTGCGCTCAACTACATCACAAAGGCCAAAGGGGACCCCATCACTGAGAGAAAGATACAACCAGACCCCCACAACTGCAAATGGGATTGAAGCAGGTACAATTTATGGATGAATTTAAAGGATTACAAGGAAAATACCCCAAATCTTAACAATGTATGATGTTAGAAGTTTCAAAACCCTCCTAGATGAGGGACTACAGAACGAGACTCGCCTTTGAAAGATGGTACAGATTATGCAAGAAACATCACACAGGACTTATGAAGAGCTCCAGCCTGGCCTGGAGCAGTCTGGGCTGCTGGTTTCAGTTTGTACTGCAGCTGCACTGAGCTAAGCAGCCAACGCCAAGAGGGACAGCACTACTGAAATGAGAAATATGTTTTTTCAGCTTGTTCACGTGGTCTGTGCTTTTTCTTTTTGGCCGAGGCTGTGCGTTGCTGACTCGGTTCGCTCAGGAGCTGGCTGCTGCACACCTGCGGCTTCATTTAAAATGGACTTCGTAGGATTCATACTAAAAGTGCACGTACACCCAAAAGCCGAAAATGCCGGGCGCAAAATAAAATCCGGATCAATAAAACCATGTGCACGCACATCTGCATGCAATGTTTGCTTTATAAATCACAGTCCAGCTGGAAGGTTACGCAGCTGAATCCGCCTCATATCCCACACGCCCACTTTTTACCATAAATGCATATGGATGAGCCTACTGAGCATGCGCAGTGGCTTCCTGCAGCCTGTTTGGCGTCAGAATGAATGAGAGGGTGTCGAGCCACCGTGACACTGACTTTCACGGAGACTTAGATCTAGATGTTGTAGATGATGTGGAGGACAGGAAAACCACATTATTTGGTGGTCACAGTAAAAGTTAGAATAAGTATATAAATAGTATACAATAAAATAAAGCGAGTGAGTGGCAGCACGCCGTTGCTGCCCGTTAGTGCCACGATGCAATTACCACTGGGGACAGGGTACCGCTAGGCTCAGCCTGTGATTGCAAATCCTCAAGACTGTGTGTGCGAAAGCGATGCGAAGACGGGAGCGGAGCCCCGCTCTCCCTCCTCCCCTCAGAACTGCTCAGGGCTGATTTATGGTTCCGTGTCACACCAACGCAGAGCCTACGGCGTATAGTATGCGGCGACGCACACCATACGCCGTACCCTACGGCGTAGGTTCTGCGTTGGTGTAACGCAGAACCATAATTCAGGATTAAAAGTAAAACAATATGCGCGCACCCGGCATGACAGACAGATACACACGGGGAGAAGAGACTATTTGTTTAATTTTCATTTTGTTTAAAACTTTATCCTCATGAACGCAATTGTTATATAGTCCAACCTTATTTTAATCAGAACACTTTCTTTTTTCCTCTTCGCCCCCCCCCCCGCATACATTGTGCAGCATTACGCACGGCTGTCACCGTGCATTTTATATTCTTACACAGCAATTAGACTGATTGTCACACACCTTGTCACGATTGATCATTAGATGATTAGACCGCTGCTATTAACCACTCATTTGAGGATGGGAGTATGATATATGTACGTCCTGCATATGCCTGCGTAATGGCTTACTCGTGGAACACATGGATCTATGATGGTGTAAATGGATCTGTAAGTCTGATATGTGATGACATTGACTATGTTTACATGCAGTCCACATTCGTGTTATTGCCAATCTTCGCGTTTTAAAGTGGTTGTTGAGTGAATGTGGACGCAGTCACTGGGAGTACGACATGAATCTGGCTGCATTTCACCACCTCACCGCATGTTTCGCCAGTTCCCCATGTCTTAAGTAAGTTCTTACGGGAGGGTCGGGGTTGCCGTAGGGATCCGCAGATTTTTCGGTTAGTTTTTTCTTTTTAGATCGGAGGCTTTGCGTAGATGGCGGCTTCCGCAACTTTCAGGCGCTTTTTCTGCGCAAGCAAGCTTTATAGATGAGGCCCCAGGTCCTGTTCCTGATCCTGATCCTGATCCTGATCCTGATCCTGAGCAGCATAACGTGGGCCGAAGAACATAACCTCCTATCAGAAAATTTCACTCTTTTGGGAAAACATTCTTGTAGAATGCTATTTTTTAAGGATACCCCTATACATTTCACTGTTTTGGGACTATATTACTATATTATGTGTTAACGATACCAACCAGGTATTAGTGACTCCCAAAGTGCAGATAGGAGGTTTTTCCTCACTTAGGAGATTATGTTCTTCAGCCCTCGATAAAAACCCTGGATCTCTGTGTCCTTGCTGCCTGTAAAAAATCTTCTTGGAAAACTGAGCGCTCTGCTTCTCCTGTTCTTCCCCAGATCTGCTGTGAGATACAGTAGCTTCCTCAGCCTCTCAGCCTTACACTTACCTGACTGCACTGCCAACCTCGCCACGTGCCTTCTCTCTGATTCACCTCAGATTGCCACTCCACCAGCCCACCGGTGGAAAACCCTTATCACCCTCACCCCCATCTGCCTGGATCACCAAAGTAAATCCATTCTCACTTCCCTGCTTCTGTCTCCATCTCTGCATTTGGGTCCAGAACTAAGCCCAGACCTCACAGCTTATGCGCCATGATCAAGGTTCTATCGTGCTGTGGGGCTGTTTTGCTGCTTTTGAATTGATCTAATGAATGATGACATAAGATCAACGCTGCCTTTAGAGCACAATGTGTAACAAGGTGTCAGAAAACAAGGTATGACGTAGAAGTTGCGATAACTCCTGACCCGTCACACAGACCTTTGAAGAGAGCTGAAATCTGTCACTCCAAACATTAACTTCAACACTTAAGCCTGAGT
This sequence comes from Cololabis saira, assembly GCF_033807715.1. NCBI lineage: Eukaryota > Metazoa > Chordata > Actinopteri > Beloniformes > Belonidae > Cololabis > Cololabis saira. The sequence continues at coordinate 36,235,048 of NC_084605.1, forward strand.
TATGGTTCTGCGTCAAAACAACGCCGTGCCTACTCCGTCACTGTGACGCCGTCGTGAACCTTCGGACTTCTCCGTCACTCCATTTCTCCGCGGTGCAGTTCCCCCCGTGACCGCTAATTCGCAATCTTTTCCTGAATGGTTTATCCGACTTTTCCGGTCACAGTGAATCAAAGAGATAAAGACAACTATTGTGCAAAAAAAAAAAAAAAAAAAATCACACATACACAAGAAAAGAGCCCTGAAAGTTCACGACTGCTTCAAACCGGAAACCGGAAATGCGTTGCTACCAAGCGAACCAATCACAGCCCTCTCCGTCTGCGTGTGGTCTGCGTCGCCTAAACGCGTAGTTACAATTTGTGGGAGGTGCAGGTCAGTGACGGCGTCAGCGATGGCGTCAGTGACGGCGTGTGGTCTGCGTCGACGCGTATCACACGGCGTAGGCACGGCGTCGTTTTGACGCAGAACCATAACTCAGCCTATAGAATGCACGGCCAGAAATGACCACACACCTGTAAGTCCAGGGTGGTTCTTGTTCGCGTTGATGCCCAACGCTCATCCACCAATTTCTGAAAAGTGCCATTTATGTTTGTTTGTGTGCGAGTTTGAAGGTTAGGGAAAGAAAAATAAAGGTTAAATTAGATTCATCTTGAAAAGATACATACATTTTCTCCTGTTTGCAGTCGAGATAAAGGAATGATTGCGCTTGTGATTTTTTTTTAAGTGTGTTGATCAGTATTAGCCATTTATTCAAGAGTCATTCACCAAACCCTTGAACAAGTCATCTTTAACTTTAATAGCTACAGCACTTAAATACAAGAGGAGCATATAACGTTGGCTCGTTGCAGATGACTCCAGCCAACTTCAGAGTTAAAAACTTTGACTCCTGGGAGCGTGAACTGCATTCAGCTCAAAGCTCAAGGTGAATGCTAATGCTGTTGTCCGATCCACTCATCAGGAACATTATCATCACCTATTGGTATCAACAAACAAGGTCATGTGATTGCACAAGTTAAGGGGGATCAACCAACCAGAACAAAAAACTGTTCCTTTTCTGAGCTGTTGGCAAAGTCAAAGTTGCGTCCTGGGGCCTCATTTATCAACCGTTCGTAGAAAAGGTTCTAAATTATGTCGTAGGAATGAAATTTAGAATGTGTGTAAGTACAAAAAAATCTGTAATTATCAAACGTGCGGACAACGGTCGTACGCACACTAGTAAGTAGTCAGTGATGATAAATCCCACCTGTTCTTAACTGCCGTGCTCGTGCATGGTTAGGGTCATTTGCATTCAGAAACGCCTCCAATTCACCATATATGGAGCAACAATCCCTTTAATAATGACCATATATGGAGCAACAACAGCTCCTGCTTGGAGGTGCAAAAACCAACAGAGCTGTTCTGCAGAATAAATGAGTCGTGCGTTCCTCCAGGCCACCGGGCAATAACGTTTGACAGAGACATAGTTGCATCGCAGATTATTTGTGCATTGATTGAATGAAATCCTTTCCTGTTCACGTAACTGAATTCATTGTTTGATGGTGATTTTATTGCGATGTGGGTGCAATCTATAGCTCTAATTGTGTTTGGGAATCCGGCGATGGCGTGAAATCCTCGTTTAATTTCGGCTTGTTGGTGATGTGTGTATGGAAACTGGGTGTAAATTAGGGCCAGAGAAATGATTGCATACAACACTGCCGGCATGATTCTGCTTAGTATCGGCTGCGAAATGCCGCATGTCTCCAATCCCTCTCTGAAATGTTCCGGTGGCCAAAAATCCCAGGGTGGACAGGAACTGGGGCCTCATCTATAAAGCTTGCTTGCGCAGAAAAAGCGCCTGAAAGTTGCGGAAGCCACCTTCTACGCAAAGCCTCGGATCTAAAAAGAAAAAACTAACCGAAAAATCTGCTTATCTTTACGGCAACCGGGACCCTCCTGTAAGAATTTACTTAAGACACGGGGAACTGGCGACGCAGGGTTTGAGGTGGTGAAATGAAGCCAGATTCATGTCATCACATATCACAACATATATCAGACTTATAATAAAATAGCGCTGATCGTGTCCCTCTGTGTTTGAAGCTCAGCGTCAGTCAGGACTCTGGTGCTGCTGCAGCCGCGGTGACACGCCGGGAACCTCCTTCACCCACCGCTTTAGAACAGAACAAATGAGGGGCTTCGTATAGCGTTTAGGGGCTCCACGGAGCCCCTCATTTCTTCCCTAAAGGGACACAGATTTTTTTATATATATGAGTTTTACGCGCGCCTGAAACCTTTAGGAAACCTTTAAGCTTAGGTGTAAGCCTAAATTAGGGTCCCGCGTTAAAACGACGCAGAGCCTACGGCGTAGGGTACGCGGTGACGCGCACCTACGCCGTAGGCTTTGCGTTGGTGACGCGGAACCTAAACCTAAACCTTCCCTGAGCAGCTCTGAGGGGAGACGGGAGAGGAGGAGGGGGAGCGGGGGGTGAAGCAGGGCTGCCGGGCCCTTCGCACAGGGTGTGATTTGCAGTTAATGGCTGATCCTACCGTTAGTTTTTAAACTATAAAAAGTGTGGGGGACAAAAACATGATTTTGAAAAGACGGGGGGCATGTCCCCACTGTTGCGCCGGGGCACTCACGGCGCTCCGCGCAGCAACGGCGTGCTGCCACTGACTCGCTTTATTTATACTATTTATTTTTCTACTTACTACTGTGACCACAAAATAATGTTGTTTTCCTGTCCTCCACTTCATCCACAACATCTCGATCTCAGATCTCAGTGAAACACCCTCTCATTCATCCTGAAGCCAAACAGGCTGCATGAAGCTGCTGCGCATGCTCAGCAGGCTCATTCATATGCAAAAACATACCATTTATGGTAATAAGTGGGCGTGTAGAGGACGGGATATGAGGCGGATTCAGCTGCGCAACCTTCCAGCTGGACTGTGATTTATAAAGAGAACCTTACGTGCAAGTGTGCGTGCACGCGGTTTTATAGATCCAGATTTTTTTTTGCGCCCGCCATTTTCGGCTTTTGGGTGTACGTGCACTTTTAGTATGAATTCTACGCACTCCATTTTAAATGAGGCCCCTGGATGTGACTGGGATGGCTTGTGTGCGTTTGGTCTCTCGCTCCAACATAGGTTGTAAATCATAGGTCCATCAGAATGTTTTTGGGGAAGCGGTTCCTGCTGAGAAGCCGCTCCGTGCTCTCACTGAACAGATCAGCTCATTGAAAACGCACGGTTCTCCAAATTCTCCAACATTGCAAGATAGGCCATGGTACTTGTATTCTCTTTTCAGGTCGTCCTGCCACAGCTGTCTTATATAGCTTGTCACACCAATTATTCAAAATGTCTGCTAAATTACTAATGGAGAATTTTTATTGATTAGAGGAAACAGGGAACATGTGTGAAGTTTGAGATTGCTGAACACTGTGATTCTTTTAATGGGTTCTATTTGTAGTTTCACTGTTCTACCACTAGATTTTGTGTGTACACATGGTCAGAGTTGTGCTTAAAATGACACATGTTCCTACGCACAAGTTGATAAATTCCACACTTTGCGTGGGAATGTTCTTACGCACACATTACGTGCACATCTGTGCGTCCGCACGGTTGATAAATGACGCCCCTGAACTTTCTGATGAAAAGATGCTGATTAGAACTCAAAAGCCACCTTTTGCGAGCTGGAATGTCCATCCAAATGAATGAGAAATGAGAAGTAAACTCTTGCTAGCCACAAGACTAGTTTTCAACTGTTTTCTCATTTCAATATCACTTTACCAATCATGAACATTGATATGTTGCATGATTCTACCAAACCAAAAACTGCATAATGTGAGAATTGTCTTTGAAAGTAAAATACATTTGGGAAAGTGAACAAAAAGGAGTTTGTATTCATATGATATTTTAAGCCTTAATACAACCACAGACAACTATGTGCCATTCAATGATATAGCAGGGTAAAGAGAGGGTAGTCAGTTTGTGTCCCTTTGGTACGGTGGCCAACAAGGACCAAACGCACTGCAACGGCCTAATACGTCTCAGTTAAGGAAAACGGCTTCAAGTACAGAAACAATTCAAATTCACAAACTCAGAACGAGGTACAAAAAGAGGAACGTGGTGCAAAAAACAAAGACAAATGCAGCATCATCAAACGCGCTGCACATAGAGAAACGATGCAAAGCACAAAACGATATAAAACGAGAAACCATCTTCAAAAGAAAAACGCTTCATAACCGGTCACTGCTCCAAACCTGCAGGGGGCGCTCTACGTAAAGGTAAGAAAAACGTGCATTTGCTCTACACCATCCATGTGTTGGCCAGCGCAATTCTATAATTCATACAACATAAATGAGAGTATAGACTGGTGTACAAAACCACAGATTTAAATTTTGACTTTTAGTGAAATATTGTTTGTTTTTAAAACGTTTAATTCTGATACTTTAATCAATTTAATACAGATTGCTCAAGAAAAAGCATGAAAAGAAAAACAAAGAATATTTTATTTAAGGCCAAAATTTAGTTTTTAAATATTCTATTGTATTTTTCTTAGTCTAATCTCTTTCTTATAAGATTGAAAGTGTTTTTGGTCTTACTTTTATTTGTAAATGAAGTCCATGCGCCTGTTGACTCACGTTCGCCCCCTTCAGGTGAGGCAGAGTATTGTCTGCCTCACCCTGGGCCTTTTTCACTGCGGTTTTATTTCCCATCAGCGAAACTAAATATCTCACTAACAAACATTAAACTTTAATGGTTAAAGACATGAGCCAGACTGTGTAAAATCAGGTCAAATAAACGTATCTGCAAACTTTATATTGGCGACGTGCAGAGATACGCAGGGGCGCAGCTTGTGAACAGGCAAGGCAGGCAACTGCTTGGGGCCCCGAGTTGTTGGGGGGCCCATGAGGCCCAAAAAAAAAAAAATAAATAAAAAAAAAAAAAAAATAATAATTTTTTTTAATAATTACTTTTATTACAAAAGTGTTTCCTATCAGGGGTTTTGAGGACTAAAAAAGTATTGAAGGGGGTTTTTACTGTACAGATCTCAAAATGTGGTAACCGCAATGACCACATCCTCCTCCTTAAACAAACATAAGGCAATGACATCTCAGTAGCCAGTAAGAAACCTCCCTTAAGGGGCCCCATGTTGTCATTCCCATGATCACGACCATCCACCTGTACGCGGTGTCAAAAAAAAAAAAAAACTACACACAGTGTCGTGTATGTAAATTAGCAGTGTGTAAATAAATATCAATTTCATAAAGTTTTCGTTGGTGTCAGTTTATTATAACATAATGGTGATGAACGCTGGTTTGAGGGGCCCCCTAGAAATTTTTGCCTAGGGCCCCAACAGACCCTAGAATCGCCTCTGGAGATACGGCAACCAGCGCCAATCGCACGTATCAACCCAGTTTGTGATGGATTGCGCAATCAGAGGTGAGGCTCGGCTCGCTGCTGCCGCACCTCACGTTTCAGCCCCGTATTTGAACAGGAAATAGGCAAATTCAGCGATTTTGACTATAATAAATGTTCAAAATTAGTCATACATAAAGATCAGTGGACAAATATTAGTATAAATTTGATGTTATAATTATTTATTTTTTTACTTGACATGATGACAGGTGACCGCACGTCCCTGGGATAAGACCACAGTAGATATCAAGCTTCCTCTAGTTTTGGAGATTTTTCAACTCTAGTGACATGCCCTGCAGCTTGGTAAGATCGTGAAATTAACCTGTTACTCTATGTAGCAATACCACTTCTGACCACATGAGGGCAGCATATTTCATGACAGTTCACGGGTCAGATCCTGGGAAAAGAAAATGAGGTGGACAAGGTTAAAGTGTATTATTTTTGCAATTCCTGCATGAACTGTTGTAAAGCAAAGATTTATTCTTCAGTTTATCTCGAACAAATACTGGCAATGAAGCTTAAAACAACTCTTGGTAAATGTCATGCAAATTAACAAACTGGGGAAAAAAATGCTTTATTAAACTGACAAAATTAAACTGACATTTCCAAAAAAAGAATATGGAAAATATTTTTTATTCAAATTGATTTAAACACACACACACAGACACATTCAGGTTTTCAAAAAGTATACACATCCTGTCTTATTAAGCCTTTTGACATATAGGGTCACGTTATCTTAGCTATTCAATATTTGATTTAAATATGCAAAGACTTTTATACACATAAGGTTGGGAATGGACTTCAAAAAGATCTTTTATCTGTAAGAAAACAGATGATGTGATAGGAAAAATAACTGCAAAACGTTTGATGCAACCAGAGGTCAAGAAGAAACTCAAAGAATTGATCTGCAGGTAGCACATTATCCCGTGACAAAATGATGGAAAAAAAGAGCAAAAAATGGATTATATGTGCCTGAGAATGTAACTGTTTCCAAGCAGCTCATATAAACAGCTAAGGATGGTTGTAAATGTAGGGGTGGTGTTGAAGCCTCAGGGATGGGGCAGCTTAAATGTGTCAATTAAAGCATGAATTCTTAAATTATTCATATCAGAATGTTAAAATACAATATTAAAAAGCTGCACAGGAAGTTAACCTTCAAACTGTTTATTGGTCCTCAGCCAAACTGTTCTCCAAGCACAACATTTCAACACTATTGCAACTCGTTAAAATAAACATGAAGAAAGTGGACCTGAGGAAAAATAAGCGCTTTGTCCTCTTTTTTTATTTCTTTTATTTAAACAGTACCCAGTCCAGTGATGGTTTAGATGAAATGCAACAAGACAAGCCCGTGGTTAATGGAACCGTCATTCTCATGCAACTTCTTAAAAATATTGGCCACACAATTTGGGACGGTGATGATTTATCCGTCAACGTTGCTGCCAAGGAGAACTGAGCTGAGATGCATGTGAGGGAGAGAATAAAACAAGGGCAGAACAGAAGAATGAAAAAATAAATAAATCAGAAAGAAAGTGAGTCAGTGAAAGTGAAAGACAAGAGTCAGCACGGAGGAAGAGGGATGCTGAAAATGTGGCTCATTCATCTCGCCTCACAACAGAGTTACAGACGCAGAGGCAGACGAGGGAGATGTGACAGAAGAAGATAAAGCTAGGAGGATCTCGTTCAGCCTGGAGATCACAGCTGTACAGATCTATTTAGAGGTTGGTAATGGCTCCGACTGTTCCTGTATATGTGTGTGTTGAGTGGCAGCACCAGCAGCGTCACACGTGCACTCACGCCCACGCACGTACGTTCACCACTCATACCTGTGCTCTTTGAACATTTGCCAACAGTGCTATTTGTATTTGATCACTTACTGTAAGTGTTTTTGTGCCATCTAGAGGTCTGGGTTTGAACACAAGGCTTTTTATTTCATGCAAGTCTATAAAGCCCGATGTTTTATATTCCACACGTCAGTTTCTGAGACCTTTGTAGAAAAAGGGGCATAAAAAGGTTTAATACAAACCAAAAAATTTTATATAAAAAATGATAATAATAAAGAAATTATAAACTTACTGAATGTTTTCATAATTATAAGAAAAATAATTATTTAGGAATTAATTATGGTGAAGGAGTCCGACACCGAGTCCGATGACACCACCCACAACTCTGTATGCACGATTAATTGAAAATGGCCGACTTCCTGTTCAGTTTCGGCCATGGCGCCAAGAGACTTTTCTTTAAGTTGCGACATGATACAGGTGTGTACCGATTTTCGTGCATGTACGTCAAACCGTATTGTGGGGCTTGAGGCACAAAGTTTTCTAGGGGGCGCTGTTGAGCCATTAGGCCAGCCCATTAATGCAAACCATTAAATATCAAATTTTTCGCCAGGCCTGGCTTGCATGCAAAATTTGGTGACTTTTGGGGCACGTTTAGGGGGCAAAAAGGCCCTCATTTCATCGGAAGGAAAACGAGGAAAATAATAAACATTCTTACAGATACAATAGGGCCTTCGCACTGTCAGTGCTCGGGCCCTGATGAACCCTTTTTGGTGTTATTTCATATGTCAGGCGTTAAAGAATTAAGGCTTCCCTTTTCTTTAGTCAACCATCTACTGATACAGAACAAGACATTATATACACATACGCAAGCACACACACACACACACACACACACACACACACACACACACACACACACACACACACACACACACACACACACACACACACGGTCACTTACAAGACAGGTTAACTATTTGCTGGTACTTGTATGTTTGCTTTTGAATTCATGTAAGTGCAAGTGAAAGATGAGACAATAAGCAATCCAGATACGTATGAATCAATGCTACTAATGAAGTAAAAGAAACAATGCAACCATCACAATCAAATACGTATAAGGCAGTCTTTCCTGCGGCACCAAGACAGTCTGGGCCAACTGGACTCTTTCTCTTTCTAAATGCCATACAGTATATTATGAAAATAATCATTAAAATGTGTTGTCCAGCTTGTCACATCCACAAGAAGCTGTTGCTAAGAACGAACCTTTTCTCAACAGGATGTTGTCATCTTCATTACTACAGCTCCCTTCTTTTTGAGATGGGGATATACAGAGTATAGTTTAGTATTATGGTAACTACTAAAAATACAGCGCTGGTGAGTGGGAACATGCCACCAAGCCTTCTAGATGCGATATACATAGTGTAGTGTTCGGTTTACCTTCATTCAAATCGAAAGAAGAAGCTACACCAGGTAGAGAGTGTAGACTTTGAAAAAACAATGGATGATGCATTGAGTCACGTGACCCATTGGTTTCTGAAGAGCAGTTTTGAAGCGTCCTTTTCTTCATACCAAGCACAGCCATGTTGCTCGGGAAGCCGATGGGAACACGCCCAGCATATCGATCACACATTGACTCAATAGTCCAGGGATCAGCAACCCGCGGCTCTGGAGCCTAGTGGCTCCTGGAGCTTTTTCAAAAATGTTTGACGTTTTTTTTCCTTTTTTTCTTCTTTTTTTCCTTTTTTTCTCTTTTTTCTTCCTTTTTCCTTTCCTTTTTAAACTGCTTGTTGCTTTGCCACTCGCGGTAGCAGGACGATTACAGACGGGGAACTGATAGTGGCTAGCCATTTGCTGAGCCAATTGTCAGTCAATCATATTAGAAATGAATTTATTGATTTTATATAAGTTCTCCTGGGGCGGTATAAAAAAAAAATCCACCCCCTCAGAGATGCCATGGATGTGAAATCAGACTTTCCCCTTGGCACGGCACTATGAATTATTTGTAAAATAATGAGCGTTGCACTGTGTTGAAAGACTTACACATAACATGGGGCACATCTTCTCTTAGTCATTTTGTTGTTTACTAGGGGTGTAACAATATATCGTGCCACGAAATTTCGCAATACAAAAACGTCACGATACGTGTCGTGGAGGTGACAAACTGTATCGTGATATTGGGTTATTAATATTAGTCTATTGTGTTGACTAGTAACACGCATCCGACCGCACCTCGACCAAAATCTTCCTCCGCTCAGAAGAAACTAGTCCCGTTTTGGTCCTGATCACGGGACTCTTGCAGGGTTTTGAGCTCTGAACTTTTACTTATGTAAGGCTGGTGTAGAGTTAAGCCTTACCTTATTAAATTAAACCTTTTTGGGGTTGTGAGTAGGATAAACACGGGGAAACTTCTGCTGAGTTCCAGTGTACTTTAATGTCCCTCAACAGTGTAGGATTTTAGAACATCAACACAGCACCTAGTGCCGTACTGTGGCGTATCACTCCGCCCAATCTAAAACAGACTAATCACTACAGATAAACTGACTAGTGTCATTATAGTCCCTGATTTACATCACAATATAAAGAATATATTTATAAAATAATCAACCCTGAATTACCAAAATAACCTTCTTAACAAAAATAAATCTCCTCTTACACTTATAAGGTGAGCATGAATCAATCTTTTTTATGATGCAAAATTGTATGTATTTATTTACTTTTATTTATTTAATTTTTGTTGTTAAATTTCTGGAAAAGAAAAAAGTCAAATCATACATGAGAGAAAATATTCAGTTTGTGGTAAAATATTTGTACTTGTATGAAACTGAAGATGCTTAATGCAAACCTGACATTTACTTTTAGTTCAGTTTGTGGAAAATGGTTGGCCTGGCTTTCTCTTTAAAACTTAAACAGTTATAAAGCATTACAAACTGGAACAATAGGGCAAACGCACAGCATTGTTTTGTATTTTGTGTCTTTCAAATAAAAGAACATTTTTTCCAGTCATATGTTCCTCATTCAAGGTTGTTAAAAAAATACTGCTATAATATCGTATCGTTATCGTGACCTCTATATCGTGTATCGTACCGTATCGTGAGATTAGTGTATCGTTACACCCCTATTGTTTACTAAGCATTTATTCATTTATTCCGCACTGACTCCTCTACTTCTACCTGAATGACGACAGGTGTTTGCAGCATCCTTCTCCTCACGGCATTCAGTTTTGATGGGCAGGATAATAACACTGAATGAAGAATGACGCAAAAGTAGCTTCAGGTTGCACTTTTAAAGAAGACAAAAAAGACGTAGGCTGCGTATTCAAAGATGAAGTGAGCTCAGTTCTCAGCAGGATGCACACCAGGCCGGTCCAAGCAGCATTCATGAGAATCTGCAGGGGCACCGCTAAGCTTCCCCTCAGCATACTTACAGGATAATACTCATCACGCAACGAATGTCACATCTATTGTTAGCAAATGTGTCATGACTGATCAACACAAATATCAGAAACACAGTTTTATTCACATTTAAACTAATGCTCTGTATTGAAGAGTCACTAACTAAAAGACTGGAGCTTCAGAATGAGATTTAAAATCTGAGCTGACAAAAACTATTCAGCTATGAGGATTAATACCTATTTAACCATGGGATTGTGCTGAAAAGGACAAACACTATTCAGAAGGAATTAATTTACCAAATGGGATTGTAATAAACAAGATGAAAAGTTGAGAAGGAAGTGTGCGTGATTTGCATTTAAAGTAGCCGGGGATAACACCCTTTCTGGGAAATACCTGTGATCTGAGAGCCAAGGCTTTACCACCTGGGGCCTTTTTACCCACAAACAAAGCTGGGAGGAGGAGTCTGGTTCTGCTCACATGATTTCACTGAAGATATGCTGTGAAATCCTTCAGGTCTTTTTGACTCCACAAGCTTGAAATCCCTCTCCCCGTTGCATGATGGGTGGATGGATGGATAAAATATATCTGTTTAGAGTGATTTTGTCTGTGTGTGTAAAGGACTTTTATGTCAATATTTAGCTCTTAGCCCCCCCCCCCCCCCCTCATCTGCATATATATATTAATGGTTAATACCAAGTTTCGTAAAACCTAAAGGATATATATGCTTTTTAATCTTCCAACAAAGGGTTTTTTGTGTATATATGTGTGCATGGATGTGTGTGTGTGTGTGTGTGTGTGAGTGTGTTTCCTTCACGAGCCCTCTTGGCAGTCTACCATATTTTATTGGACCCTCAAGGAAAGGAAGAAAAAAAGTGAAAAAGAATAAAACATTCTGTAAAAAATGTTTTGTGAGAGTACCTGGAGGAAACCCATGCATACATGCAAAATTGAATTGACTGTGATGCTAAAATAGTGCGCAACCGTTTAGTAATAACATCATAGTTCAACATTGCTGAGATAATGCCGAATGACTTAACACAAACAATGAGGATCAAGGAGATGAAAACCCCTGGTTAAAGTGCTGAATTTGAAATGGAAGGGAAGTCTACAATTAGTCAACTTCAGCTTCAACACAATACTATAATGAAGCTGCTGTAAGATTTAATCTGTAGAGATCTGACATTTGAAGTCTGTAAGGAGACTTCATAGCTCTCGGTTATCTGTTGGCTGGGTGGGACTTGGGCTGGGTGGCAGGGGTGATCATTCTCCTCCCCTCGCTGCTCGTGCAGAGATAAGAGCTGAATAACTGCACAAGTGTCGGAACACATCCCAGTTCACCCACAGCTTCAGAGAGTTGCACTTATTTAGAATGACTAATTCAAAGCCTTTGTGAGATCACGACGAGTCTCCAGCTCTGTCTTTTGCAGTAGTGAAAATAGAGAAATATACAAGACCCTCTGCGCTTAAAATGTCTTCTAGTGATAAAAAACTGACAGATGGTGAGAATGGAAGTCTTAAAAAGGGCAAAAAAAAGCAGAAGGGGGAAGATGCTTGGAGACCAGAGGGACCCAGAGACCCTTTTGCCATGGTTTGTGCTGTTGTGTGTCCGAGTGAATAGTGTTGTGCACATTCAACCTGTTTAACTGCATGTGTTTGTTTTTGAATTACATGAAGGAGATCTGCTTGTCAATTGAAATTATCAGGTTTTCCGCTGTTAACTTATTTTCAAGTCAGTCAGTTTACTTGAGCAAAATATGTTGATGTTTTCCTTTTGCTGTGCCAGCTGGACGCTCTGCCAGAGACGAAACAGCAGGAGATCCAGAGAGCCCTTCATCTCTTTTCCCTGGGCCATAGTCTGCCCAAGACCCTGCAGCAGGCCAAGAGACACACCTACCGCTTCTGGGACACACAACCTGTCCCCAAACTAGGTAAGGAGAAACTCACTCAAGGCCAGCTGACGTAAGAGAGCAACATTATCCGTTTGCATCCGTCCATGCAGTGCACGGTTTCTGTCAGCTAACTGATAAGTTTGTGCAGCGAACGACAGTTTGAGAAACATTAAGGCCGTTGTAAGTGTGGCTCCGTCTAATTTCCGGTAAAAGCACACTAAGCTATGGTTCCCGAGCATGTAGCTGATGCGTACTTCAAATAAAACGTCACAGTCCGTGTTCTTCTTTCAAAAGTTTTGTGAAAAACTTTTCTTTCAACAACAAAAACAAAAAACTGTGCGATTATATGACAAATAATATTCTTGTGCAAGCACGGTCAAAAACTAGTGTGCTCTCTCGGTTACATAGCTTCACAAAAAAAAGAACAATTAAAGCTACAAGCAGCGATGAACGGGCCCTCGTGCATGCAATTTTCACCAATAAAAGTCAAGGACTCAAAACTGAGTCCGATGACACCACCCACGAGTCTTTACGTCAAACCATTCAAAAGTTATGGCAGAAAGTAGGAACTAACACATATCGACCAATCGGAAGAAATGTGGGCGCGCTTTTTGCCGTCTATCGTCGGCACGGTAACGCTTTTGACTGAGAAAAGTAATGCCCATCGTCGCAGGATGGAGACGCACATTTTGATGTATAACACACCTGGGTGCACGTTACGGTTCGGGCGAAGAAACGGCCGAAGAAATGGCATAAATTGTGCCAAAATTACACGATTAATTCAAAATGGCTGACTTCCTGTTCGGTTTGGGCCATGGCGCCAAGAGACTTTTCTTTAAGTTGCGACATGTTACAAGTGTGTACCGATTTTTGTGCATGTAAGTCAAACCGTATTGTGGGGCTTGAGGCACAAAGTTTTCTAGGGGGCGCTGTTGAGCCGTTAGGCCACGCCCATTAATGCAAACCATGAAATATCACATTTTTCGCCAGGCCTGGCTTGCGTGCAAAATTCGGGGCGCGTTTAGGGGGGCTCCTTTCGTCGGAAAAAGAAAAACGAGAAAAACGAGAAAAACGAGGATATAAATTCCTACAGATACAATAGGGCCTTCACACTCTTCACACAGTGCTCGGGCCCTAATAATACACATACATCACGTGATATATGCAACCAATGAGAAAGCTGCAGTTATTAATATTATTAAGCACCTTGCAAACTGATATTAAACTGCATATTACTCAAAATACACTTACACTATATACACACAACAATGTGATTAAAGAGATTTTGAATTTCCTCTCAGCCTCATTTCGCTCCCTTGGACAGAGACGAGTCTCCTTATTTCCAGTCTTTATGCTAATCAGCTATTGCTGGCCATAGTTTTATTTTAATTGGACACTTGAGGTATCGCTGTGTAATTTTCCTCCTCAAAGTGAATATGGCCATTTCCTATAATATTGTGAAGTATTTCTGGGGTATTTGTCTTTTGTTGAGACTATTTATAACACTATCATGTTGTATTTTATTGGCACATTACAACTTTTTACAACCTGTTCAAAGCGTACAACAATACACACCAGTTGTGTTGTGGTGACCGACGTCTGGCTCTGTTAAACTCAACCACTGCCTTTTCTCACTTACAAGAGACTCATCTTTATACTGTCAAACCTTTTTTTACAATTGGGTCCAGAGGTATTCAGACAAAATAAGTGTTTATGATTTTGCCATTATACGACACTACAGTAGATTTAAGAGGTTTCACAAATCTATGGCATTTACCATTTAGGGATTACAGCCATTTTTACCAAGGTACCAGCATTTTCAGAGGCTCTAAAGTATTTGGACAAAATGACAAATGTAACCATGATTTTTAATACTTGGCTGCTAATCCTTTGCAGTTAGAGACCGCCTGAAGTCTGAAGCTCGTGCAAATCATCTTGCAGTACTTCTCCACGGTGTTTCCTTTATCAGATTTTCACTGCAGCGACCTTAACTTGCTGATTCTTTGTTGGCCTTTCGGCTTCAGTTTTTTCCGTGTCAAGTGTGGAGATTTTTGAACCCTTAGTTGTGTTTTTGTGGGTAGACTCGGTGGTGGGAACCCACAGAGGTGGCTGTAGATGTCACAAAGCAAGTCCAGAAGTGTATAACACATGAGCAAACTCTATAACATGTGGGTGAGAGAAGAGGGTGACCAAAGACAGATTAGTAATTACCCTCAAGGACATATTTGTCAGAGCTGGAAAAGAAAATAACAAATGTCTAGACAAAAGGGAAGTGGTCTTGTCCAGAGACATTTGTACAGGCGCAGAGGACACTCAGACAACTTCAAGCTCATAAACTACGGCTGATGGGGAATTGGAAGCTCACAAAAGCCATTTTGGACAGGTTCTCCCATGGAGATATATAGCAAGGCTGTGCCAAAACCACAAAACTGTGATGTCAGGGCCCACGGACAAAGATTTTAAACTGACATGTCCAGATTCCTCTTTCAGTCCATCTATGCGTCTTCGTTTATCATCTCAGAACATTACTATTCCCACAGCTGAGGACAGAGTTACTGCTGCTCATTCAATGTCCCTCTCCTTTATGCTTACAGATGAAAGCATTACTGAACATGGCCCAATAGCTGAAAGTGGAACCGGCGTCCGAGATGAGCCCTACTCTCTACCTCAAGGTTTCTCCTGGGACAATTTAGACTTGAGCAGCCCTCCAGTGGTAAGTCAACGACTACGTTTACATGCAGTCTTATTGCTAATAAGGGTTATTGCTAATATTCCGGTTACTGAAACATTCGGAATATTCCGTTTACATGGTAATTAATCATTTGGGATATCTCAATCAAAACAGCAACGCACGGAGAGCATCATGACGTAATTCCTGTCATTTCCGCTTCTTCTTCCTGTATCCAAATTCAAAACAAATGCTGCTTCGCGCAACTTTTCGCTCACCTTCTTGTAAATCTCACTATCCCTGTACTTTCTACCGTCTACAAATGCAGAAATGTTCATATCCTTCATTACATTTATGAAGTGATTAGTCTCCTCCTGGTCTTGGTTTCTCCGTGTTTATAAGAACTTCCTGGACTCAAAAGACCAGGATTCCTTGTGAACAGAGCATGTGCAGAAAACAAATTCATGTTCCGTTTGATGGGGATATTCCGATGGGGCGTTTACATGACCCAATATTCGTGTTTTAAAAGGAGTAACCCAGGGGTCATATTCTGGTTTTTAAAAACCGGAATATGAGCAAATTCCATTTAATCAAAGGGGTTATTGGTGTTTACATGGCCGTGCAAATTCGGGTTATTGCCAATATTTGGGTTTTAAAAGGGTTTTTGATGCATGGAAACACAGTCACTAACTTCAAACAACTTTGTATTGAAAGAAAATACAATAGCCTGATCAGCTTGGCAAAAGCATTGGTCCGCCCTGTAGCAGTGTTTGACTAATTACTAGCTCTCCCGCTGCTCTCTCTGCACTGTTTTGCAACTGAGAAATAACTGTTTTCTCAACATACTTGATACAGATTTGGGCAGTTTTATTGTCACCCTTCCATTTAAAAAAAAAAAAACACAATGGCCACGGTTACATGATGTTTTTTAATTTGGAATGAATTATTCCGAATTAAATAATTCAGAATTAAACTATTTTCCTTAGAGTTTACATGGAAATAATAATTCCAAATTGAGGTTTACATGGAAAACATGTTTGATCGGCTTTCTCCAATTCCTCTACAGGTCTGGGGGTTGGGAAGGTTCTGATTGGATAGGGGGGGGACCGGAAGTTAAACTACCGGAAGAAAAACAAACTTAGCCGCTTACAACTTTGAAAATCTCACAATTTTTATGTTTCTTGCCATCTGTTCTTTTAATTATTTCCAGGTCCTCCAAGCTATTTATTAAATAAATGGTCTCTGCTCTTGACCACCGTTTACTGCGTGCAGCCATCTTCAAACTTATATTCCAGCGCGGAATATAAGCGTCATGGAGACAAAACGGGCGAGGGAACGAGCAGCGCAGAAAGACCGGAATTAATTTAAAGAGGAATGAGTGTTTACATGATCGCGGAATTATTCTATTCGGATTTAAAATCGGGATAAACCAGCCACTTACTTCGGAATTAAGTTTACTTCGGAATGGCCATTTTCATTGGGAATTAGGTGTTTACATGGCAATTTTTAATCATTTTAAATCAGATTTAATTTTAATTCTGAATTAAAGAGGAATTAAACTTCCCATGTAAACACACTCAATGAGTGGTAACTTAGATAGCTAATCATTAAAAACCTGGCCTGGACGAATCAGTAATTTCAAGAAATCAAGGAAAAGAAAAATGTAGCTGTGAAACATGGAGGAGGCTCGGTTCAGTTCTGGAGCTGCTTTGCTGCTTCTGGTGCAGGGTGTCTTGAATCTGTGTAGGTATAATGACATTTTCAGTCTATCAAGGCATTCTGGAGCCAAATGTGCTGCCAAAGGTCAGAAATGTTGCAGAACATGAGTCCTCCAACAGGACAACGACCCAAAACACCTAAGCATGACTGGGAATGAAACATTGGACTATTCTGATGTGTCCTTTTTTGAGCGCTGGTCTAAAACCCATTGAACACCTGTGGAAAGATCTAAAATATGCTATCTGAATAAGAAAACCTTGAAAGCTGAGATGGATGGAGCAGTTTACTCATAAGGACTGGACCGAAACGGCTGTCTGCGGCTGCAGACATCTCATTGAAAGACACACAAATCACTTGATTGCAGCAATAATCTCAAAAGGCTGTGTAACAAAATATTACTGTCATCATTTTTGTCCAGGCCTGTTTCTTTCATTTGCTTTATTTTTAATATATTTATTTTTAATGACTGTGGAACCACAATTCAAATTCAGTCAGATTTCTTCTTTCTTTAATGGACGTCCATATGTGCATATCAGAGGAGAGTACAGATAAGTGTCTAGAGGCAAGCAAATGAAGTTCAGGAAGTTTAATTGTCATAATAAAAGTCAATGCTTTTATGTAATTTCAGTTGAGAGAGCTATGCAGCTTTCTAAATGAGAGCTACATGGAAGAAGATGACAACAGTGTCAGATTTGACTTCCGTCCAGAGTATCTACAATGGTAAGCTCATGGATGACATATTTGACTTTAACGACCACTGCAGCGCTTGTTAGATTGGCTTTGACATCACTGCAGAGAGTACGAACCCAAGTCACATGCTGTATTCTTTCATTTCTTCATATACATCAGTTTTTCCATTTCAGCCCTGCTACAAATTTCAAACAGTCCTTGATGATGTCGTCTTGAACACAACGTATGCCACTTTAAAATCTCAGCTCACCTCATCGCAGAAGTGCGATGAAGTATCATCCCTACTTATGTGACACAGAAGTGTAAATGACGATGTTTCTGGCTTGTTGCTGGGGAAGAGTTTTCTACGGTCCTTTTCAGCTTTAGTCTGAGTATACAATGCCCACTTCTTCAAAATACAAAAAAATGGAAACACTGATTTTTATGATTACAATACATTCAAGATTCCCTTTATTGTCATTGTAACAAGTGCAACAAAAGGTAGGGTGCAGGCCTTCAGTACAACAAAAAACAGTGCAATATTAAAAATAAATAAATAAAACAATATAAAAACAATATACAGGCTTAAAGAATGTTTGAGGCATTTATGGCTCTGACAGCGGTTGGGAAAAAACTGTTTTTCAGTCCGTTTGTCCTGGATTTGATGGCCCTGTAGCGTCTTCCTGACGGCAGTGGCTCAAACAGGCAGTGGCGCGGTTGGGATGAGTCCTTGATAATGTTGTTGGCTCCTGAGGCAGTAAGAGCCGTGAAGGTGCACAAGTGTGGGTAGAGGGTTAGCACCCTATGACTTTCTCAGCCATTCTGGTGACCCTCTGGAGCTCTTTTCTGTTTGCCACTGTGCAGCAAGCATGTGCAAAGGCAGTAGGTGAGGATGCTCTCCATGGTGGAGCGGTAAAAAGACACGAGCAGTCTCTGGCTGATGTTGTTCTTCCTGAGGATTCTCAGGAAGTGGAGTCTCTGTTGTGCCTTTTTTGCCTTTTCATGTCAGAGAAGTCTTCAACTCTCATCTCAGAGAGAACTTCTCACAAATTCCGAAGGAGGCTGGGGATATTGAGTCCGAGTGGACCATGTTCTCTGCCTCGATTGTCGACGCAGCGGCTCGAAGTTGTGGATGCCTGTCGTGGCGGCAGCCCCGAACCCGGTGGTGGATACCGGAAGTAAGGGATGCCGTCAGACTGAAGAAGGAGTCCTACCGGGCTATGTTGGCCTGTGAGACTCCTGACGCAGTAGATAGGTACCGGCAGGCCAGGCGAGCCGCAGCTCGGGCGGTCCTGGAGGCAAAAACTCGGGTCTGGGAGGAGTTCGGTGAGGCCATCGAGGAAGACTTTCAGTCAGCCCCGAAGAAATTCTGGCAAACCGTTCGGCGCCTCAGAAAGGGGAAGCAGTACTCTGCCAACACCGTTTACGGTGCAGGTGGGGAGCTGTTGACCTCGATTGGGGACATCCTCGGGCGGTGGAAGGAATACTTTGAGGATTTGTGGACTCTGGGATATGCTCATCCATCACCCGAGCCGAGGTCACTGAGGTAGTTCGTAAGCTCCTCAGTGGCACCGGGGGTGGATGAGATTCGCCCTGAGTACCTCAAGTCTCTGGATGTCATAGGGCTGTCTTGGTTGACACGCCTCTGCAGCATTGCATGGAGGAAGGGGACAGTACCGCTGGAGTGGCAAACCGGGGTGGTGGTCCCTCTGTTTAAAAAGGGGGACCGGAGAGTGTGTTCCAACTACAGGGGGATCACACTTCTCAGCCTCCCCGGGAAAGTCTACGCCAGGGTACTGGAGAGGAGAATACGGCCGATAGTTGAACCTCGGATTCAGGAGGAACAATGCGGTTTTCGCATTGGAGCATGAGATTCACAGACGGATCGGTGCAGCGTCCACAGTAATGCGGTTGGTGTACCGGACCATCATGGTGAAGAAGGAGCTGAGTCGAAAGGCGAAGCTCTCGATTTACCGGTCAATCTACGCCCCCACCCTGAGAGATTTGGGTAGTGACTGAAAGGATAATATCGCAGATACAAGCGGCTGAGATGAGTTTCCTCCGCAGGGTGGCTGGACGCTCCCTTAGAGATAGGGTGAGGAGTTCGGTCACCCGGGAGGAGCTCGGAGTCGAGCCGCTGCTCCTTCACATTGAGAGGAGTCAGTTGAGGTGGCTTAGGCATCTGTATCGGATCCTCCTGGACGCCTCCCTAGGGAGGTGTTCCAGGCATGTCCCTCCTCCCTAGGGAGGTGTTCCAGGCATGTCCCTCCGGGAGGAGACCCCGGGGAAGACCCAGGACACGCTGGAGAGACTATGTCTCTCAGCTGGCCTGGGAACGCCTCGGACTCCCCTCGGAGGAGCTGGAGGAAGAGCTGGAGGAAGAGCTGGAGGAAGTGCTGGAGGAAGTGCTGGAGGAAGAGCTGGAGGAAGTGTCTGGGGTGAGGAAAGTCTGGGCATCTCTACTAAGACTACTGCCCCAGTGACCCGGTAACAGATAAGCGGTAGAAAATGGATGGATTCAATTCAATTCAATTCAATTTTATTTGTATAGCGTCTATACGCAACAGATGTTGTCTCTAAACGCTTTCCAGAGACAATAGATGCTTCCATTGTCTGATAGTTTATCCTTGATGCCTCCAAACCCATAGACGTCAACGCTCCTTTAACAGAGGGTTCAAAAAGCAGGCGTCTTTCTTACATAGAAACTTTAAGGTGGGATTTGTCAATGTAAGATAGATTTGTACTTTAGTGTACAAAAAAACAATCTCAAAGTCATTCATATGGCAGGACATCAGGTAGTGATTGATGATAGTTCCCTTTAAAAACATTCCTCAATATATCTTGAACGGTTTCATGATATGATGCACAGCCGAGGGAAAAATGTAAATCCTTTCCAGTCCTCCTTTGAATACCACATTTAAATATTTTTTCTCACACATTTGATGACAAACTAGAGATCCACTACCCATCGTTGATCCTCAAATTAAGAGTTTTTTTTCGTTTCCATTGGTTACAGTCTGGTAACTGGTTTACTTCATTTTTAGGCCAGAATTTCCACTAGATGAGACAACATTGTAATCAGACTAAAGCTAATGTAAATGTGGCTAGGAATCACAGTGTCTTTATGTTCGCCATTTTTTTTTTTTTAATATTTTTATCCCGTTTTTTTCCCATTTTTACCACCCCGTGCTCCTACCTAAGTGACAGTCCTGGGCATTGCCATCCTCTACCAACCCCGGGAGGCCCCACACTGAGCTCAGGTCTCCTCCTTAACCTGAGGAGTGAGCAGGCCGCTTCTTTTCACCAGACAGGGTGGGGCTTCTCCGGTCGGACGTAGCGCGTGGAAGGATCACGTTATTCCGGCCGGATCCTCCCCACCCGGATCCTCCCCACCCCATCTGGCACCCTGGTTGGCCAGAGGGGCATGTATAGCCCAGGACTGTGTGCATGTTTTTGTGAGGGTAGCTACCCCCACATTAGCTACCCAAGGGAACACGGGGAGAACATACAAACTCCACACAGAAAGGCCCTTTCTCCAACCCCACCCAGGGTGTGGGCGCTGAAGTCATGGGGGAACTAACACGCACTTCAGCGCCCACAGCGTCCCCGGTGGGAATCGAACCCAGGACCTTCTTGCTGTGAGACGGCTGCACTACCAGCTGCACCACCGTGCCCCTATGTTCGCCATTTTTTATGTATTATGTATTATGTATGTATATATGTATGTATTATGTATTTTTATGTATTACCAACTTAATTTGGTAGTTTTATTTTCAAACTTTTAATTGATCTACTGAAAAAACAATTTCCATTATCACAGTCCAGATTTCTGTTTGATATACTGTATATGGTTCTGGTCCTTAAATGGTCCACAGTAGTGAGTGTGTCAGATTGTTTGTCTATATGTTCCCCTTTGATGGACTGGTGACCTGCCCAGGGTGAGAGAGCTGGGATAAGCTCCTGCAGATCCCTACATAGGTATAAAAGGAGATAATGGATGGATGGGTATAGGTATATTTCGACAGATTCACAGATTACTGTCTATATGGGCTAGTTTGCCCTGGTTTAGTCATCTGCTTTAAGCCCCTGTATTTAAAGCACCAACCAGCATAAATTGACCTCGTAATTTTTTAATCTCTCATCATATTATTTCCAATCTAACAAATTACATCATATCCATAGCAGGCTGGCTGCTCATATTTCTGCACTGTTTTGAACTTTGCAGCTGACTTTTTTTTTCCATAAATGATACTGCTGACCCCAGGGACACGTGCATGAAAGTATAATAACATTTATTTGAAATGACTAATCAACATTTGCTTCCCTGGAACCGTTTCTGATTTTTGGCCACTGAAATTGACAAAAATTGCTTTTTTTTTTTTTTTTTTTTTTTTTTTTTTTTTAACAGCCAAATCATGATAATTCTCTGTTTAGGAAATTGGATTAATCTGAGTTGATTATTCAGGGTCATGCTACAAAGTCATTGGTTTCCTCCCTAGGGTTTTACAACCTCCAAACTGGCTGCTTCATTGGCACTGTGGAGTGCGAGTAGACGCCAGCAAAAAGTTAGTTGGCTTCATTGCTGCTGTTCCTGCAGAGATTCGCATTTATGAGACGTGAGTAGCTCATTAATATATGCAAATATATGTGTTGTGCAAAAAATCTGATGAGCAGCAACGGTGTTCAGGGAATGATAAGTGATGCAGTTTTCCACTGAGTGTCAAAGCTAAGCCTCAAAATATGTTGTGCAGCGAGAAGCAGGTGGTGCAGGTCAAATTCCTGTGTGTTCATAAGAAGCTGCGCCTCAAGCGGATGACTCCGGTTCTGATCCGTGAACTTACCAGACGGGTCAACCAGCGGGGTATCCACCAGGCTGTCTACACAGCAGGCACCGTCCTTCCCACGCCTCTAAGCTCCTCCAGGTAGAATCTGCGTCACAAGATCTTATCTTGAGGTGTTTTAGCATTTTTTAAAACCCTCATCTAAGAACTCTGTAGATTACATCTTTGGTACTTACCCTATGATGCAACATCAGCCTTTGTAGTCCCTGCCAAATAAATAAATCCTTTTAGTCAGTGGCATCGCCCCCTGAATCCCCGTAAGCTGATGGAGGTCAACTACCCAGGTCTGAGGCAGAACGTAACCCTGCAGAGAGCGCTGAAGTTCAACCGCTTGCCTGAGGTTAGTATATACTGCCATCTACAGACACAGCACTATTACTGCCTCTGCAGGGGGCACAAAGTTGTTGGACTGGAAAAAGACACAAAATATGTGGGAATTAGCAAGTGAGTGATAAGACACCACTTTGTTTCAAGATATACTTCCCTCTCTTCTTTGTCTTTATCTCAAGGTGACAAAGGTACGGGGTCTGCGCCCAATGGCCAAAGAGGATGTTGCCTTGATCCACACCCTGCTCCAGAAAAACCTCTGCAACTTTCATCTGAGCCCCATCCTGTCTCTGCAGGAAGTAGAGCACTGGCTGTTGCCAAGGGAGCATTTGATTGACACCTATGTGGTGGAGGTCTGGACCACAATGTATCTTTACTTAAAGTTTGTTGAAAGATCAAAAAACTTTGCTACGTACTGTGAACTAACACCGCACTGGAGTGGTTAGAAATTGATTGACTAAACAACTTCCCACATGCAGGCCGATGACGGTGCGCTGACAGATGTGGTGAGCTTCTACAGCATCTCCTCCAGAGTGCTGAATCACCCCGTGCACGCTGGTCTGAGAGCAGCTCATCTGCTCTACATCGCCTGCACTGCCACGGAGATGGGCGAGCTCATGGAGGATACGCTGATCCTGGCTAAATCTGTGAGTGTGTGTGAGCATCAACACATCCGTGTTTTACAACCGCACAAACAATGTAGGAGAAAAGCCAAAGTGAATACTTCTACTCATCATATATAACCAGGGGTGCACACAAGCCGGGACTCCAGGGCTAGTCTACTGCAGGTTTTAGACAGAGCTGGGTAGAGGAGCCAAAAATTGTACTCAAGTAAAAGTACTGTTACTTCAGAATAATATGACTCAAGTAGAAGTAAAAAGTAGTCATCCAAATAATAACTTGAGTAAAAGTAAAAAAGTACTTGATGAAAAAACTACTCAAGTACTGAGTAACTGTTGAGTAACGTCTGATTTATTTTTTTAACACAACCATTCAAACAGACAACAGTACAAAATAATCATCTTCAGGCAAATTAAAGGAGCTTGAGGCCGGATTGTGGCAAGATTTATGAAAAAAATCCGTATACATTTTAAGTTTTCTAGTAATAATGTCAGATGAAGCGTTCCAAACCCAAAAGAATGAGCCCTCTAGTGTATCTCTCCTTTGCCTTGAACAGGCTGTGTGCTGCAAAATGTGCTGCAATTCGGTCCCGAATTTCCCGCGCTGGGCTGCGGATGTGACATCACGTGACGCTGCATGCACGTTCTCCCCGTTCTCCCGTGCCGGCTTCACTGTTGGCTGCAGTACCCCCAACGGCCATCGTGGTGAAGGGTGGCGCTAGAGAGTCTCATTTCTTAAAAGGAGCCTCAAGCTCCTTTAAATCAATAAAATAATAAAATTAATAAAAAATAAAAAAAAATGCTTAAATTAAAATAATCTTAAAGTAAATTCAAGTACTTTAATAAATAATAAAATAAATAAAATAATAACAGAATAAAAAAATAAATTAAGCACAAGTAGCACAAAATGTCAAGCCTTTGTACTTTTCTTTTTTAGCCAGGCAGAACTAAAATAAGCCCATGAACTCATAGTGTTTGAGTCTTTGTAAATGTGACAAAACATGCAAAAACAAACATTTTTCACAAAGAATCACTCAGTGATGTCATGAGATTGACGCGTACGCGGATAAAAGGGATAAAAGAAAAGTAACAGCTCAACGTAGCCTAATGTAGCGGAGTAAGAGGAACAGTTTCTTCTTCACAAATCTACTCAAGTAAAAGTACAAAGTATAGTGATTCAAAACTACTCCTAAAAGTACAACATTTCCCAAAACTTACTCAAGTAAATGTAACGGAGTAAATGTAACTCGTTACTACCACCTCTGGTTTTAGATGTTTCCCCGTCTTCAACTCACCTGATTCTAATCACTGGTCGTCATCAACATGTCATCAAGGTCTACACAACTCTGCTGGTGACACAGCCTTGTCTATCAGGGTTGTGTTGAGGCAGGGAAACATCTAAAACATGCAGTAGACTGGCCCTCGAGTACCGGCTTGTGTGCACCCCTGCATATAACCCTCTGTGATATAAAAGAGGTTCACAAATTCCACTGTTTTTGTGCGTGACGACAACATAAAGGTTGTTTTTTCTTTTGGCAGAAAGGCTTCGACATCTTCTCCGCTCTCGATGTGATGGACAACAGGAATTTTCTGGACAGGCTCAAGTTCACTGTCAGTGACAGAAGTGTTCATTACTACCTATACAACTGGATGTGTCCTCCCATGAGCCCGGACAAGGTACTCTTCGTAGTAATATCTTCCACCTGTCAGGACACACTGGAGGCTGTCGTCATGTCGTTATGTCTGGACCTGCCACAGTTCACTGTCAAGTTGATTCACTGGTCAGGTGTGAAGGAATCTGGCAGGCTAATAACTGTTTGTTTCTCCAGGTCGGCTTGCTGATACCCAACTAACCTGAACGGCTGAAGAAGAAAGAAGGACACTGATCAGAGTATAGCGGATTGTCAACCTCAATGAGCATAAACTTGTGGATTTACACAAACATACAATTCAAGTCAAATAAATAACTAATAAATAATGCTATTTCCAGGGGTGTCAAGTAACAAAGTACAAATACTTTGTTACCTTACTTAAGTAGAAATTTTGGTTATCTATACTTCACTGGAGTAATTATTTTTCAGACGACTTTTTACTTTTACTCCTTACATTTTCACGCAATTATCTGTACTTTTTACTCCTTACATTTTAAAAACAGCCTTGTTACTCTATTTCATTTCGGCCTTTAAACAAAAACTATCCAGTTAAATTGCTCCATCCGGATAGAGTGAATTTGGTTGTGGTTGTTTCAGATGTTCTTGTCCAGTTTTGTTCTTACATCCGTTCCCTCAGATTCCTGCAACTAAACTTGGATGTACATTCCAATAAAGGTTGGATAAATGATAACATGCCTCTGAAGTTTGACTTTTTGCACCATTACAATACTTATAGGCAACTAATCATCATATCTCCTGCTCTCTGAAACACATGTTAATGCTCAATAGTACACATATATGCTTCTTTAATATATTTGCATTATACTAAGACGCATTCATTTTCAATGGCTTTTGTCCTTAATGGCTTTTTTCCCCCTTACATTACTTTTACTTTTATACTTTAAGTAGTTTTGAAACCAGTACTTTTATACTTTTACTTGAGTAAAAAACTTGAGTTGATACTTCAACTTCTACAGGAGTATTTTTAAACTCTAGTATCTATACTTCTACCTGAGAAATGAATGTGAATACTGAAGACACCTCTGGCTATTTCTTTACTAACATTTACTAACTTGATTGCAGTTAACCCCCAGGTGGGGTGTGTCCGTGATAATAAAATATTGTTTCTGACATGATGCACTGTTGCATTGACGAATTGAAGCAGTTCAGAGTTCACGACATCCTAATCCTGCTGCGTGACTGTGGATGCACCAGGCTGTATTAGTCTACAGGCATTACACATAACCTTTGGCTACATGAAGCTTTATATTCATGTGGCCTGCACAAATCAAATGCCCAGAAGACATGTTTCTATTGCATGCCGATGTAATCCAATTTTGAGTGCACCCGCAGCAGATTTATAATGTTATAATGATTGATCAGAAGGCTTGTTCCTGTGGGTTTATCCCAAACAAACCTCGAGTAGAAACCAAAGAAAAAGCAGTAAAATAGTTTATATTCTCATAACTGTAATATACCGTTAGCTCCAGACGTATTTGGACAATAACAGAGGTTTGGTTAATTTTCCCCTCATAGACCACCCAAATGGATTTAAAATAAAACAATCAAGATGTGATGAAGTGTACACTTTCTGTTTTGATTAAGCCGGTTCAACAAAAGCCATTTTATGAAACGTGCCTATATGCTCAGAGGCTCAAAAGTATTTGGACAACTGATGGAAGAGAAGTTACTTGGCCAGGTTTGGTCCAGTCGAGAAAAAAATCAAGAAATATGAAGCAGATAAAAGGTCTGGAGGTGATATCAGGTTTGGAGTTTGCTTTTAGCGGTTGTTTGACTATAGCTACTTTTATGAGATCTGAGAAGATCTCAATGTAAGTGGATGAGGTCACTATAAGGCCGGAAAAACAACATACATCTGTGATAGAGATGGCCAAGTCACAAGTCCCAGAAAGCACCAGTGAGCTCAACTGCATTAAAAGGCCAGGAGACCACAGAAGACAATCAAAGTGGGTAATTGCAGAATCCCTTCCTTCGTGAAGAACAATCCCTTAACGAGATCAACAGAAGTCAAGTTCACACTGGCGAAGGTAGGCATGTCAAGATCTACAAACAAGACAG
Source organism: Cololabis saira (assembly GCF_033807715.1). NCBI lineage: Eukaryota > Metazoa > Chordata > Actinopteri > Beloniformes > Belonidae > Cololabis > Cololabis saira. The sequence continues at coordinate 36,262,076 of NC_084605.1, forward strand.
GATTTCATCAATGTAAATACATAAGGTTTAAAGCAAGGTGAAAACCCCTACATTCAAGAACAGGGAAACCTACGACGGAGTATTGGGGCCAAACTAAGACAAAAAAAATTTGGAAATTACGAGAATAAATTCATAATATAATGAGAATAAAGTCGTAAAATTACGAGAATAAAGTCATAATAGAATAAAGTCGTTATATTATGAGAATAAAGTCGTAATATCACGAGAATAAAGTCGTAATAGAATAAAGTTGTAATATTATGAGAATAAAGTCGTAATATTACGAGAATAAAGTCGTAATGTTACGAGAATAAAGTCGGAATTTATGAGAATAAAGTCGTAACATTACGAGAATAAAGTCGTAATAGAATAAAGTCGTTATATTATGAGAATAAAGTCGTAATATCACGAGAATAAAGTCGTAATAGAATAAAGTTGTAATATTATGAGAATAAAGTCGTAATGTTACGAGAATAAAGTCGTAATTTATGAGAATAAAGTCGTAACATTACGAGAATAAAGTCGTAACATTACGAGAATAAGCATTACGAGAATAAAGTCATAATATTTCGAGAATAAAGTCGTAATTTATGAGAATAAAGTCATAATATTATGACAATATAATGTATGAGAACTCTAACAGGAAGAGCATCTTCTCCCTGTGTTAAAATGAAGAATATTGAGCATCTTGTGAAGTTATATTTATATATTTATAATATATTTAATATTACGACTTTATTCTCGTAATATTACGACTTTATTCTCAAAATATTACAACTTTATTCTCGTAATATTATGACTTTATTCTCGTAATTTTACGACTTTATTCTCATATTATTTTTTTTTTTTTTTTAAGATTTTTTTGGGCTCTAGGGGCCCTTTATTGGAGATGCAGATTGGAAAGGGGTAGAGAGAGAGAACGGGGAAGACACGCAGCAAAGGTGCGCGGGCTGGATTCGAACCCGCGACCGCTGCAGCAGGAGGACTGTAGCCTCAGTATATGGCCCGCTGCTTAACCCACTGCGCCACCGAGCGGCCCATTCTCATATTATTATGACTTTATTTTTATTTTTTTCTTAGTTTGGCCCTCATACTCCGTCATAGAAACCAGATTAGACTGGCATTTATAAAAAAACAAACTCCTACGGTCTGGATTCAGCTTCCTTGTACAGAAGAAACCAAGATAAACTTGCATCAGATAGTGAGAAGAGAAAAGTATGAAAGGAATTATAATGTGTCACACACGGTGCAGGCAGTATCATGGTGTGGGAGTGTATAGCTGCCGGTGAAACAAGCTCACAGATGTTTACTGACTAATGACAAAAACAGCTTGATCAGTTCTGATTCAGGGCAGATGGATAGTAACCCTAAACATCCTGCAAAAGCAGCAAGATTGTTCGAAGACAAAGAGATGGAATATTGTTCAGTGGCCAAATCAGTTACCTGATTTCAACCCGGAAAAAAAAAAGGTTTGCAAACACTCAACAGCTGATAGTCACTGCGGTGATGCCTGCCAAAGTACATATCAGAAGCTGGGAAACAGAATTTGGTGATGTCTGAGGGCTCCAGGTTTCGGGTTGTAATTCCTAATTGGTAAGTGCCATAAAATTGTGAAACCTCATCGATTAAAACTGATCACAGCTCGATTGTTTTATTTCATATCTTCTGTGGAAGTGTATGCAGGCAATACCATAACAACTCTGTCACTATCCAAATATTTTGGACCTAGTTCTATGTCCGACATAGACAAGTGTAATTTGGTGACATTTCTCCTGAAAAAGTAAGAAAATGATACGAGCACGGCTGAACAAATCATCAACAGCTGAGCAAATAATCTCTCAGAAAAACCAAGCTCCTGAAATTTCTGAAATTTTCCAAAAGCTTGCTTATGTCAAAGCATACGTTTGTACCTCTCTGGTACACAACTAAGAGGTACATGTTGCACGTAACCCAAATTTGAGCAGTAGGATGCGCTGCAGTATTACGTTATAGCAAGCTGTCACGGAGAGAACTAAACAGAGTAAAAGTTACTGATGCCCTCTTTACATTAAAATATAAAATATATGAGGAAATCATTGACATAAATGATGTCTGAGTGATGGACAGACACACAAAAATCAAGGAAAAGATGATGATAACATAGTAACAGTGATTTTTCTAAACAGAAGTCATCAAAAGAGGCTAAAGCCAAATTTACCGCTACAGATAACAATCCTTTCTGGCATGCAGATATGGTGAGTAAACAAAAGATATGAAGAAAATACTTGCAGCCCAAGTTTGTCACTGCTAAAAACATAAGCAATAAAGCAATATTAAGTCAGCGCCAACTGTAATTCCTGTAGTTGGGTTTAATCTTCTGGTCTTAAATAATCTGACTGGGTCAGAAGACTAAAACAAATGGCAAAGGGGAATACAATATTGTGTTGTTACTCAAACTGAAATCATTGACTTCCAGTTTTAGATCCTCAATAGGGTTTGTATTTACAAAATTGTCAAAGTGTGAAAGGGGAATAGCTCTTTGACTGCCTATTAAAACGACTCTTCCATTATTATATGGTTACCGTAAATGCAATATGTGTGGGAACTCTTGATTCAAATGCTATTCAAATAACTGTGTATATTTTGAGAACCTGGGACCTGTGAGGGTTAAAATACATCCACTGTACTCTGATAAAAGAAAAGCAAGACAAGCAGATGATGACATGTGCTTTTAAATTAAAAAGTGACTCAGCAAAGGGTCACTTTGTTCCCATTCCTGGAGGTGGAGAATGCATCGCTTTAGGAACAGCAAACCCTGCAAGAAGAAAACATGACTCACATACACAACTAAGAAAAGGAACAGCCACAAAATTATTTTGCTGCTCATGTAATTTATAGCTAACCCACTTGTGGAGTCTATTGACAGCAGAAACTTCACAAGGCTCTTTCAGGATTACCTTTAAAATAATTCAACTCAACATCCCATATAAACAGGTAATATTTATTTTAAATCAGAGGTTAACAATATAATTAATTCAGTGGTAACCGGTGATCTGCTGCGTGTTTAAACCAATGTTTTGGCATATTAAATGTATGAATTTAAAAATTGAAAAAAAATCATATCTAACATAAAAAGCGCCTCCGATATAATAACTACACATAGGGCCCGATTTACTAAGATCCTAAATAAAGAGTACTAAATTGCGTGTGCACTGAAAAAGTTTGCGCGTGCTGTTGTTGTGTGGTTTGCGGGTGATCAACTAAGATTGCGTGCGCAATTGATAACAGGTGCAAACCGCAGTATTTAAATGAGGTGTTGCGCGTCTTACGGTTTGCGGCGCAAACTTTGCGCCATGGAGAGTCTGGATGGAAAGCAGGATATAGTCGCAAGCGCAAAATGAAATTTGAGTTGGAGTTTGAGATATTAGTGGAAGAGGCAAATTGTTGTGCCGTATTCAGCACCCCTGCCGTGAAAAGCACCCCCTCGTATATTCAATGATAAGTAGACCAAGAAAAAAAACAACACACTGACACTTCAATATATTTATATATACACACTCACACAAACACATACTTAGGAGTTTATATTATATATATTTACAAATATTATGGAAGACAACACAGTAAACAGGCTATTAATTAATGACATCAATAACCATTTACCCGATTTTTGTTATCTGTGACTGTGATTGTGGGAAAGTATGACTATTGTGGAATCCATGAGCGCATTTAAACATGAATCATTAACACAAAACTGGACGCTAAACAGAACGTGACACGGAATGAGAATATCATTTTTGTCAGACGAGGGGGTGCTTTTCACGGCAGGGGTGCTGAATACGGCACCACACCGGACCGGGGTATGACAACTGCAGGACATATAGGCGCACAATAAGAAACACTTTTTTCTCCATGAAAACACGTGATTTATTTATTATCACAAATAAAAAAATGAATGTGCCTCCTGTGGCAACCTTTTGCTGAATAATACTCGATTTAACAGTTGAGCCATCCCCACCCCAGTCCTCAAATCAGGCACCAACAAGCATCCCTGCGTAATGCTGGGCAGATTAGCACCTTCCTTTCGAACGTATTAAATATAGACGCAATCACAATCCCCGCAAAAACTTTCAGGCTTGGTAAATCTCATTGCGGGTGGTAAATGGACATATTTGCATTTTCCCCTCCCAGTAGCCTATTTAGCGATTTCTGGCGGGTACGCCCCATATTGATTATTCATCAGGGCAAAAGTACTAAATGAACAGCGTGTGCTATTTTGCTCATTTGAGAGGCGCAGTCCTCTTTGCACGCTGTTAGTAGATCAGCTCGCACATTGGTTTGCGGGTGCTGTGTGAAGTTTGCGCTGTGTGAAGTTTGCACACGTTTTTACGCACGCAAATCTTTAGTAAATCAGGCCCATAGTGACTTAGAATTGGTTGATATTTCATCGCCTTTCCTCAGGAGTTTCTCGACGTGCGGCCACTGAAATCAACGGGATCCAACGGGATCAACGCCACTTGTGGAACTACAGAGGCTCCATAACCCGGAAGTGCGGTTTACAACGGAGTCCTATGGAAGTGTCGCCACTCTCGGTGCGTCCGAAATGCCGTACTAAACAGTATATACTAAAAAGTATACTTAAATTCGGCACACTTTTGAGTAAATATCAGTAGTGTGCATTCATTCGGACGTATTATTAAGAGCACACACGTCACTTCCTGCCGTAGGGAGGAAGTGACGTCACAGCAGCAGTAGCAGCCTCCGCTCCGCTATTTCCTTTATTCTGGCCGAAAAAAGATGACATTATATAATATTATTATATATGAATATTATAATATTAATGTTATGTAATAATATTATTATACTTAATATTATACTTATGACATATAAGTATAACTTAGTAACCAAACGCCGCTGCATTGCATTGTGGGAAGTTTCTGCTCGGCTAGTGTCCATCAATCCACACTCAAAAAATTCTCCAGAATGAGTATGGATAGCGCATACTATTGAGTACGTTCTAATGTTTCGGACGCACTAAAAAATCTCGCACACTCATTTTGCATACTCATTAGGGTGGAAGTGTGGAATTTCGGACGCAGCCTCTGTTTTATCCACCGCTCTGATAGCCTCCCCGCCCACTCAGAATCCCTCATAGATAATGAGGTTAGAGAATGGGAAGATAAAGACATGGCTCAGAGGCTGAATTTCTCATTTATTTAGCAAAAACAATCAAAAGCTTCTTTTTAAGACATTCAAGGCCTGTTTAAAATAGGTATAAGATGCCAAAATAGGTCCCCTTTAATTTTCTATCTTTAATTGAACCAAATACGACTCGCGGTCATGAGAAGAAAGGGGCGTTTACCAGGAGCACGTGAACGCAGCACCGTGCTGGTTTTCGACCAATCAAAAGCGTCGAGCAGTTTTAAGTTTGCAGACAGCGGAGCAGCAGCTCAGTCCTCGCTCTCGCTGCACGGAACTGTACTTCTCCCTCCGCTTTCGGCTACAGAATGAGAGTCTAAAACCACACAGTCCAGACAAAGGTAAATATTGATTCACTGCTGTGTCCTGCCATTGCTATCGTCTTACTGGCAGAAACCAACGGCGTGCTCACGTTAACGCTGCCACTAAACCTCACCAAAACACAGGCGAGCTGCTTTCAACCTGCACCGTGTTGTGTCACGGTGATTAAACCTAATCTTGTCGTGCTTTGCTGAGGCTCGGGGAGATGTTTATTAACAGTATTACCAGTATTACCGCGATGCTGCGAGAAGTTTATACTTGTGTAGTGAGTCAGTCGTTGCGGTGTAACTTCTGTTGTGTTGTCGCTCCCGCTGTTTGGTGTCATTTTGCACAAACCATCAAAACCGTGCGCTTCCTGTGAACGATGTGATGTTATTTGAGAGAGGTTTCAAGGAAATATGAAGCTTTTAACTGTCACCGTTAAGGGTTTTTGCGAAAAACGCTGCAACACGTACTCGGCGGCTGTCAGTATAGTTCCTTCCTCACTCTCATCATCAACACTTGAACGCCTCTTTTTTTAAAGCTTGCACTTCAAGCCCACGCTTGTTTTCTGTTTCCCCTTTTTCATATACACCTTTTTTCACCTTTTTATCTTGTTTGTTGTGAAAACAGAGCGAATGAACGCACAGCCAAGCCCAGCTGGCTTTTATGCTTCCACCAGTGTCTCAGGTCAGCACATTGGCCAGCCTGCTGGGTGTTGCTGCCCTGCCCTCTCCCCACAACACCAGCCCTCTGCAAACACTCACAGAAAGGAGTGAACATTTGGGCCAAAACCACCTGTGAAAACAAAATGTTTTAGGAAAGAGTCACGGCCCACTGTTACAGGGAACATTTTCCTTCTGTTCTGCGGTGGAGACCTTGGAGACCGTGGTACCTTGATGTCATTGCAGATTACACGACTGTCTCAGAAAATTAGAGTATTGTGATAAAGTTCTTTATTTTCTGTAATGCAATTTAAAAAATGTCATACATTCTGGATTCATTACAAATCAACTGAAATATTGCAAGCCTTTTTATTATTTTAATATTGCTGATTATGGTTTACAGTTTAAGATTTAGATTCCCAGAATGTTCTAATTTTTCGAGACAGGATATTTGAGTTTTCTTAAACTGTAAACTAGGAATGGGTGATATTTTACCGTTCACGATAAACCGTCCAAAAAATTCCCCACGGTAAGAATTTGTCATCTCGCGGTAAAAACGATAAATTCCCGTTGATGACGTTTTTGTGTGAAGCTGATTTATGGTTCTGTGTTAAATCAACGCACAACGTACGTGAAGGAAGGAAGGAAGGAAGGAAGGAAGGAAGGAAGGAAGGAAGGAAGGAAGGAAGGAAGGAAGGAAGGAAGGAAGGAAGGAAGGAAGGAAGGAAGGAAGGAAGGAAGGAAGGAAGGAAGGAAGGAAGGAAGGAAGGAAGGAAGGAAGATAGGAAGGAAGGAAGGAAGGAAGGAAATAAATGAATGAGCCTGAAAGAAAGGCGGAATGCGGATCTAAGAGCTTGAGTCATTCCAGTTTTGCAGTACAGGTGTAACTCTTTTAATTGGTTTTTATCAATTCAACTTAATTGGTGTTTTTTCTGTGTCAGTCTGCTCTGACTTGTTGGGCAATGTGAGACTTGTTTGATTTCCTGTGAAATACGGTGACAGTACTCATTGTAGGATGTTGTAAATGTCTAGCTGGTGTTCATTTGTTTTATATTCTTGAGTTGTATCTACTGTCCCAACAGGTGCTTCACATCTTCATGTTCAGAATGATGTACGTTTAGGAATTAAAGTAATCAATTCAGGATTTTTATTTATTTTTTGTCTTTAAAATAGTTTTCCTTCACTTTAATTACTCACTATTACACAGGAAGGTGGTGAATTATTTTAGCAGAGCCATCTGCCATTTCGAGACTAGACATTACCTTTTCTCAAGTGATTGGTT